>NW_028148817.1:600000-1074000 GCF_965112155.1 Podarcis liolepis | reverse complement strand
CAAAAGTCAGATTTTTGCTGAAATTGTGACCCCGGGGCTTAGGGATTTTTTCAAAAAAATATTTTCTGCTGGTTAAGTTTTTGAGGGCTGATTTCTTGTCCTGTGATAAAAAGACTTCTGTTTCCATCGCCAAAGCTTTCAGGGGAGCATTTTCAAGCTTTTGGCACCATTTTTGAGTGAATTGCCAAAAGTCAGATTTTTGCTGAAATTGTGACCCCGGGGCTTAGGGATTTTTTCAAAAAAATATTTTCTGCCGGTTAAGTTTTTGAGGGCTGATTTCTTGTCCTGTGATAAAAAGCCTTCTGTTTCGAGTGCCAAACCTTTCAGGAGAGCATTTTCAAGCTTTTGGCACCATTTTTGAGTGAATTGCCAAAAGTCAGATTTTTGCTGAAATTGTGACCCCGGGGCTTAGGGATTTTTTCAAAAAAATATTTTCTGCCGGTTAAGTTTTTGAGGGCTGATTTCTTGTCCTGTGATAAAAAGCCTTCTGTTTCGAGTGCCAAACCTTTCAGAAGAGCATTTTCAGGCTTTTGGCACCATTTTTGAGTGAATTGGCAAAAGTCAGATTTTTGCTGAAATTGTGACCCCGGGGCTTAGGGATTTTTTCAAAAAAATATTTTCTGCCGGTTAAGTTTTTGAGGGCTGATTTCTTGTCCTGTGATAAAAAGACTTCTGTTTCGAGTGCCAAACCTTTCAGGAGAGCATTTTCAGGCTTTTGCCACCATTTTTGAGTGAATTGCCAAAAGTCAGATTTTTGCTGAAATTGTGACCCCGGGGCTTAGGGATTTTTTCAAAAAAATATTTTCTGCTGGTTAAGTTTTTGAGGGCTGATTTCTTGTCCTGTGATAAAAAGACTTCTGTTTCCATCGCCAAAGCTTTCAGGGGAGCATTTTCAAGCTTTTGGCACCATTTTTGAGTGAATTGCCAAAAGTCAGATTTTTGCTGAAATTGTGACCCCGGGGCTTAGGGATTTTTTCAAAAAAATATTTTCTGCCGGTTAAGTTTTTGAGGGCTGATTTCTTGTCCTGTGATAAAAAGACTTCTGTTTCGAGTGCCAAACCTTTCAGGAGAGCATTTTCAGGCTTTTGGCACCATTTTTGAGTGAATTGCCAAAAGTCAGATTTTTGCTGAAATTGTGACCCCCGGGGCTTAGGGATTTTTTCAAAAAAATATTTTCTGCCGCTTAGGTTTTTGAGGGCTCATTTATATTCCTTTGATAAAAAGACTTCTGTTTCCATCGCCAAAGCTTTCAGGGGAGCATTTTCAAGCTTTTGGCACCATTTTTGAGTGAATTGCCAAAAGTCAGATTTTTGCTGAAATTGTGACCCCGGGGCTTAGGGATTTTTTCAAAAAAATATTTTCTGCCGGTTAAGTTTTTGAGGGCTGATTTCTTGTCCTGTGATAAAAAGCCTTCTGTTTCGAGTGCCAAACCTTTCAGGAGAGCATTTTCAGGCTTTTGGCACCATTTTTGAGTGAATTGCCAAAAGTCAGATTTTTGCTGAAATTGTTCAAAAAAATATTTTCTGCCGGTTAAGTTTTTGAGGGCTGATTTCTTGTCCTGTGATAAAAAGACTTCTGTTTCCATCGCCAAAGCTTTCAGGGGAGCATTTTCAAGCTTTTGGCACCATTTTTGAGTGAATTGCCAAAAGTCAGATTTTTGCTGAAATTGTGACCCCGGGGCTTAGGGATTTTTTCAAAAAAATATTTTCTGCCGGTTAAGTTTTTGAGGGCTGATTTCTTGTTCTGTGATAAAAGCCTTCTGTTTCAAGTGCCAAACCTTTCAGGAGAGCATTTTCAAGCTTTTGGCACCATTTTTGAGTGAATTGCCAAAAGTCAGATTTTTGCTGAAATTGTGACCCTGGGGCTTAGGGATTTTTTTTTGCAAAAAAATATTTTCTGCCGGTTAAGTTTTTGAGGGCTGATTTCTTGTCCTGTGATAAAAAGCCTTCTGTTTCCATCGCCAAAGCTTTCAGGTGAGCATTTGCAAGCGGTTGGCACCATTTTTGAGTGAACTGCCAAAAGTCAGATTTTTTCTGAAATTGTGACCCCGGGGCTTAGGGATTTTTTCAAAAAAATATTTTCTGCCGGTTAAGTTTTTGAGGGCTGATTTCTTGTCCTGTGATAAAAAGCCTTCTGTTTCCATCGCCAAAGCTTTCAGGTGAGCATTTGCAACCGGTTGGCACCATTTTTGAGTGAACTGCCAAAAGTCAGATTTTTGCTGAAATTGTGACCCCGGGGCTTAGGGATTTTTTCAAAAAAATATTTTCTGCCGGTTAAGTTTTTGAGGGCTGATTTCTTGTCCTCTGATAAAAATCCTTCTGTTTCGAGTGCCAAAACTTTCAGGGGAGCATTTTCAAGCTTTTGGCACCATTTTTGAGTGAATTGCCAAAAGTCAGATTTTTGCTGAAATTGTGACCCCGGGGCTTAGGGATTTTTTCAAAAAAATATTTTCTGCCGGTTAAGTTTTTGAGGGCTGATTTCTTGTCCTGTGATAAAAAGCCTTCTGTTTCCATCGCCAAAGCTTTCAGGTGAGCATTTGCAACCGGTTGGCACCATTTTTGAGTGAACTGCCAAAAGTCAGATTTTTTCTGAAATTGTGACCCCGGGGCTTAGGGATTTTTTCAAAAAAATATTTTCTGCCGGTTAAGTTTTTGAGGGCTGATTTCTTGTCCTGTGATAAAAAGCCTTCTGTTTCGCGTGCCAAACCTTTCAGGGGAGCATTTTCAAGCTTTTGGCACCATTTTTGAGTGAACAGCCAAAAGTCAGATTTTTTCTAAAATTGTGACCCCGGGGCTTAGGGATTTTTTCAAAAAAATATTTTCTGCCGGTTAAGTTTTTGAGGGCTGATTTCTTGTCCTGTGATAAAAAGCCTTCTGTTTCCATCGGCAAAGCTTTCAGGTGAGCATTTGCAACCGGTTGGCACCATTTTTGAGTGAACTGCCAAAAGTCTGATTTTTGCTGAAATTGTGACCCCGGGGCTTAGGGATTTTTTCAAAAAAATATTTTCTGCCGGTTAAGTTTTTGAGGGCTGATTTCTTGTCCTGTGATAAAAAGCCTTCTGTTTCCATCGCCAAAGCTTTCAGGTGAGCATTTGCAACCGGTTGGCACCATTTTTTAGTGAACTGCCAAAAGTCAGATTTTTTCTGAAATTGTGACCCCGGGGCTTAGGGATTTTTTCAAAAAAATATTTTCTGCCGGTTAAGTTTTTGAGGGCTGATTTCTTGTCCTGTGATAAAAAGCCTTCTGTTTCCATCGCCAAAGCTTTCAGGTGAGCATTTTCAAGCTTTTGGCACCATTTTTGAGTGAACTGCCAAAAGTCTGATTTTTGCTGAAATTGTGACCCCGGGGCTTAGGGATTTTTTCAAAAAAATATTTTCTGCTGTTAAGTTTTGAGGGCTGATTTCTTGTCCTGTGATAAAAAGCCTTCTGTTTCGCGTGCCAAACCTTTCAGGTGAGCATTTGCAAGCGGTTGGCACCATTTTTGAGTGAACTGCCAAAAGTCAGATTTTTGCTGAAATTGTGACCCCGGGGCTTAGGGATTTTTTCAAAAAAATATTTTCTGCCGGTTAAGTTTTTGAGGGCTGATTTCTTGTCCTGTGATAAAAATCCTTCTGTTTCGAGTGCCAAACCTTTCAGGGGAGCATTTTCAAGCTTTTGGCACCATTTTTGAGTGAATTGCCAAAAGTCAGATTTTTGCTGAAATTGTGACCCCGGGGCTTAGGGATTTTTTCAAAAAAATATTTTCTGCCGGTTAAGTTTTTGAGGGCTGATTTCTTGTCCTGTGATAAAAAGCCTTCTGTTTCCATCACCAAAGCTTTCAGGTGAGCATTTGCAAGCGGTTGGCACCATTTTTGAGTGAACTGCCAAAAGTCAGATTTTTGCTGAAATTGTGACCCCGGGGCTTAGGGTTTTTTGCAAAAAAATATTTTCTGCCGGTTAAGTTTTTGAGGGCTGATTTCTTGTCCTGTGATAAAAAGCCTTCTGTTTCCATCGCCAAAGCTTTCAGGTGAGCATTTGCAAGCGGTTGGCACCATTTTTGAGTGAACTGCCAAAAGTCAGATTTTTTCTGAAATTGTGACCCCGGGGCTTAGGGATTTTTTCAAAAAAATATTTTCTGCCGGTTAAGTTTTTGAGGGCTGATTTCTTGTCCTGTGATAAAAAGCCTTCTGTTTCCATCGCCAAAGCTTTCAGGTGAGCATTTGCAACCGGTTGGCACCATTTTTGAGTGAACTGCCAAAAGTCAGATTTTTGCTGAAATTGTGACCCCGGGGCTTAGGGATTTTTTCAAAAAAATATTTTCTGCCGGTTAAGTTTTTGAGGGCTGATTTCTTGTCCTCTGATAAAAATCCTTCTGTTTCGAGTGCCAAAACTTTCAGGGGAGCATTTTCAAGCTTTTGGCACCATTTTTGAGTGAATTGCCAAAAGTCAGATTTTTGCTGAAATTGTGACCCCGGGGCTTAGGGATTTTTTCAAAAAAATATTTTCTGCCGGTTAAGTTTTTGAGGGCTGATTTCTTGTCCTGTGATAAAAAGCCTTCTGTTTCCATCGCCAAAGCTTTCAGGTGAGCATTTGCAACCGGTTGGCACCATTTTTGAGTGAACTGCCAAAAGTCAGATTTTTGCTGAAATTGTGACCCCGGGGCTTAGGGATTTTTTCAAAAAAATATTTTCTGCCGGTTAAGTTTTTGAGGGCTGATTTCTTGTCCTGTGATAAAAAGCCTTCTGTTTCGCGTGCCAAACCTTTCAGGGGAGCATTTTCAAGCTTTTGGCACCATTTTTGAGTGAATTGCCAAAAGTCAGATTTTTTCTGAAATTGTGACCCCGGGGCTTAGGGATTTTTTCAAAAAAATATTTTCTGCCGGTTAAGTTTTTGAGGGCTGATTTCTTGTCCTGTGATAAAAAGCCTTCGGTTTTGAGTGCCAAACCTTTCAGGTGAGCATTTGCAAGTGGTTGGCACCATTTTTGAGTGAACTGCCAAAAGTCAGATTTTTGCTGAAATTGTGACCCCGGGGCTTAGGGATTTTTTCCAAAAAAATATTTTCTGCCGGTTAAGTTTTTGAGGGCTGATTTCTTGTCCTGTGATAAAAAGCCTTCTGTTTCCATCGCCAAAGCTTTCAGGTGAGCATTTGCAACCGGTTGGAAATTTTTGAGTGAACTGCCAAAAGTCAGATTTTTGCTGAAATTGTGACCCCGGGGCTTAGGGATTTTTTCAAAAAAATATTTTCTGCCGGTTAAGTTTTTGAGGGCTGATTTCTTGTCCTGTGATAAAAAGCCTTCTGTTTCGAGTGCCAAACCTTTCAGGGGAGCATTTTCAAGCTTTTGGCACCATTTTTGAGTGAACTGCCAAAAGTCAGATTTTTGCTGAAATTGTGACCCCGGGGCTTAGGGATTTTTTCAAAAAAATATTTTCTGCCGGTTAAGTTTTTTACGGCTGATTTCTTGTCCTGTGATAAAAAGCCTTCTGTTTCGAGTGCCAAACCTTTCAGGGGAGCATTTTCAAGCTTTTGGCACCATTTTGAGTGAATTGCCAAAAGTCAGATTTTTGCTGAAATTGTGACCCCGGGGCTTAGGGATTTTTTCAAAAAAATATTTTCTGCCGGTTAAGTTTTTGAGGGCTGATTTCTTGTCCTGTGATAAAAAGCCTTCTGTTTCCATCGCCAAAGCTTTCAGGTGAGCATTTGCAAGCGGTTGGCACCATTTTTGAGTGAACTGCCAAAAGTCAGATTTTTTCTGAAATTGTGACCCCGGGGCTTAGGGATTTTTTCAAAAAAATATTTTCTGCCGGTTAAGTTTTTGAGGGCTGATTTCTTGTCCTGTGATAAAAAGCCTTCTGTTTCGAGTGCCAAACCTTTCAGGGGAGCATTTTCAAGCTTTTGGCACCATTTTTGAGTGAACTGCCAAAAGTCAGATTTTTTCTAAAATTGTGACCCCGGGGCTTAGGGATTTTTCCAAAAAAATATTTTCTGCCGATTAAGTTTTTGAGGGCTGATTTCTTGTCCTGTGATAAAAAGCCTTCTGTTTCGCGTGCCAAATCTTTCAGGGGAGCATTTTCAAGCTTTTGGCACCATTTTTGAGTGAATTGCCAAAAGTCAGATTTTTTCTGAAATTGTGACCCCGGGGCTTAGGGATTTTTTCAAAAAAATATTTTCTGCCGGTTAAGTTTTTGAGGGCTGATTTCTTGTCCTGTGATAAAAATCCTTCTGTTTTGAGTGCCAAACCTTTCAGGGGAGCATTTTCAAGCTTTTGGCACCATTTTTGAGTGAATTGCCAAAAGTCAGATTTTTGCTGAAATTGTGACCCCGGGGCTTAGGGATTTTTTCAAAAAAATATTTTCTGCCGGTTAAGTTTTTGAGGGCTGATTTCTTGTCCTGTGATAAAAAGCCTTCTGTTTCCATCGCCAAAGCTTTCAGGTGAGCATTTGCAACCGGTTGGCACCATTTTTGAGTGAACTGCCAAAAGTCAGATTTTTGCTGAAATTGTGACCCCGGGGCTTAGGGATTTTTTCAAAAAAATATTTTCTGCCGGTTAAGTTTTTGAGGGCTGATTTCTTGTCCTGTGATAAAAAGCCTTCTGTTTCGCGTGCCAAACCTTTCAGGGGAGCATTTTCAAGCTTTTGGCACCATTTTTGAGTGAATTGCCAAAAGTCAGATTTTTTCTGAAATTGTGACCCCGGGGCTTAGGGATTTTTTCAAAAAAATATTTTCTGCCGGTTAAGTTTTTGAGGGCTGATTTCTTGTCCTGTGATAAAAAGCCTTCGGTTTTGAGTGCCAAACCTTTCAGGTGAGCATTTGCAAGTGGTTGGCACCATTTTTGAGTGAACTGCCAAAAGTCAGATTTTTGCTGAAATTGTGACCCCGGGGCTTAGGGATTTTTTCCAAAAAATATTTTCTGCCGGTTAAGTTTTTGAGGGCTGATTTCTTGTCCTGTGATAAAAAGCCTTCTGTTTCCATCGCCAAAGCTTTCAGGTGAGCATTTGCAACCGGTTGGAAATTTTTGAGTGAACTGCCAAAAGTCAGATTTTTGCTGAAATTGTGACCCCGGGGCTTAGGGATTTTTCAAAAAAATATTTTCTGCCGGTTAAGTTTTTGAGGGCTGATTTCTTGTCCTGTGATAAAAAGCCTTCTGTTTCGAGTGCCAAACCTTTCAGGGGAGCATTTTCAAGCTTTTGGCACCATTTTTGAGTGAACTGCCAAAAGTCAGATTTTTGCTGAAATTGTGACCCCGGGGCTTAGGGATTTTTTCAAAAAAATATTTTCTGCCGGTTAAGTTTTTTACGGCTGATTTCTTGTCCTGTGATAAAAAGCCTTCTGTTTCGAGTGCCAAACCTTTCAGGGGAGCATTTTCAAGCTTTTGGCACCATTTTTGAGTGAATTGCCAAAAGTCAGATTTTTGCTGAAATTGTGACCCCGGGGCTTAGGGATTTTTTCAAAAAAATATTTTCTGCCGGTTAAGTTTTTGAGGGCTGATTTCTTGTCCTGTGATAAAAAGCCTTCTGTTTCCATCGCCAAAGCTTTCAGGTGAGCATTTGCAAGCGGTTGGCACCATTTTTGAGTGAACTGCCAAAAGTCAGATTTTTGCTGAAATTGTGACCCCGGGGCTTAGGGATTTTTTCAAAAAAATATTTTCTGCCGGTTAAGTTTTTGAGGGCTGATTTCTTGTCCTGTGATAAAAAGCCTTCTGTTTCGAGTGCCAAACCTTTCAGGGGAGCATTTTCAAGCTTTTGGCACCATTTTTGAGTGAACTGCCAAAAGTCAGATTTTTTCTAAAATTGTGACCCCGGGGCTTAGGGATTTTTCCAAAAAAATATTTTCTGCCGATTAAGTTTTTGAGGGCTGATTTCTTGTCCTGTGATAAAAAGCCTTCTGTTTCGCGTGCCAAATCTTTCAGGGGAGCATTTTCAAGCTTTTGGCACCATTTTTGAGTGAATTGCCAAAAGTCAGATTTTTTCTGAAATTGTGACCCCGGGGCTTAGGGATTTTTTCAAAAAAATATTTTCTGCCGGTTAAGTTTTTGAGGGCTGATTTCTTGTCCTGTGATAAAAATCCTTCTGTTTTGAGTGCCAAACCTTTCAGGTGAGCATTTGCAAGTGGTTGGCACCATTTTTGAGTGAACTGCCAAAAGTCAGATTTTTTCTGAAATTGTGACCCCGGGGCTTAGGGATTTTTTCCAAAAAATATTTTCTGCCGGTTAAGTTTTTGAGGGCTGATTTCTTGTCCTGTGATAAAAAGCCTTCTGTTTCCATCGCCAAAGCTTTCAGGTGAGCATTTGCAACCGGTTGGCACCATTTTTGAGTGAACTGCCAAAAGTCAGATTTTTGCTGAAATTGTGACCCCGGGGCTTAGGGATTTTTTCAAAAAAATATTTTCTGCCGGTTAAGTTTTTGAGGGCTGATTTCTTGTCCTGTGATAAAAAGCCTTCTGTTTCGAGTGCCAAACCTTTCAGGGGAGCATTTTCAAGCTTTTGGCACCATTTTTGAGTGAACTGCCAAAAGTCAGATTTTTGCTGAAATTGTGACCCCGGGGCTTAGGGATTTTTTCAAAAAAATATTTTCTGCCGGTTAAGTTTTTGAGGGCTGATTTCTTGTCCTATGATAAAAAGCCTTCTGTTTCCATCGCCAAAGCTTTCAGGTGAGCATTTGCAAGCGGTTGGCACCATTTTTGAGTGAACTGCCAAAAGTCAGATTTTTGCTGAAATTGTGACCCCGGGGCTTAGGGATTTTTTCAAAAAAATATTTTCTGCCGGTTAAGTTTTTGAGGGCTGATTTCTTGTCCTGTGATAAAAAGCCTTCTGTTTCCATCGCCAAAGCTTTCAGGTGAGCATTTGCAAGCGGTTGGCACCATTTTTGAGTGAACTGCCAAAAGTCAGTTTTTTTCTGAAATTGTGACCCCGGGGCTTAGGGATTTTTTCAAAAAAATATTTTCTGCCGGTTAAGTTTTTGAGGGCTGATTTCTTGTCCTGTGATAAAAAGCCTTCTGTTTCCATCGCCAAAGCTTTCAGGTGAGCATTTGCAAGCGGTTGGCACCATTTTTGAGTGAACTGCCAAAAGTCAGATTTTTGCTGAAATTGTGACCCCGGGGCTTAGGGATTTTTTCAAAAAAATATTTTCTGCCGGTTAAGTTTTTGAGGGCTGATTTCTTGTCCTGTGATAAAAAGCCTTCTGTTTCGAGTGCCAAACCTTTCAGGGGAGCATTTTCAAGCTTTTGGCACCATTTTTGAGTGAACTGCCAAAAGTCAGATTTTTGCTGAAATTGTGACCCCGGGGCTTAGGGATTTTTTCAAAAAAATATTTTCTGCCGGTTAAGTTTTTGAGGGCTGATTTCTTGTCCTGTGATAAAAAGCCTTCTGTTTCGAGTGCCAAACCTTTCAGGGGAGCATTTTCAAGCTTTTGGCACCATTTTTGAGTGAATTGCCAAAAGTCAGATTTTTGCTGAAATTGTGACCCCGGGGCTTAGGGATTTTTTCAAAAAAATATTTTCTGCCGGTTAAGTTTTTGAGGGCTGATTTCTTGTCCTATGATAAAAAGCCTTCTGTTTCCATCGCCAAAGCTTTCAGGTGAGCATTTGCTAGCGGTTGGCACCATTTTTGAGTGAACTGCCAAAAGTCAGATTTTTGCTGAAATTGTGACCCCGGGGCTTAGGGATTTTTTCAAAAAAATATTTTCTGCCGGTTAAGTTTTTGAGGGCTGATTTCTTGTCCTGTGATAAAAAGCCTTCTGTTTCCATCGCCAAAGCTTTCAGGTGAGCATTTGCAACCGGTTGGCACCATTTTTGAGTGAACTGCCAAAAGTCAGATTTTTGCTGAAATTGTGACCCCGGGGCTTAGGGATTTTTTCAAAAAAATATTTTCTGCCGGTTAAGTTTTTGAGGGCTGATTTCTTGTCCTGTGATAAAAAGCCTTCTGTTTCGAGTGCCAAACCTTTCAGGGGAGCATTTTCAAGCTTTTGGCACCATTTTTGAGTGAATTGCCAAAAGTCAGATTTTTGCTGAAATTGTGACCCCGGGGCTTAGGGATTTTTTCAAAAAAATATTTTCTGCCGGTTAAGTTTTTGAGGGCTGATTTCTTGTCCTATGATAAAAAGCCTTCTGTTTCCATCGCCAAAGCTTTCAGGTGAGCATTTGCTAGCGGTTGGCACCATTTTTGAGTGAACTGCCAAAAGTCAGATTTTTGCTGAAATTGTGACCCCGGGGCTTAGGGATTTTTTCAAAAAAATATTTTCTGCCGGTTAAGTTTTTGAGGGCTGATTTCTTGTCCTGTGATAAAAAGCCTTCTGTTTCCATCGCCAAACCTTTCAGGTGAGCATTTGCAACCGGTTGGCACCATTTTTGAGTGAACTGCCAAAAGTCAGATTTTTGCTGAAATTGTGACCCCGGGGCTTAGGGATTTTTTCAAAAAAATATTTTCTGCCGGTTAAGTTTTTGAGGGCTGATTTCTTGTCCTGTGATAAAAAGCCTTCTGTTTCGAGTGCCAAACATTTCAGGGGAGCATTTTCAAGCTTTTGGCACCATTTTTGAGTGAATTGCCAAAAGTCAGATTTTTGCTGAAATTGTGACCCCGGGGCTTAGGGATTTTTTCAAAAAAATATTTTCTGCCGGTTAAGTTTTTGAGGGCTGATTTCTTGTCCTATGATAAAAAGCCTTCTGTTTCCATCGCCAAAGCTTTCAGGTGAGCATTTGCAAGCGGTTGGCACCATTTTTGAGTGAACTGCCAAAAGTCAGATTTTTGCTGAAATTGTGACCCCGGGGCTTAGGGATTTTTTCAAAAAAATATTTTCTGCCGGTTAAGTTTTTGAGGGCTGATTTCTTGTCCTGTGATAAAAAGCCTTCTGTTTCCATCGCCAAAGCTTTCAGGTGAGCATTTGCAACCGGTTGGCACCATTTTTGAGTGAACTGCCAAAAGTCTGATTTTTGCTGAAATTGTGACCCCGGGGCTTAGGGATTTTTTCAAAAAAATATTTTCTGCCGGTTAAGTTTTTGAGGGCTGATTTCTTGTCCTGTGATAAAAAGCCTTCTGTTTCGAGTGCCAAACCTTTCAGGGGAGCATTTTCAAGCTTTTGGCACCATTTTTGAGTGAATTGCCAAAAGTCAGATTTTTGCTGAAATTGTGACCCCGGGGCTTAGGGATTTTTTCAAAAAAATATTTTCTGCCGGTTAAGTTTTTGAGGGCTGATTTCTTGTCCTGTGATAAAAAGCCTTCTGTTTCCATCGCCAAAGCTTTCAGGTGAGCATTTGCAAGCGGTTGGCACCATTTTTGAGTGAACTGCCAAAAGTCAGATTTTTTCTGAAATTGTGACCCCGGGGCTTAGGGATTTTTTCAAAAAAATATTTTCTGCCGGTTAAGTTTTTGAGGGCTGATTTCTTGTCCTGTGATAAAAAGCCTTCTGTTTCGAGTGCCAAACCTTTCAGGGGAGCATTTTCAAGCTTTTGGCACCATTTTTGAGTGAACTGCCAAAAGTCAGATTTTTGCTGAAATTGTGACCCCGGGGCTTAGGGATTTTTTCAAAAAAATATTTTCTGCCGGTTAAGTTTTTGAGGGCTGATTTCTTGTCCTGTGATAGAAAGCCTTCTGTTTCGATCGCCAAAGCTTTCAGGTGAGCATTTGCAAGCGGTTGGCACCATTTTTGAGTGAGCTGCCAAAAGTCAGATTTTTTCTGAAATTGTGACCCCGGGGCTTAGGGATTTTTTCAAAAAAATATTTTCTGCCGGTTAAGTTTTTGAGGGCTGATTTCTTGTCCTGTGATAAAAAGCCTTCTGTTTCGAGTGCCAAACCTTTCAGGGGAGCATTTTCAAGCTTTTGGCACCATTTTTGAGTGAACTGCCAAAAGTCAGATTTTTGCTGAAATTGTGACCCCGGGGCTTAGGGATTTTTTCAAAAAAATATTTTCTGCCGGTTAAGTTTTTGAGGGCTGATTTCTTGTCCTGTGATAAAAAGCCTTCTGTTTCCATCGCCAAAGCTTTCAGGTGAGCATTTGCAAGCGGTTGGCACCATTTTTGAGTGAACTGCCAAAAGTTAGATTTTTGCTGAAATTGTGACCCCGGGGCTTAGGGATTTTTTCAAAAAAATATTTTCTGCCGGTTAAGTTTTTGAGGGCTGATTTCTTGTCCTGTGATAAAAAGCCTTCTGTTTCGAGTGCCAAACCTTTCAGGGGAGCATTTTCAAGCTTTTGGCACCATTTTTGAGTGAATTGCCAAAAGTCAGATTTTTGCTGAAATTGTGACCCCGGGGCTTAGGGATTTTTTCAAAAAAAAATATTTTTTTGAAAAAATATTTTCTGCCGGTTAAGTTTTTGAGGGCTGATTTCTTGTCCTGTGATAAAAAGCCTTCTGTTTCGATCGCCAAAGCTTTCAGGTGAGCATTTGCAAGCGGTTGGCACCATTTTTGAGTGAACTGCCAAAAGTCAGATTTTTTCTGAAATTGTGACCCCGGGGCTTAGGGATTTTTTCAAAAAAATATTTTCTGCCGGTTAAGTTTTTGAGGGCTGATTTCTTGTCCTGTGATAAAAAGCCTTCTGTTTCGAGTGCCAAACCTTTCAGGGGAGCATTTTCAAGCTTTTGGCACCATTTTTGAGTGAACTGCCAAAAGTCAGATTTTTGCTGAAATTGTGACCCCGGGGCTTAGGGATTTTTTCAAAAAAATATTTTATGCCGGTTAAGTTTTTGAGGGCTGATTTCGTGTCCTGTGATAGAAAGCCTTCTGTTTCGATCGCCAAAACTTTCAGGTGAGCATTTGCAAGCGGTTGGCACCATTTTTGAGTGAGCTGCCAAAAGTCAGATTTTTTCTGAAATTGTGACCCCGGGGCTTAGGGATTTTTTCAAAAAAATATTTTCTGCCGGTTAAGTTTTTGAGGGCTGATTTCTTGTCCTGTGATAAAAAGCCTTCTGTTTCGAGTGCCAAACCTTTCAGGGGAGCATTTTCAAGCTTTTGGCACCATTTTTGAGTGAACTGCCAAAAGTCAGATTTTTGCTGAAATTGTGACCCCGGGGCTTAGGGATTTTTTCAAAAAAATATTTTCTGCCGGTTAAGTTTTTGAGGGCTGATTTCTTGTCCTGTGATAAAAAGCCTTCTGTTTCCATCGCCAAAGCTTTCAGGTGAGCATTTGCAAGCGGTTGGCACCATTTTTGAGTGAACTGCCAAAAGTTAGATTTTTTCTGAAATTGTGACCCCGGGGCTTAGGGATTTTTTCAAAAAAATATTTTCTGCCGGTTAAGTTTTTGAGGGCTGATTTCTTGTCCTGTGATAAAAAGCCTTCTGTTTCGAGTGCCAAACCTTTCAGGGGAGAATTTTCAAGCTTTTGGCACCATTTTTGAGTGAATTGCCAAAAGTCAGATTTTTGCTGAAATTGTGACCCCGGGGCTTTGGGATTTTTTCAAAAAAATATTTTCTGCCGGTTAAGTTTTTGAGGGCTGATTTCTTGTCCTGTGATAGAAAGCCTTCTGTTTCCATCGCCAAAGCTTTCAGGTGAGCATTTGCAAGCGGTTGGCACCATTTTTGAGTGAACTGCCAAAAGTCAGATTTTTGCTGAAATTGTGACCCCGGGGCTTAGGGATTTTTTCAAAAAAATATTTTCTGCCGGTTAAGTTTTTGAGGGCTGATTTCTTGTCCTGTGATAAAAAGCCTTCTGTTTCCATCGCCAAAGCTTTCAGGTGAGCATTTGCAAGCGGTTGGCACCATTTTTTAGTGAACTGCCAAAAGTCAGATTTTTGCTGAAATTGTGACCCCGGGGCTTAGGGATTTTTTCAAAAAAATATTTTCTGACGGTTAAGTTTTTGAGGGCTGATTTCTTGTCCTGTGATAAAAAGCCTTCTGTTTCCATCGCCAAAGCTTTCAGGTGAGCATTTGCAACCGGTTGGCACCATTTTTGAGTGAACTGCCAAAAGTCAGATTTTTGCTGAAATTGTGACCCCGGGGCTTAGGGATTTTTTCAAAAAAATATTTTCTGCCGGTTAAGTTTTTGAGGGCTGATTTCTTGTCCTGTGATAAAAAGCCTTCTGTTTCGCGTGCCAAACCTTTCAGGTGAGCATTTGCAAGCGGTTGGCACCATTTTTGAGTGAAGTGCCAAAAGTCAGATTTTTGCTGAAATTGTGACCCCGGGGCTTAGGGATTTTTTCAAAAAAATATTTTCTGCCGGTTAAGTTTTTGAGGGCTGATTTCTTGTCCTGTGATAAAAAGCCTTCTGTTTCGAGTGCCAAACCTTTCAGGTGAGCATTTGCAAGCTTTTGGCACCATTTTTGAGTGAATTGCCAAAAGTCAGATTTTTGCTGAAATTGTGACCCCGGGGCTTAGGGATTTTTTCAAAAAAATATTTTCTGCCGGTTAAGTTTTTGAGGGCTGATT
This sequence comes from Podarcis liolepis, assembly GCF_965112155.1. NCBI lineage: Eukaryota > Metazoa > Chordata > Lepidosauria > Squamata > Lacertidae > Podarcis > Podarcis liolepis. The sequence goes on along the minus strand of NW_028148817.1, from coordinate 1,059,670 downwards.
TCTTGTCCTGTGATAAAAAGCCTTCTGTTTCGATCGCCAAAGCTTTCAGGTGAGCATTTGCAAGCGGTTGGCACCATTTTTGAGTGAACTGCCAAAAGTCAGATTTTTTCTGAAATTGTGACCCCGGGGCTTAGGGATTTTTTCAAAAAAATATTTTCTGCCGGTTAAGTTTTTGAGGGCTGATTTCTTGTCCTGTGATAAAAAGCCTTCTGTTTCGAGTGCCAAACCTGTCAGGTGAGCATTTGCAAGCGGTTGGCACCATTTTTTAGTGAACTGCCAAAAGTCAGATTTTTGCTGAAATTGTGACCCCGGGGCTTAGGGATTTTTTCAAAAAAATATTTTCTGCCGGTTAAGTTTTTGAGGGCTGATTTCTTGTCCTGTGATAAAAAGCCTTCTGTTTCCATCGCCAAAGCTTTCAGGTGAGCATTTGCAACCGGTTGGCACCATTTTTGAGTGAACTGCCAAAAGTCAGATTTTTGCTGAAATTGTGACCCCGGGGCTTAGGGATTTTTTCAAAAAAATATTTTCTGCCGGTTAAGTTTTTGAGGGCTGATTTCTTGTCCTGTGATAAAAAGCCTTCTGTTTCGCGTGCCAAAGCTTTCAGGTGAGCATTTGCAAGCGGTTGGCACCATTTTTGAGTGAAGTGCCAAAAGTCAGATTTTTGCTGAAATTGTGACCCCGGGGCTTTGGGATTTTTTCAAAAAAATATTTTCTGCCGGTTAAGTTTTTGAGGGCTGATTTCTTGTCCTGTGATAGAAAGCCTTCTGTTTCCATCGCCAAAGCTTTCAGGTGAGCATTTGCAAGCGGTTGGCACCATTTTTGAGTGAACTGCCAAAAGTCAGATTTTTGCTGAAATTGTGACCCCGGGGCTTAGGGATTTTTTCAAAAAAATATTTTCTGCCGGTTAAGTTTTTGAGGGCTGATTTCTTGTCCTGTGATAAAAAGCCTTCTGTTTCGAGTGCCAAACCTTTCAGGTGAGCATTTTCAAGCTTTTGGCACCATTTTTGAGTGAATTGCCAAAAGTCAGATTTTTGCTGAAATTGTGACCCCGGGGCTTAGGGATTTTTTCAAAAAAATATTTTCTGCCGGTTAAGTTTTTGAGGGCTGATTTCTTGTCCTGTGATAAAAAGCCTTCTGTTTCGATCGCCAAAGCTTTCAGGTGAGCATTTGCAAGCGGTTGGCACCATTTTTGAGTGAACTGCCAAAAGTCAGATTTTTGCTGAAATTGTGACCCCGGGGCTTAGGGATTTTTTCAAAAAAATATTTTCTGCCGGTTAAGTTTTTGAGGGCTGATTTCTTGTCCTGTGATAAAAAGCCTTCTGTTTCGAGTGCCAAACCTTTCAGGGGAGCATTTTCAAGCTTTTGGCACCATTTTTGAGTGAACTGCCAAAAGTCAGATTTTTGCTGAAATTGTGACCCCGGGGCTTAGGGATTTTTTCAAAAAAATATTTTCTGCCGGTTAAGTTTTTGAGGGCTGATTTCTTGTCCTGTGATAAAAAGCCTTCTGTTTCCATCGCCAAAGCTTTCAGGTGAGCATTTGCAAGCGGTTGGCACCATTTTTGAGTGAACTGCCAAAAGTCAGATTTTTTCTGAAATTGTGACCCCGGGGCTTAGGGATTTTTTCAAAAAAATATTTTCTGCCGGTTAAGTTTTTGAGGGCTGATTTCTTGTCCTGTGATAAAAAGCCTTCTGTTTCGAGTGCCAAACCTTTCAGGGGAGCATTTTCAAGCTTTTGGCACCATTTTTGAGTGAATTGCCAAAAGTCAGATTTTTGCTGAAATTGTGACCCCGGGGCTTTGGGATTTTTTCAAAAAAATATTTTCTGCCGGTTAAGTTTTTGAGGGCTGATTTCTTGTCCTGTGATAGAAAGCCTTCTGTTTCCATCGCCAAAGCTTTCAGGTGAGCATTTGCAAGCGGTTGGCACCATTTTTGAGTGAACTGCCAAAAGTCAGATTTTTGCTGAAATTGTGACCCCGGGGCTTAGGGATTTTTTCAAAAAAATATTTTCTGCCGGTTAAGTTTTTGAGGGCTGATTTCTTGTCCTGTGATAAAAAGCCTTCTGTTTCGAGTGCCAAACCTTTCAGGGGAGCATTTTCAAGCTTTTGGCACCATTTTTGAGTGAACTGCCAAAAGTCAGATTTTTGCTGAAATTGTGACCCCGGGGCTTAGGGATTTTTTCAAAAAAATATTTTCTGCCGGTTAAGTTTTTGAGGGCTGATTTCTTGTCCTGTGATAAAAAGCCTTCTGTTTCCATCGCCAAAGCTTTCAGGTGAGCATTTGCAAGCGGTTGGCACCATTTTTGAGTGAACTGCCAAAAGTCAGATTTTTTCTGAAATTGTGACCCCGGGGCTTAGGGATTTTTTCAAAAAAATATTTTCTGCCGGTTAAGTTTTTGAGGGCTGATTTCTTGTCCTGTGATAAAAAGCCTTCTGTTTCGAGTGCCAAACCTTTCAGGGGAGCATTTTCAAGCTTTTGGCACCATTTTTGAGTGAATTGCCAAAAGTCAGATTTTTGCTGAAATTGTGACCCCGGGGCTTTGGGATTTTTTCAAAAAAATATTTTCTGCCGGTTAAGTTTTTGAGGGCTGATTTCTTGTCCTGTGATAGAAAGCCTTCTGTTTCCATCGCCAAAGCTTTCAGGTGAGCATTTGCAAGCGGTTGGCACCATTTTTGAGTGAACTGCCAAAAGTCAGATTTTTGCTGAAATTGTGACCCCGGGGCTTAGGGATTTTTTCAAAAAAATATTTTCTGCCGGTTAAGTTTTTGAGGGCTGATTTCTTGTCCTGTGATAAAAAGCCTTCTGTTTCGAGTGCCAAACCTTTCAGGGGAGCATTTTCAAGCTTTTGGCACCATTTTTGAGTGAATTGCCAAAAGTCAGATTTTTGCTGAAATTGTGACCCCGGGGCTTAGGGATTTTTTCAAAAAAATATTTTCTGCCGGTTAAGTTTTTGAGGGCTGATTTCTTGTCCTATGATAAAAAGCCTTCTGTTTCCATCGCCAAAGCTTTCAGGTGAGCATTTGCTAGCGGTTGGCACCATTTTTGAGTGAACTGCCAAAAGTCAGATTTTTGCTGAAATTGTGACCCCGGGGCTTAGGGATTTTTTCAAAAAAATATTTTCTGCCGGTTAAGTTTTTGAGGGCTGATTTCTTGTCCTGTGATAAAAAGCCTTCTGTTTCCATCGCCAAAGCTTTCAGGTGAGCATTTGCAACCGGTTGGCACCATTTTTGAGTGAACTGCCAAAAGTCAGATTTTTGCTGAAATTGTGACCCCGGGGCTTAGGGATTTTTTCAAAAAAATATTTTCTGCCGGTTAAGTTTTTGAGGGCTGATTTCTTGTCCTGTGATAAAAAGCCTTCTGTTTCGAGTGCCAAACCTTTCAGGGGAGCATTTTCAAGCTTTTGGCACCATTTTTGAGTGAATTGCCAAAAGTCAGATTTTTGCTGAAATTGTGACCCCGGGGCTTAGGGATTTTTTCAAAAAAATATTTTCTGCCGGTTAAGTTTTTGAGGGCTGATTTCTTGTCCTATGATAAAAAGCCTTCTGTTTCCATCGCCAAAGCTTTCAGGTGAGCATTTGCTAGCGGTTGGCACCATTTTTGAGTGAACTGCCAAAAGTCAGATTTTTGCTGAAATTGTGACCCCGGGGCTTAGGGATTTTTTCAAAAAAATATTTTCTGCCGGTTAAGTTTTTGAGGGCTGATTTCTTGTCCTGTGATAAAAAGCCTTCTGTTTCCATCGCCAAACCTTTCAGGTGAGCATTTGCAACCGGTTGGCACCATTTTTGAGTGAACTGCCAAAAGTCAGATTTTTGCTGAAATTGTGACCCCGGGGCTTAGGGATTTTTTCAAAAAAATATTTTCTGCCGGTTAAGTTTTTGAGGGCTGATTTCTTGTCCTGTGATAAAAAGCCTTCTGTTTCGAGTGCCAAACATTTCAGGGGAGCATTTTCAAGCTTTTGGCACCATTTTTGAGTGAATTGCCAAAAGTCAGATTTTTGCTGAAATTGTGACCCCGGGGCTTAGGGATTTTTTCAAAAAAATATTTTCTGCCGGTTAAGTTTTTGAGGGCTGATTTCTTGTCCTATGATAAAAAGCCTTCTGTTTCCATCGCCAAAGCTTTCAGGTGAGCATTTGCAAGCGGTTGGCACCATTTTTGAGTGAACTGCCAAAAGTCAGATTTTTGCTGAAATTGTGACCCCGGGGCTTAGGGATTTTTTCAAAAAAATATTTTCTGCCGGTTAAGTTTTTGAGGGCTGATTTCTTGTCCTGTGATAAAAAGCCTTCTGTTTCCATCGCCAAAGCTTTCAGGTGAGCATTTGCAACCGGTTGGCACCATTTTTGAGTGAACTGCCAAAAGTCTGATTTTTGCTGAAATTGTGACCCCGGGGCTTAGGGATTTTTTCAAAAAAATATTTTCTGCCGGTTAAGTTTTTGAGGGCTGATTTCTTGTCCTGTGATAAAAAGCCTTCTGTTTCGAGTGCCAAACCTTTCAGGGGAGCATTTTCAAGCTTTTGGCACCATTTTTGAGTGAATTGCCAAAAGTCAGATTTTTGCTGAAATTGTGACCCCGGGGCTTAGGGATTTTTTCAAAAAAATATTTTCTGCCGGTTAAGTTTTTGAGGGCTGATTTCTTGTCCTGTGATAAAAAGCCTTCTGTTTCCATCGCCAAAGCTTTCAGGTGAGCATTTGCAAGCGGTTGGCACCATTTTTGAGTGAACTGCCAAAAGTCAGATTTTTTCTGAAATTGTGACCCCGGGGCTTAGGGATTTTTTCAAAAAAATATTTTCTGCCGGTTAAGTTTTTGAGGGCTGATTTCTTGTCCTGTGATAAAAAGCCTTCTGTTTCGAGTGCCAAACCTTTCAGGGGAGCATTTTCAAGCTTTTGGCACCATTTTTGAGTGAACTGCCAAAAGTCAGATTTTTGCTGAAATTGTGACCCCGGGGCTTAGGGATTTTTTCAAAAAAATATTTTCTGCCGGTTAAGTTTTTGAGGGCTGATTTCTTGTCCTGTGATAGAAAGCCTTCTGTTTCGATCGCCAAAGCTTTCAGGTGAGCATTTGCAAGCGGTTGGCACCATTTTTGAGTGAGCTGCCAAAAGTCAGATTTTTTCTGAAATTGTGACCCCGGGGCTTAGGGATTTTTTCAAAAAAATATTTTCTGCCGGTTAAGTTTTTGAGGGCTGATTTCTTGTCCTGTGATAAAAAGCCTTCTGTTTCGAGTGCCAAACCTTTCAGGGGAGCATTTTCAAGCTTTTGGCACCATTTTTGAGTGAACTGCCAAAAGTCAGATTTTTGCTGAAATTGTGACCCCGGGGCTTAGGGATTTTTTCAAAAAAATATTTTCTGCCGGTTAAGTTTTTGAGGGCTGATTTCTTGTCCTGTGATAAAAAGCCTTCTGTTTCCATCGCCAAAGCTTTCAGGTGAGCATTTGCAAGCGGTTGGCACCATTTTTGAGTGAACTGCCAAAAGTTAGATTTTTGCTGAAATTGTGACCCCGGGGCTTAGGGATTTTTTCAAAAAAATATTTTCTGCCGGTTAAGTTTTTGAGGGCTGATTTCTTGTCCTGTGATAAAAAGCCTTCTGTTTCGAGTGCCAAACCTTTCAGGGGAGCATTTTCAAGCTTTTGGCACCATTTTTGAGTGAATTGCCAAAAGTCAGATTTTTGCTGAAATTGTGACCCCGGGGCTTAGGGATTTTTTCAAAAAAAAATATTTTTTTGAAAAAATATTTTCTGCCGGTTAAGTTTTTGAGGGCTGATTTCTTGTCCTGTGATAAAAAGCCTTCTGTTTCGATCGCCAAAGCTTTCAGGTGAGCATTTGCAAGCGGTTGGCACCATTTTTGAGTGAACTGCCAAAAGTCAGATTTTTTCTGAAATTGTGACCCCGGGGCTTAGGGATTTTTTCAAAAAAATATTTTCTGCCGGTTAAGTTTTTGAGGGCTGATTTCTTGTCCTGTGATAAAAAGCCTTCTGTTTCGAGTGCCAAACCTTTCAGGGGAGCATTTTCAAGCTTTTGGCACCATTTTTGAGTGAACTGCCAAAAGTCAGATTTTTGCTGAAATTGTGACCCCGGGGCTTAGGGATTTTTTCAAAAAAATATTTTATGCCGGTTAAGTTTTTGAGGGCTGATTTCGTGTCCTGTGATAGAAAGCCTTCTGTTTCGATCGCCAAAACTTTCAGGTGAGCATTTGCAAGCGGTTGGCACCATTTTTGAGTGAGCTGCCAAAAGTCAGATTTTTTCTGAAATTGTGACCCCGGGGCTTAGGGATTTTTTCAAAAAAATATTTTCTGCCGGTTAAGTTTTTGAGGGCTGATTTCTTGTCCTGTGATAAAAAGCCTTCTGTTTCGAGTGCCAAACCTTTCAGGGGAGCATTTTCAAGCTTTTGGCACCATTTTTGAGTGAACTGCCAAAAGTCAGATTTTTGCTGAAATTGTGACCCCGGGGCTTAGGGATTTTTTCAAAAAAATATTTTCTGCCGGTTAAGTTTTTGAGGGCTGATTTCTTGTCCTGTGATAAAAAGCCTTCTGTTTCCATCGCCAAAGCTTTCAGGTGAGCATTTGCAAGCGGTTGGCACCATTTTTGAGTGAACTGCCAAAAGTTAGATTTTTTCTGAAATTGTGACCCCGGGGCTTAGGGATTTTTTCAAAAAAATATTTTCTGCCGGTTAAGTTTTTGAGGGCTGATTTCTTGTCCTGTGATAAAAAGCCTTCTGTTTCGAGTGCCAAACCTTTCAGGGGAGAATTTTCAAGCTTTTGGCACCATTTTTGAGTGAATTGCCAAAAGTCAGATTTTTGCTGAAATTGTGACCCCGGGGCTTTGGGATTTTTTCAAAAAAATATTTTCTGCCGGTTAAGTTTTTGAGGGCTGATTTCTTGTCCTGTGATAGAAAGCCTTCTGTTTCCATCGCCAAAGCTTTCAGGTGAGCATTTGCAAGCGGTTGGCACCATTTTTGAGTGAACTGCCAAAAGTCAGATTTTTGCTGAAATTGTGACCCCGGGGCTTAGGGATTTTTTCAAAAAAATATTTTCTGCCGGTTAAGTTTTTGAGGGCTGATTTCTTGTCCTGTGATAAAAAGCCTTCTGTTTCCATCGCCAAAGCTTTCAGGTGAGCATTTGCAAGCGGTTGGCACCATTTTTTAGTGAACTGCCAAAAGTCAGATTTTTGCTGAAATTGTGACCCCGGGGCTTAGGGATTTTTTCAAAAAAATATTTTCTGACGGTTAAGTTTTTGAGGGCTGATTTCTTGTCCTGTGATAAAAAGCCTTCTGTTTCCATCGCCAAAGCTTTCAGGTGAGCATTTGCAACCGGTTGGCACCATTTTTGAGTGAACTGCCAAAAGTCAGATTTTTGCTGAAATTGTGACCCCGGGGCTTAGGGATTTTTTCAAAAAAATATTTTCTGCCGGTTAAGTTTTTGAGGGCTGATTTCTTGTCCTGTGATAAAAAGCCTTCTGTTTCGCGTGCCAAACCTTTCAGGTGAGCATTTGCAAGCGGTTGGCACCATTTTTGAGTGAAGTGCCAAAAGTCAGATTTTTGCTGAAATTGTGACCCCGGGGCTTAGGGATTTTTTCAAAAAAATATTTTCTGCCGGTTAAGTTTTTGAGGGCTGATTTCTTGTCCTGTGATAAAAAGCCTTCTGTTTCGAGTGCCAAACCTTTCAGGTGAGCATTTGCAAGCTTTTGGCACCATTTTTGAGTGAATTGCCAAAAGTCAGATTTTTGCTGAAATTGTGACCCCGGGGCTTAGGGATTTTTTCAAAAAAATATTTTCTGCCGGTTAAGTTTTTGAGGGCTGATTTCTTGTCCTGTGATAAAAAGCCTTCTGTTTCGATCGCCAAAGCTTTCAGGTGAGCATTTGCAAGCGGTTGGCACCATTTTTGAGTGAACTGCCAAAAGTCAGATTTTTTCTGAAATTGTGACCCCGGGGCTTAGGGATTTTTTCAAAAAAATATTTTCTGCCGGTTAAGTTTTTGAGGGCTGATTTCTTGTCCTGTGATAAAAAGCCTTCTGTTTCGAGTGCCAAACCTGTCAGGTGAGCATTTGCAAGCGGTTGGCACCATTTTTTAGTGAACTGCCAAAAGTCAGATTTTTGCTGAAATTGTGACCCCGGGGCTTAGGGATTTTTTCAAAAAAATATTTTCTGCCGGTTAAGTTTTTGAGGGCTGATTTCTTGTCCTGTGATAAAAAGCCTTCTGTTTCCATCGCCAAAGCTTTCAGGTGAGCATTTGCAACCGGTTGGCACCATTTTTGAGTGAACTGCCAAAAGTCAGATTTTTGCTGAAATTGTGACCCCGGGGCTTAGGGATTTTTTCAAAAAAATATTTTCTGCCGGTTAAGTTTTTGAGGGCTGATTTCTTGTCCTGTGATAAAAAGCCTTCTGTTTCGCGTGCCAAAGCTTTCAGGTGAGCATTTGCAAGCGGTTGGCACCATTTTTGAGTGAAGTGCCAAAAGTCAGATTTTTGCTGAAATTGTGACCCCGGGGCTTTGGGATTTTTTCAAAAAAATATTTTCTGCCGGTTAAGTTTTTGAGGGCTGATTTCTTGTCCTGTGATAGAAAGCCTTCTGTTTCCATCGCCAAAGCTTTCAGGTGAGCATTTGCAAGCGGTTGGCACCATTTTTGAGTGAACTGCCAAAAGTCAGATTTTTGCTGAAATTGTGACCCCGGGGCTTAGGGATTTTTTCAAAAAAATATTTTCTGCCGGTTAAGTTTTTGAGGGCTGATTTCTTGTCCTGTGATAAAAAGCCTTCTGTTTCGAGTGCCAAACCTTTCAGGTGAGCATTTTCAAGCTTTTGGCACCATTTTTGAGTGAATTGCCAAAAGTCAGATTTTTGCTGAAATTGTGACCCCGGGGCTTAGGGATTTTTTCAAAAAAATATTTTCTGCCGGTTAAGTTTTTGAGGGCTGATTTCTTGTCCTGTGATAAAAAGCCTTCTGTTTCGATCGCCAAAGCTTTCAGGTGAGCATTTGCAAGCGGTTGGCACCATTTTTGAGTGAACTGCCAAAAGTCAGATTTTTGCTGAAATTGTGACCCCGGGGCTTAGGGATTTTTTCAAAAAAATATTTTCTGCCGGTTAAGTTTTTGAGGGCTGATTTCTTGTCCTGTGATAAAAAGCCTTCTGTTTCGAGTGCCAAACCTTTCAGGGGAGCATTTTCAAGCTTTTGGCACCATTTTTGAGTGAACTGCCAAAAGTCAGATTTTTGCTGAAATTGTGACCCCGGGGCTTAGGGATTTTTTCAAAAAAATATTTTCTGCCGGTTAAGTTTTTGAGGGCTGATTTCTTGTCCTGTGATAAAAAGCCTTCTGTTTCCATCGCCAAAGCTTTCAGGTGAGCATTTGCAAGCGGTTGGCACCATTTTTGAGTGAACTGCCAAAAGTCAGATTTTTTCTGAAATTGTGACCCCGGGGCTTAGGGATTTTTTCAAAAAAATATTTTCTGCCGGTTAAGTTTTTGAGGGCTGATTTCTTGTCCTGTGATAAAAAGCCTTCTGTTTCGAGTGCCAAACCTTTCAGGGGAGCATTTTCAAGCTTTTGGCACCATTTTTGAGTGAATTGCCAAAAGTCAGATTTTTGCTGAAATTGTGACCCCGGGGCTTTGGGATTTTTTCAAAAAAATATTTTCTGCCGGTTAAGTTTTTGAGGGCTGATTTCTTGTCCTGTGATAGAAAGCCTTCTGTTTCCATCGCCAAAGCTTTCAGGTGAGCATTTGCAAGCGGTTGGCACCATTTTTGAGTGAACTGCCAAAAGTCAGATTTTTGCTGAAATTGTGACCCCGGGGCTTAGGGATTTTTTCAAAAAAATATTTTCTGCCGGTTAAGTTTTTGAGGGCTGATTTCTTGTCCTGTGATAAAAAGCCTTCTGTTTCGAGTGCCAAACCTTTCAGGGGAGCATTTTCAAGCTTTTGGCACCATTTTTGAGTGAATTGCCAAAAGTCAGATTTTTGCTGAAATTGTGACCCCGGGGCTTAGGGATTTTTTCAAAAAAATATTTTCTGCCGGTAAAGTTTTTGAGGGCTGATTTCTTGTCCTGTGATAAAAAGCCTTCTGTTTCCATCGCCAAAGCTTTCAGGTGAGCATTTGCAAGCGGTTGGCACCATTTTTGAGTGAACTGCCAAAAGTCAGATTTTTGCTGAAATTGTGACCCCGGGGCTTAGGGATTTTTTCAAAAAAATATTTTCTGCCGGTTAAGTTTTTGAGGGCTGATTTCTTGTCCTGTGATAAAAAGCCTTCTGTTTCGAATGCCAAAGCTTTCAGGTGAGCATTTGCAAGCGGTTGGCACCATTTTTGAGTGAACTGCCAAAAGTCAGATTTTTGCTGAAATTGTGACCCCGGGGCTTAGGGATTTTTTCAAAAAAATATTTTCTGCCGGTTAAGTTTTTGAGGGCTGATTTCTTGTCCTGTGATAAAAAGCCTTCTGTTTCCATCGCCAAAGCTTTCAGGTGAGCATTTGCAAGTGGTTGGCACCATTTTTGAGTGAACTGCCAAAAGTCAGATTTTTGCTGAAATTGTGACCCCGGGGCTTAGGGATTTTTTCAAAAAAATATTTTCTGCCGGTTAAGTTTTTGAGGGCTGATTTCTTGTCCTGTGATAAAAAGCCTTCTGTTTCCATCGCCAAAGCTTTCAGGTGAGCATTTGCAAGCGGTTGGCACCATTTTTGAGTGAACTGCCAAAAGTCAGATTTTTTCTGAAATTGTGACCCCGGGGCTTAGGGATTTTTTCAAAAAAATATTTTCTGCCGGTTAAGTTTTTGAGGGCTGATTTCTTGTCCTGTGATAAAAAACCTTCTGTTTCCATCGCCAAAGCTTTCAGGTGAGCATTTGCAACCGGTTGGCACCATTTTTGAGTGAACTGCCAAAAGTCAGATTTTTTCTGAAATTGTGACCCCGGGGCTTAGGGATTTTTTCAAAAAAATATTTTCTGCCGGTTAAGTTTTTGAGGGCTGATTTCTTGTCCTGTGATAAAAAGCCTTCTGTTTCCATCGCCAAAGCTTTCAGGTGAGCATTTGCAAGCGGTTGGCACCATTTTTGAGTGAACTGCCAAAAGTCAGATTTTTGCTGAAATTGTGACCCCGGGGCTTAGGGATTTTTTCAAAAAAATAGTTTCTGCCGGTTAAGTTTTTGAGGGCTGATTTCTTGTCCTGTGATAAAAAGCCTTCTGTTTCCATCGCCAAAGCTTTCAGGTGAGCATTTGCAAGCGGTTGGCACCATTTTTGAGTGAACTGCCAAAAGTCAGATTTTTGCTGAAATTGTGACCCCGGGGCTTAGGGATTTTTTCAAAAAAATATTTTCTGCCGGTTAAGTTTTTGAGGGCTGATTTCTTGTCCTGTGATAAAAAGCCTTCTGTTTCCATCGCCAAAGCTTTCAGGTGAGCATTTGCAAGCGGTTGGCACCATTTTTGAGTGAACTGCCAAAAGTCAGATTTTTTCTGAAATTGTGACCCCGGGGCTTAGGGATTTTTTCAAAAAAATATTTTCTGCCGGTTAAGTTTTTGAGGGCTGATTTCTTGTCCTGTGATAAAAAGCCTTCTGTTTCGCGTGCCAAACCTTTCAGGTGAGCATTTGCAAGCGGTTGGCACCATTTTTGAGTGAACTGCCAAAAGTCAGATTTTTGCTGAAATTGTGACCCCGGGGCTTAGGGATTTTTTCAAAAAAATATTTTCTGCCGGTTAAGTTTTTGAGGGCTGATTTCTTGTCCTGTGATAAAAAGCCTTCTGTTTCCATCGCCAAAGCTTTCAGGTGAGCATTTGCAAGCGGTTGGCACCATTTTTGAGTGAACTGCCAAAAGTCAGATTTTTTCTGAAATTGTGACCCCGGGGCTTAGGGATTTTTTCAAAAAAATATTTTCTGCCGGTTAAGTTTTTGAGGGCTGATTTCTTGTCCTGTGATAAAAAGCCTTCTGTTTCCATCGCCAAAGCTTTCAGGTGAGCATTTGCAAGCGGTTGGCACCATTTTTGAGTGAACTGCCAAAAGTTAGATTTTTTCTGAAATTGTGACCCCGGGGCTTAGGGATTTTTTCAAAAAAATATTTTCTGCCGGTTAAGTTTTTGAGGGCTGATTTCTTGTCCTGTGATAAAAAGCCTTCTGTTTCGAGTGCCAAACCTTTCAGGGGAGAATTTTCAAGCTTTTGGCACCATTTTTGAGTGAATTGCCAAAAGTCAGATTTTTGCTGAAATTGTGACCCCGGGGCTTTGGGATTTTTTCAAAAAAATATTTTCTGCCGGTTAAGTTTTTGAGGGCTGATTTCTTGTCCTGTGATAGAAAGCCTTCTGTTTCCATCGCCAAAGCTTTCAGGTGAGCATTTGCAAGCGGTTGGCACCATTTTTGAGTGAACTGCCAAAAGTCAGATTTTTGCTGAAATTGTGACCCCGGGGCTTAGGGATTTTTTCAAAAAAATATTTTCTGCCGGTTAAGTTTTTGAGGGCTGATTTCTTGTCCTGTGATAAAAAGCCTTCTGTTTCCATCGCCAAAGCTTTCAGGTGAGCATTTGCAAGCGGTTGGCACCATTTTTTAGTGAACTGCCAAAAGTCAGATTTTTGCTGAAATTGTGACCCCGGGGCTTAGGGATTTTTTCAAAAAAATATTTTCTGACGGTTAAGTTTTTGAGGGCTGATTTCTTGTCCTGTGATAAAAAGCCTTCTGTTTCCATCGCCAAAGCTTTCAGGTGAGCATTTGCAACCGGTTGGCACCATTTTTGAGTGAACTGCCAAAAGTCAGATTTTTGCTGAAATTGTGACCCCGGGGCTTAGGGATTTTTTCAAAAAAATATTTTCTGCCGGTTAAGTTTTTGAGGGCTGATTTCTTGTCCTGTGATAAAAAGCCTTATGTTTCGCGTGCCAAACCTTTCAGGTGAGCATTTGCAAGCGGTTGGCACCATTTTTGAGTGAAGTGCCAAAAGTCAGATTTTTGCTGAAATTGTGACCCCGGGGCTTAGGGATTTTTTCAAAAAAATATTTTCTGCCGGTTAAGTTTTTGAGGGCTGATTTCTTGTCCTGTGATAAAAAGCCTTCTGTTTCGAGTGCCAAACCTTTCAGGTGAGCATTTGCAAGCTTTTGGCACCATTTTTGAGTGAATTGCCAAAAGTCAGATTTTTGCTGAAATTGTGACCCCGGGGCTTAGGGATTTTTTCAAAAAAATATTTTCTGCCGGTTAAGTTTTTGAGGGCTGATTTCTTGTCCTGTGATAAAAAGCCTTCTGTTTCCATCGCCAAAGCTTTCAGGTGAGCATTTGCAAGCGGTTGGCACCATTTTTGAGTGAACTGCCAAAAGTCAGATTTTTTCTGAAATTGTGACCCCGGGGCTTAGGGATTTTTTCAAAAAAATATTTTCTGCCGGTTAAGTTTTTGAGGGCTGATTTCTTGTCCTGTGATAAAAAGCCTTCTGTTTCGAGTGCCAAACCTGTCAGTTGAGCATTTGCAAGCGGTTGGCACCATTTTTTAGTGAACTGCCAAAAGTCAGATTTTTGCTGAAATTGTGACCCCGGGGCTTAGGGATTTTTTCAAAAAAATATTTTCTGCCGGTTAAGTTTTTGAGGGCTGATTTCTTGTCCTGTGATAAAAAGCCTTCTGTTTCCATCGCCAAAGCTTTCAGGTGAGCATTTGCAACCGGTTGGCACCATTTTTGAGTGAACTGCCAAAAGTCAGATTTTTGCTGAAATTGTGACCCCGGGGCTTAGGGATTTTTTCAAAAAAATATTTTCTGCCGGTTAAGTTTTTGAGGGCTGATTTCTTGTCCTGTGATAAAAAGCCTTCTGTTTCGCGTGCCAAACCTTTCAGGTGAGCATTTGCAAGCGGTTGGCACCATTTTTGAGTGAATTGCCAAAAGTCAGATTTTTGCTGAAATTGTGACCCCGGGGCTTAGGGATTTTTTCAAAAAAATATTTTCTGCCGGTTAAGTTTTTGAGGGCTGATTTCTTGTCCTGTGATAAAAAGCCTTCTGTTTCGATCGCCAAAGCTTTCAGGTGAGCATTTGCAAGCGGTTGGCACCATTTTTGAGTGAACTGCCAAAAGTCAGATTTTTGCTGAAATTGTGACCCCGGGGCTTAGGGATTTTTTCAAAAAAATATTTTCTGCCGGTTAAGTTTTTGAGGGCTGATTTCTTGTCCTGTGATAAAAAGCCTTCTGTTTCGAGTGCCAAACCTTTCAGGGGAGCATTTTCAAGCTTTTGGCACCATTTTTGAGTGAACTGCCAAAAGTCAGATTTTTGCTGAAATTGTGACCCCGGGGCTTAGGGATTTTTTCAAAAAAATATTTTCTGCCGGTTAAGTTTTTGAGGGCTGATTTCTTGTCCTGTGATAAAAAGCCTTCTGTTTCCATCGCCAAAGCTTTCAGGTGAGCATTTGCAAGCGGTTGGCACCATTTTTGAGTGAACTGCCAAAAGTCAGATTTTTTCTGAAATTGTGACCCCGGGGCTTAGGGATTTTTTCAAAAAAATATTTTCTGCCGGTTAAGTTTTTGAGGGCTGATTTCTTGTCCTGTGATAAAAAGCCTTCTGTTTCGAGTGCCAAACCTTTCAGGGGAGCATTTTCAAGCTTTTGGCACCATTTTTGAGTGAATTGCCAAAAGTCAGATTTTTGCTGAAATTGTGACCCCGGGGCTTAGGGATTTTTTCAAAAAAATATTTTCTGCCGGTTAAGTTTTTGAGGGCTGATTTCTTGTCCTGTGATAAAAAGCCTTCTGTTTCGAGTGCCAAACCTTTCAGGTGAGCATTTTCAAGCTTTTGGCACCATTTTTGAGTGAATTGCCAAAAGTCAGATTTTTGCTGAAATTGTGACCCCGGGGCTTAGGGATTTTTTCAAAAAAATATTTTCTGCCGGTTAAGTTTTTGAGGGCTGATTTCTTGTCCTGTGATAAAAAGCCTTCTGTTTCGATCGCCAAAGCTTTCAGGTGAGCATTTGCAAGCGGTTGGCACCATTTTTGAGTGAACTGCCAAAAGTCAGATTTTTGCTGAAATTGTGACCCCGGGGCTTAGGGATTTTTTCAAAAAAATATTTTCTGCCGGTTAAGTTTTTGAGGGCTGATTTCTTGTCCTGTGATAAAAAGCCTTCTGTTTCGAGTGCCAAACCTTTCAGGGGAGCATTTTCAAGCTTTTGGCACCATTTTTGAGTGAATTGCCAAAAGTCAGATTTTTGCTGAAATTGTGACCCCGGGGCTTTGGGATTTTTTCAAAAAAATATTTTCTGCCGGTTAAGTTTTTGAGGGCTGATTTCTTGTCCTGTGATAGAAAGCCTTCTGTTTCCATCGCCAAAGCTTTCAGGTGAGCATTTGCAAGCGGTTGGCACCATTTTTGAGTGAACTGCCAAAAGTCAGATTTTTGCTGAAATTGTGACCCCGGGGCTTAGGGATTTTTTCAAAAAAATATTTTCTGCCGGTTAAGTTTTTGAGGGCTGATTTCTTGTCCTGTGATAAAAAGCCTTCTGTTTCGAGTGCCAAACCTTTCAGGGGAGCATTTTCAAGCTTTTGGCACCATTTTTGAGTGAATTGCCAAAAGTCAGATTTTTGCTGAAATTGTGACCCCGGGGCTTAGGGATTTTTTCAAAAAAATATTTTCTGCCGGTAAAGTTTTTGAGGGCTGATTTCTTGTCCTGTGATAAAAAGCCTTCTGTTTCCATCGCCAAAGCTTTCAGGTGAGCATTTGCAAGCGGTTGGCACCATTTTTGAGTGAACTGCCAAAAGTCAGATTTTTGCTGAAATTGTGACCCCGGGGCTTAGGGATTTTTTCAAAAAAATATTTTCTGCCGGTTAAGTTTTTGAGGGCTGATTTCTTGTCCTGTGATAAAAAGCCTTCTGTTTCCATCGCCAAAGCTTTCAGGTGAGCATTTGCAACCGGTTGGCACCATTTTTGAGTGAACTGCCAAAAGTCAGATTTTTGCTGAAATTGTGACCCCGGGGCTTAGGGATTTTTTCAAAAAAATATTTTCTGCCGGTTAAGTTTTTGAGGGCTGATTTCTTGTCCTGTGATAAAAAGCCTTCTGTTTCGCGTGCCAAACCTTTCAGGTGAGCATTTGCAAGCGGTTGGCACCATTTTTGAGTGAACTGCCAAAAGTCAGATTTTTGCTGAAATTGTGACCCCGGGGCTTAGGGATTTTTTCAAAAAAATATTTTCTGCCGGTTAAGTTTTTGAGGGCTGATTTCTTGTCCTGTGATAAAAAGCCTTCTGTTTCGAGTGCCAAACCTTTCAGGGGAGTATTTTCAAGCTTTTGGCACCATTTTTGAGTGAACTGCCAAAAGTCAGATTTTTGCTGAAATTGTGACCCCGGGGCTTAGGGATTTTTTCAAAAAAATATTTTCTGCCGATTAAGTTTTTGAGGGCTGATTTCTTGTCCTGTGATAAAAAGCCTTCTGTTTCGCGTGCCAAATCTTTCAGGGGAGCATTTTCAAGCTTTTGGCACCATTTTTGAGTGAATTGCCAAAAGTCAAATTTTTTCTGAAATTGTGACCCCGGGGCTTAGGGATTTTTTCAAAAAAATATTTTCTGCCGGTTAAGTTTTTGAGGGCTGATTTCTTGTCCTGTGATAAAAATCCTTCTGTTTTGAGTGCCAAACCTTTCAGGTGAGCATTTGCAAGTGGTTGGCACCATTTTTGAGTGAACTGCCAAAAGTCAGATTTTTTCTGAAATTGTGACCCCGGGGCTTAGGGATTTTTTCAAAAAAATATTTTCTGCCGGTTAAGTTTTTGAGGGCTGATTTCTTGTCCTGTGATAAAAAGCCTTCTGTTTCCATCGCCAAAGCTTTCAGGTGAGCATTTGCAACCGGTTGGCACCATTTTTGAGTGAACTGCCAAAAGTCAGATTTTTGCTGAAATTGTGACCCCGGGGCTTAGGGATTTTTTCAAAAAAATATTTTCTGCCGGTTAAGTTTTTGAGGGCTGATTTCTTGTCCTGTGATAAAAAGCCTTCTGTTTCGAGTGCCAAACCTTTCAGGGGAGCATTTTCAAGCTTTTGGCACCATTTTTGAGTGAACTGCCAAAAGTCAGATTTTTGCTGAAATTGTGACCCCGGGGCTTAGGGATTTTTTCAAAAAAATATTTTCTGCCGGTTAAGTTTTTGAGGGCTGATTTCTTGTCCTGTGATAAAAAGCCTTCTGTTTCGAGTGCCAAACCTTTCAGGGGAGCATTTTCAAGCTTTTGGCACCATTTTTGAGTGAACTGCCAAAAGTCAGATTTTTGCTGAAATTGTGACCCCGGGGCTTAGGGATTTTTTCAAAAAAATATTTTCTGCCGGTTAAGTTTTTGAGGGCTGATTTCTTGTCCTGTGATAAAAAGCCTTCTGTTTCCATCGCCAAAGCTTTCAGGTGAGCATTTGCAAGCGGTTGGCACCATTTTTGAGTGAACTGCCAAAAGTCAGATTTTTTCTGAAATTGTGACCCCGGGGCTTAGGGATTTTTTCAAAAAAATATTTTCTGCCGGTTAAGTTTTTGAGGGCTGATTTCTTGTCCTGTGATAAAAAGCCTTCTGTTTCGAGTGCCAAACCTTTCAGGGGAGCATTTTCAAGCTTTTGGCACCATTTTTGAGTGAATTGCCAAAAGTCAGATTTTTGCTGAAATTGTGACCCCCGGGCTTTGGGATTTTTTCAAAAAAATATTTTCTGCCGGTTAAGTTTTTGAGGGCTGATTTCTTGTCCTGTGATAGAAAGCCTTCTGTTTCCATCGCCAAAGCTTTCAGGTGAGCATTTGCAAGCGGTTGGCACCATTTTTGAGTGAACTGCCAAAAGTCAGATTTTTGCTGAAATTGTGACCCCGGGGCTTAGGGATTTTTTCAAAAAAATATTTTCTGCCGGTTAAGTTTTTGAGGGCTGATTTCTTGTCCTGTGATAAAAAGCCTTCTGTTTCGAGTGCCAAACCTTTCAGGGGAGCATTTTCAAGCTTTTCGCACCATTTTTGAGTGAATTGCCAAAAGTCAGATTTTTGCTGAAATTGTGACCCCGGGGCTTAGGGATTTTTTCAAAAAAATATTTTCTGCCGGTTAAGTTTTTGAGGGCTGATTTCTTGTCCTGTGATAAAAAGCCTTCTGTTTCCATCGCCAAAGCTTTCAGGTGAGCATTTGCAACCGGTTGGCACCATTTTTGAGTGAACTGCCAAAAGTCAGATTTTTGCTGAAATTGTGACCCCGGGGCTTAGGGATTTTTTCAAAAAAATATTTTCTGCCGGTTAAGTTTTTGAGGGCTGATTTCTTGTCCTGTGATAAAAAGCCTTCTGTTTCCATCGCCAAAGCTTTCAGGTGAGCATTTGCAACCGGTTGGCACCATTTTTGAGTGAACTGCCAAAAGTCAGATTTTTGCTGAAATTGTGACCCCGGGGCTTAGGGATTTTTTCAAAAAAATATTTTCTGCCGGTTAAGTTTTTGAGGGCTGATTTCTTGTCCTGTGATAAAAAGCCTTCTGTTTCGCGTGCCAAACCTTTCAGGTGAGCATTTGCAAGCGGTTGGCACCATTTTTGAGTGAACTGCCAAAAGTCAGATTTTTGCTGAAATTGTGACCCCGGGGCTTAGGGATTTTTTCAAAAAAATATTTTCTGCCGGTTAAGTTTTTGAGGGCTGATTTCTTGTCCTGTGATAAAAAGCCTTCTGTTTTGAGTGCCAAACCTTTCAGGTGAGCATTTGCAAGTGGTTGGCACCATTTTTGAGTGAACTGCCAAAAGTCAGATTTTTGCTGAAATTGTGACCCCGGGGCTTAGGGATTTTTTCAAAAAAATATTTTCTGCCGGTTAAGTTTTTGAGGGCTGATTTCTTGTCCTGTGATAAAAAGCCTTCTGTTTCGAGTGCCAAACCTTTCAGGGGAGCATTTTCAAGCTTTTGGCACCATTTTTGAGTGAACTGCCAAAAGTCAGATTTTTGCTGAAATTGTGACCCCGGGGCTTAGGGATTTTTTCAAAAAAATATTTTCTGCCGGTTAAGTTTTTGAGGGCTGATTTCTTGTCCTGTGATAAAAAGCCTTCTGTTTCCATCGCCAAAGCTTTCAGGTGAGCCTTTTCAAGCTTTTGGCACCATTTTTGAGTGAACTGCCAAAAGTCAGATATTTTCTGAAATTCTGACCCCGGGGCTTAGGGATTTTTTCAAAAAAATATTTTCTGCCGGTAAAGTTTTTGAGGGCTGATTTCTTGTCCTGTGATAAAAAGCCTTCTGTTTCGAGTGCCAAACCTTTCAGGGGAGCATTTTCAAGCTTTTGGCACCATTTTTGAGTGAACTGCCAAAAGTCAGATTTTTGCTGAAATTGTGACCCCGGGGCTTAGGGATTTTTTCAAAAAAATATTTTCTGCCGGTTAAGTTTTTGAGGGCTGATTTCTTGTCCTGTGATAAAAAGCCTTCTGTTTCCATCGCCAAACCTTTCAGGGGAGCATTTTCAAGCTTTTGGCACCATTTTTGAGTGAATTGCCAAAAGTCAGATTTTTGCTGAAATTGTGACCCCGGGGCTTAGGGATTTTTTCAAAAAAATATTTTCTGCCGGTTAAGTTTTTGAGGGCTGATTTCTTGTCCTGTGATAAAAAGCCTTCTGTTTCCATCGCCAAAGCTTTCAGGTGAGCATTTGCAAGCGGTTGGCACCATTTTTGAGTGAACTGCCAAAAGTTAGATTTTTTCTAAATTGTGACCCCGGGGCTTAGGGATTTTTTCAAAAAAATATTTTCTGCCGGTTAAGTTTTTGAGGGCTGATTTCTTGTCCTGTGATAAAAAGCCTTCTGTTTCGAGTGCCAAACCTTTCAGGGGAGCATTTTCAAGCTTTTGGCACCATTTTTGAGTGAATTGCCAAAAGTCAGATGTTTGCTGAAATTGTGACCCCGGGGCTTTGGGATTTTTTCAAAAAAATATTTTCTGCCAGTTAAGTTTTTGAGGGCTGATTTCTTGTCCTGTGATAGAAAGCCTTCTGTTTCCATCGCCAAAGCTTTCAGGTGAGCATTTGCAAGCGGTTGGCACCATTTTTGAGTGAACTGCCAAAAGTCAGATTTTTGCTGAAATTGTGACCCCGGGGCTTAGGGATTTTTTCAAAAAAATATTTTCTGCCGGTTAAGTTTTTGAGGGCTGATTTCTTGTCCTGTGATAAAAAGCCTTCTGTTTCCATCGCCAAAGCTTTCAGGTGAGCATTTGCAAGCGGTTGGCACCATTTTTGAGTGAACTGCCAAAAGTCAGATTTTTTCTGAAATTGTGACCCCGGGGCTTAGGGATTTTTTCAAAAAAATATTTTCTGCCGGTTAAGTTTTTGAGGGCTGATTTCTTGTCCTGTGATAAAAAGCCTTCTGTTTCGAGTGCCGAACCTTTCAGGTGAGCATTTGCAAGCGGTTGGCACCATTTTTGAGTGAACTGCCAAAAGTCAGATTTTTGCTGAAATTGTGACCCCGGGGCTTAGGGATTTTTTCAAAAAAATATTTTCTGCCGATTAAGTTTTTGAGGGCTGATTTCTTGTCCTGTGATAAAAAGCCTTCTGTTTCGCGTGCCAAATCTTTCAGGGGAGCATTTTCAAGCTTTTGGCACCATTTTTGAGTGAATTGCCAAAAGTCAGTTTTTTTCTGAAATTGTGACCCCGGGGCTTAGGGATTTTTTTCCAAAAAATATTTTCTGCCGGTTAAGTTTTTGAGGGCTGATTTCTTGTCCTGTGATAAAAAGCCTTCTGTTTCCATCGCCAAAGCTTTCAGGTGAGCATTTGCAACCGGTTGGCACCATTTTTGAGTGAACTGCCAAAAGTCAGATTTTTGCTGAAATTGTGACCCCGGGGCTTAGGGATTTTTTCAAAAAAATATTTTCTGCCGGTTAAGTTTTTGAGGGCTGATTTCTTGTCCTGTGATAAAAAGCCTTCTGTTTCGAGGGCCAAACCTTTCAGGGCAGCATTTTCAAGCTTTTGGCACCATTTTTAAGTTAACTGCCAAAAGTCAGATTTTTGCTGAAATTGTGACCCCGGGGCTTAGGGATTTTTTCAAAAAAATATTTTCTGCCGGTTAAGTTTTTGAGGACTGATTTCTTGTCCTGTGATAAAAAGCTTTCTGTTTCGCGTGCCAAAACTTTCAGGTGAGCATTTGCAAGTGGTTGGCACCATTTTTGAGTGAACTGCCAAAAGTCAGATTTTTGCTGAAATTGTGACCCCGGGGCTTAGGGATTTTTTCAAAAAAATATTTTCTGCCGGTTAAGTTTTTGAGGGCTGATTTCTTGTCCTGTGATAAAAAGCCTTCTGTTTCGCGTGCCAAACCTTTCAGGTGAGCATTTGCAAGCGGTTGGCACCATTTTTGAGTGAAGTGCCAAAAGTCAGATTTTTTCTGAAATTGTGACCCCGGGGCTTAGGGATTTTTTCAAAAAAATATTTTCTGCCGGTTAGGTTTTTGAGGGCTGATTTCTTGTCCTGTGATAAAAAGCCTTCTGTTTCGAGTGCCAAACCTTTCAGGGGAGCATTTTCAAGCTTTTGGCACCATTTTTGAGTGAATTGCCAAAAGTCAGATTTTTGCTGAAATTGTGACCCCGGGGCTTAGGGATTTTTTCAAAAAAATATTTTCTGCCGGTTAAGTTTTTGAGGGCTGATTTCTTGTCCTGTGATAAAAAGCCTTCTGTTTCCATCACCAAAGCTTTCAGGTGAGCATTTGCAAGCGGTTGGCACCATTTTTGAGTGAACTGCCAAAAGTCAGATTTTTGCTGAAATTGTGACCCCGGGGCTTAGGGATTTTTTCAAAAAAATATTTTCTGCCGATTAAGTTTTTGAGGGCTGATTTCTTGTCCTGTGATAAAAAGCCTTCTGTTTCGCGTGCCAAATCTTTCAGGGGAGCATTTTCAAGCTTTTGGCACCATTTTTGAGTGAATTGCCAAAAGTCAGATTTTTTCTGAAATTGTGACCCCGGGGCTTAGGGATTTTTTTCCAAAAAATATTTTCTGCCGGTTAAGTTTTTGAGGGCTGATTTCTTGTCCTGTGATAAAAAGCCTTCTGTTTCCATCGCCAAAGCTTTCAGGTGAGCATTTGCAAGCGGTTGGCACCATTTTTGAGTGAACTGCCAAAAGTCAGATTTTTGCTGAAATTGTGACCCCGGGGCTTAGGGATTTTTTCAAAAAAATATTTTCTGCCGGTTAAGTTTTTGAGGGCTGATTTCTTGTCCTGTGATAAAAAGCCTTCTGTTTCGAGGGCCAAACCTTTCAGGGCAGCATTTTCAAGCTTTTGGCACCATTTTTAAGTGAACTGCCAAAAGTCAGATTTTTGCTGAAATTGTGACCCCGGGGCTTAGGGATTTTTTCAAAAAAATATTTTCTGCCGGTTAAGTTTTTGAGGGCTGATTTCTTGTCCTGTGATAAAAAGCCTTCTGTTTCGCGTGCCAAACCTTTCAGGTGAGCATTTGCAAGCGGTTGGCACCATTTTTGAGTGAAGTGCCAAAAGTCAGATTTTTTCTGAAATTGTGACCCCGGGGCTTAGGGATTTTTTCAAAAAAATATTTTCTGCCGGTTAGGTTTTTGAGGGCTGATTTCTTGTCCTGTGATAAAAAGCCTTCTGTTTCGAGTGCCAAACCTTTCAGGGGAGCATTTTCAAGCTTTTGGCACCATTTTTGAGTGAATTGCCAAAAGTCAGATTTTTGCTGAAATTGTGACCCCGGGGCTTAGGGATTTTTTCAAAAAAATATTTTCTGCCGGTTAAGTTTTTGAGGGCTGATTTCTTGTCCTGTGATAAAAAGCCTTCTGTTTCCATCACCAAAGCTTTCAGGTGAGCATTTGCAAGCGGTTGGCACCATTTTTGAGTGAACTGCCAAAAGTCAGATTTTTGCTGAAATTGTGACCCCGGGGCTTAGGGATTTTTTCAAAAAAATATTTTCTGCCGATTAAGTTTTTGAGGGCTGATTTCTTGTCCTGTGATAAAAAGCCTTCTGTTTCGCGTGCCAAATCTTTCAGGGGAGCATTTTCAAGCTTTTGGCACCATTTTTGAGTGAATTGCCAAAAGTCAGATTTTTTCTGAAATTGTGACCCCGGGGCTTAGGGATTTTTTTCCAAAAAATATTTTCTGCCGGTTAAGTTTTTGAGGGCTGATTTCTTGTCCTGTGATAAAAAGCCTTCTGTTTCCATCGCCAAAGCTTTCAGGTGAGCATTTGCAACCGGTTGGCACCATTTTTGAGTGAACTGCCAAAAGTCAGATTTTTGCTGAAATTGTGACCCCGGGGCTTAGGGATTTTTTCAAAAAAATATTTTCTGCCGGTTAAGTTTTTGAGGGCTGATTTCTTGTCCTGTGATAAAAAGCCTTCTGTTTCGAGGGCCAAACCTTTCAGGGCAGCATTTTCAAGCTTTTGGCACCATTTTTAAGTGAACTGCCAAAAGTCAGATTTTTGCTGAAATTGTGACCCCGGGGCTTAGGGATTTTTTCAAAAAAATATTTTCTGCCGGTTAAGTTTTTGAGGACTGATTTCTTGTCCTGTGATAAAAAGCCTTCTGTTTCGCGTGCCAAACCTTTCAGGGGAGCATTTGCAACCGGTTGGCACCATTTTTGAGTGAACTGCCAAAAGTCAGGTTTTTGCTGAAATTGTGACCCCGGGGCTTAGGGATTTTTTCAAAAAAATATTTTCTGCCGGTTAAGTTTTTGAGGGCTGATTTCTTGTCCTGTGATAAAAAGCCTTCTGTTTCCATCGCCAAACCTTTCAGGGGAGCATTTTCAAGCTTTTGGCACCATTTTTGAGTGAACTGCCAAAAGTCAGATTTTTTCTGAAATTGTGACCCCGGGGCTTAGGGATTTTTTCAAAAAAATATTTTCTGCCGGTTAAGTTTTTGAGGGCTGATTTCTTCTCCTGTGATAAAAAGCCTTCTGTTTCGCGTGCCAAAGCTTTCAGGTGAGCATTTGCAAGCGGTTGGCACCATTTTTGAGTGAACTGCCAAAAGTCAGATTTTTTCTGAAATTGTGACCCCGGGGCTTAGGGATTTTTTCAAAAAAATATTTTCTGCCGGTTAAGTTTTTGAGGGCTGATTTCTTGTCCTGTGATAAAAAGCCTTCTATTTCCATCGCCAAAGCTTTCAGGTGAGCATTTGCAAGCGGTTGGCACCATTTTTGAGTGAACTGCCAAAAGTCAGATTTTTTCTGAAATTGTGACCCCGGGGCTTAGGGATTTTTTCAAAAAAATATTTTCTGCCGGTTAAGTTTTTGAGGGCTGATTTCTTGTCCTGTGATAAAAAGCCTTCTGTTTCCATCGCCAAAGCTTTCAGGTGAGCATTTGCAAGCGGTTGGCACCATTTTTGAGTGAACTGCCAAAAGTCAGATTTTTGCTGAAATTGTGACCTCGGGGCTTAGGGATTTTTTCAAAAAAAAATTTTCTGCCGGTTAAGTTTTTGAGGGCTGATTTCTTGTCCTGTGTTAAAAAGCCTTCTGTTTCCATCGCCAAAGCTTTAAGGTGAGCATTTGCAAGCGGTTGGCACCATTTTTGAGTTAACTGCCAAAAGTCAGATTGTTGCTGAAATTGTGACCCCGGGGCTTAGGGATTTTTTCAAAAAAATATTTTCTGCCGGTTAAGTTTTTGAGGGCTGATTTCTTGTCCTGTGATAAAAAGCCTTCTGTTTCCATCGCCAAAGCTTTCAGGTGAGCATTTGCAAGCGGTTGGCACCATTTTTGAGTGAACTGCCAAAAGTCAGATTTTTGCTGAAATTGTGACCCCGGGGCTTAGGGATTTTTTCAAAAAAATATTTTCTGCCGGTTAAGTTTTTGAGGGCTGATTTCTTGTCCTGTGATAAAAAGCCTTCTGTTTCCATCGCCAAAGCTTTCAGGTGAGCATTTGCAAGCGGTTGGCACCATTTTTGAGTGAACTGCCAAAAGTCAGATTTTTGCTGAAATTGTGACCCCGGGGCTTAGGGATTTTTTCAAAAAAATATTTTCTGCCGGTTAAGTTTTTGAGGGCTGATTTCTTGTCCTGTGATAAAAAGCCTTCTGTTTCCATCGCCAAAGCTTTCAGGTGAGCATTTGCAAGCGGTTGGCACCATTTTTGAGTGAACTGCCAAAAGTCAGATTTTTTCTGAAATTGTGACCCCGGGGCTTAGGGATTTTTTCAAAAAAATATTTTCTGCCGGTTAAGTTTTTGAGGGCTGATTTCTTGTCCTGTGATAAAAAGCCTTCTGTTTCGCGTGCCAAACCTTTCAGGGGAGCATTTGCAACCGGTTGGCACCATTTTTGAGTGAACTGCCAAAAGTCAGGTTTTTGCTGAAATTGTGACCCCGGGGCTTAGGGATTTTTTCAAAAAAATATTTTCTGCCGGTTAAGTTTTTGAGGGCTGATTTCTTGTCCTGTGATAAAAAGCCTTCTATTTCCATCGCCAAAGCTTTCAGGTGAGCATTTGCAAGCGGTTGGCACCATTTTTGAGTGAACTGCCAAAAGTCAGATTTTTTCTGAAATTGTGACCCCGGGGCTTAGGGATTTTTTCAAAAAAATATTTTCTGCCGGTTAAGTTTTTGAGGGCTGATTTCTTGTCCTGTGATAAAAAGCCTTCTGTTTCCATCGGCAAAGCTTTCAGGTGAGCATTTGCAAGCGGTTGGCACCATTTTTGAGTGAACTGCCAAAAGTCAGATTTTTGCTGAAATTGTGACCTCGGGGCTTAGGGATTTTTTCAAAAAAAAATTTTCTGCCGGTTAAGTTTTTGAGGGCTGATTTCTTGTCCTGTGTTAAAAAGCCTTCTGTTTCCATCGCCAAAGCTTTAAGGTGAGCATTTGCAAGCGGTTGGCACCATTTTTGAGTTAACTGCCAAAAGTCAGATTTTTGCTGAAATTGTGACCCCGGGGCTTAGGGATTTTTTCAAAAAAATATTTTCTGCCGGTTAAGTTTTTGAGGGCTGATTTCTTGTCCTGTGATAAAAAGCCTTCTGTTTCCATCGCCAAAGCTTTCAGGTGAGCATTTGCAAGCGGTTGGCACCATTTTTGAGTGAACTGCCAAAAGTCAGATTTTTGCTGAAATTGTGACCCCGGGGCTTAGGGATTTTTTCAAAAAAATATTTTCTGCCGGTTAAGTTTTTGAGGGCTGATTTCTTGTCCTGTGATAAAAAGCCTTCTGTTTCCATCGCCAAAGCTTTCAGGTGAGCATTTGCAAGCGGTTGGCACCATTTTTGAGTGAACTGCCAAAAGTCAGATTTTTGCTGAAATTGTGACCCCGGGGCTTAGGGATTTTTTCAAAAAAATATTTTCTGCCGGTTAAGTTTTTGAGGGCTGATTTCTTGTCCTGTGATAAAAAGCCTTCTGTTTCCATCGCCAAAGCTTTCAGGTGAGCATTTGCAAGCGGTTGGCACCATTTTTGAGTGAACTGCCAAAAGTCAGATTTTTGCTGAAATTGTGACCCCGGGGCTTAGGGATTTTTTCTGCCGGTTAAGTTTTTGAGGGCTGATTTCTTGTCCTGTGATAAAAAGCCTTCTGTTTTGAGTGCCAAACCTTTCAGGGGAGCATTTTCAAGCTTTTGGCACCATTTTTGAGTGAACTGCCAAAAGTCAGATTTTTTCTGAAATTGTGACCCCGGGGCTTAGGGATTTTTTCAAAAAAATATTTTCTGCCGGTTAAGTTTTTGAGGGCTGATTTCTTGTCCTGTGATAAAAAGCCTTCTGTTTCGCGTGCCAAACCTTTCAGGGGAGCATTTGCAACCGGTTGGCACCATTTTTGAGTGAACTGCCAAAAGTCAGGTTTTTGCTGAAATTGTGACCCCGGGGCTTAGGGATTTTTTCAAAAAAATATTTTCTGCCGGTTAAGTTTTTGAGGGCTGATTTCTTGTCCTGTGATAAAAAGCCTTCTGTTTCCATCGCCAAAGCTTTCAGGTGAGCATTTGCAAGCGGTTGGCACCATTTTTGAGTGAACTGCCAAAAGTCAGATTTTTTTCTGAAATTGTGACCCCGGGGCTTAGGGATTTTTTCAAAAAAATATTTTCTGCCGGTTAAGTTTTTGAGGGCTGATTTCTTGTCCTGTGATAAAAAGCCTTCTGTTTCCATCGGCAAAGCTTTCAGGTGAGCATTTGCAAGCGGTTGGCACCATTTTTGAGTGAACTGCCAAAAGTCAGATTTTTTCTGAAATTGTGACCCCGGGGCTTAGGGATTTTTTCAAAAAAATATTTTCTGCCGGTTAAGTTTTTGAGGGCTGATTTCTTCTCCTGTGATAAAAAGCCTTCTGTTTCGAGTGCCAAACCTTTCAGGGGAGCATTTGCAACCGGTTGGCACCATTTTTGAGTGAACTGCCAAAAGTCAGGTTTTTGCTGAAATTGTGACCCCGGGGCTTAGGGATTTTTTCAAAAAAATATTTTCTGCCGGTTAAGTTTTTGAGGGCTGATTTCTTGTCCTGTGATAAAAAGCCTTCTGTTTCCATCGCCAAAGCTTTCAGGTGAGCATTTGCAAGCGGTTGGCACCATTTTTGAGTGAACTGCCAAAAGTCAGATTTTTTTCTGAAATTGTGACCCCGGGGCTTAGGGATTTTTTCAAAAAAATATTTTCTGCCGGTTAAGTTTTTGAGGGCTGATTTCTTGTCCTGTGATAAAAAGCCTTCTGTTTCCATCGGCAAAGCTTTCAGGTGAGCATTTGCAAGCGGTTGGCACCATTTTTGAGTGAACTGCCAAAAGTCAGATTTTTTCTGAAATTGTGACCCCGGGGCTTAGGGATTTTTTCAAAAAAATATTTTCTGCCGGTTAAGTTTTTGAGGGCTGATTTCTTCTCCTGTGATAAAAAGCCTTCTGTTTCGAGTGCCAAACCTTTCAGGGGAGCATTTTCAAACTTTTGGCACCATTTTTGAGTGAACTGCCAAAAGTCAGATTTTTGCTGAAATTGTGACCCCGGGGCTTAGGGATTTTTTCAAAAAAATATTTTCTGCCGGTTAAGTTTTTGAGGGCTGATTTCTTCTCCTGTGATAAAAAGCCTTCTGTTTCGCGTGCCAAACCTTTCAGGGGAGCATTTGCAAGCGGTTGGCACCATTTTTGAGTGAACTGCCAAAAGTCAGGTTTTTGCTGAAATTGTGACCCCGGGGCTTAGGGATTTTTTCAAAAAAATATTTTCTGCCGGTTAAGTTTTTGAGGGCTGATTTCTTGTCCTGTGATAAAAAGCCTTCTGTTTCCATCGCCAAAGCTTTCAGGTGAGCATTTGCAAGCGGTTGGCACCATTTTTGAGTGAACTGCCAAAAGTCAGATTTTTTTCTGAAATTGTGACCCCGGGGCTTAGGGATTTTTTCAAAAAAATATTTTCTGCCGGTTAAGTTTTTGAGGGCTGATTTCTTGTCCTGTGATAAAAAGCCTTCTGTTTCCATCGGCAAAGCTTTCAGGTGAGCATTTGCAAGCGGTTGGCACCATTTTTGAGTGAACTGCCAAAAGTCAGATTTTTTCTGAAATTGTGACCCCGGGGCTTAGGGATTTTTTCAAAAAAATATTTTCTGCCGGTTAAGTTTTTGAGGGCTGATTTCTTCTCCTGTGATAAAAAGCCTTCTGTTTCGAGTGCCAAACCTTTCAGGGGAGCATTTTCAAACTTTTGGCACCATTTTTGAGTGAACTGCCAAAAGTCAGATTTTTGCTGAAATTGTGACCCCGGGGCTTAGGGATTTTTTCAAAAAAATATTTTCTGCCGGTTAAGTTTTTGAGGGCTGATTTCTTGTCCTGTGATAAAAAGCCTTCTTTTTCCATCGCCAAAGCTTTCAGGTGAGCATTTGCAAGCGGTTGGCACCATTTTTGAGTGAACTGCCAAAAGTCAGATTTTTTCTGAAATTGTGACCCCGGGGCTTAGGGATTTTTTCAAAAAAATATTTTCTGCCGGTTAAGTTTTTGAGGGCTGATTTCTTGTCCTGTGATAAAAAGCCTTCTGTTTTGAGTGCCAAACCTTTCAGGGGAGCATTTTCAAGCTTTTGGCACCATTTTTGAGTGAACTGCCAAAAGTCAGATTTTTTCTGAAATTGTGACCCCGGGGCTTAGGGATTTTTTCAAAAAAATATTTTCTGCCGGTTAAGTTTTTGAGGGCTGATTTCTTGTCCTGTGATAAAAAGCCTTCTGTTTCGAGTGCCAAACCTTTCAGGTGAGCATTTGCAAGCGGTTGGCACCATTTTTGAGTGAACTGCCAAAAGTCAGATTTTTGCTGAAATTGTGACCCCAGGGCTTAGGGATTTTTTCAAAAAAATATTTTCTGCCGGTTAAGTTTTTGAGGGCTGATTTCTTGTCCTGTGATAAAAAGCCTTCTGTTTCGCGTGCCAAACCTTTCAGGGGAGCATTTTCAAGCGGTTGGCACCATTTTTGAGTGAACTGCAAAAAGTCAGATTTTTGCTGAAATTGTGACCCCGGGGCGTAGGGATTTTTTCAAAAAAATATTTTCTGCCAGTTAAGTTTTTGAGGGCTGATTTCTTGTCCTGTGATAAAAAGCCTTCTGTTTCGAGTGCCAAACCTTTCAGGGGAGCATTTTCAAGCTTTTGGCACCATTTTTGAGTGAACTGCCAAAAGTCAGATTTTTGCTGAAATTGTGACCCCGGGGCTTAGGGATTTTTTCAAAAAAATATTTTCTGCCGGTTAAGTTTTTGAGGGCTGATTTCTTGTCCTGTGATAAAAAGCCTTCTGTTTCGAGTGCCAAAGCTTTCAGGTGAGCATTTGCAAGCGGTTGGCACCATTTTTGAGTGAACTGCCAAAAGTCAGATTTTTGCTGAAATTGTGACCCCGGGGCTTAGGGATTTTTTCAAACAAATATTTTCTGCCGGTTAAGTTTTTGAGGGCTGATTTCTTGTCCTGTAATAAAATTCCTTCTGTTTCGAGTGCCAAATCTTTCAGGTGAGCATTTTCAAGCTTTTGGCACCATTTTTGAGTGAACTGCCAAAAGTCAGATTTTTGCTGAAATTGTGACCCCGGGGCTTAGGGATTTTTTCAAAAAAATATTTTCTGCCGGTTAAGTTTTTGAGGGCTGATTTCTTGTCCTGTGATAAAAAGCCTTCTGTTTCGAGTGCCAAACCTTTCAGGGGAGCATTTTCATGCTTTTGGCACCACTTTTGAGTGAACTGCCAAAAGTCAGATTTTTGCTGATATCGTGACACCGGGGCTTAGGGATTTTTTCAAAAAAATATTTTTTGCCGATTAAGTTTTTGAGGGCTGATTTCTTGTCCTGTGATAAAAAGCCTTCTGTCTCGAGTACCAAACCTTTCACGGGAGCATTTGCAACCGGTTGGCACCATTTTTGAGTGAACTGCCAAAAGTCAGATTTTTGCTGAAATTGTGACCCCGGGGATTAGGGATTTTTTCAAAAAAATATTTTCTGCCGGTTAAGTTTTTGAGGGCTGATTTCTTGTCCTGTGATAAAAAGCCTTCTGTTTCCATCGCCAAAGCTTTCAGGTGAGCATTTGCAAGCGGTTGGCACCATTTTTGAGTGAACTGCCAAAAGTCAGATTTTTGCTGAAATTGTGACCCCGGGGCTTAGGGATTTTTTCAAAAAAATATTTTCTGCCGGTTAAGTTTTTGAGGGCTGATTTCTTGTCCTGTGATAAAAAGGCTTCTGTTTCGAGTGCCAAACCTTTCAGGGGAGCATTTTCAACCTTTTGGCACCATTTTTGAGTGAACTGCCAAAAGTCAGATTTTTTCTGAAATTGTGACCCCGGGGCTTAGGGATTTTTTCAAAAAAATATTTTCTGCCGGTTAAGTTTTTGAGGGCTGATTTCTTGTCCTGTGATAAAAAGCCTTCTGTTTCGCGTGCCAAACCTTTCAGGGGAGCATTTTCAAGCTTTTGGCACCATTTTTGAGTGAACTGCCAAAAGTCAGATTTTTGCTGAAATTGTGACCCCGGGGCTTAGGGATTTTTTCAAAAAAATATTTTCTGCCGGTTAAGTTTTTGAGGGCTGATTTCTTGTCCTGTGATAAAAAGCCTTCTGTTTCGAGTGCCAAACCTTTCAGGGGAGCATTTTCAAGCTTTTGGCACCATTTTTGAGTGAATTGCCAAAAGTCAGATTTTTGCTGAAATTGTGACCCCGGGGCTTAGGGATTTTTTCAAAAAAATATTTTCTGCCGGTTAAGTTTTTGAGGGCTGATTTCTTGTCCTGTGATAAAAAGCCTTCTGTTTCCATCGCCAAAGCTTTCAGGTGAGCATTTGCAAGCGGTTGGCACCATTTTTGAGTGAACTGCCAAAAGTCAGATTTTTTTCTGAAATTGTGACCCCGGGGCTTAGGGATTTTTTCAAAAAAATATTTTCTACCGGTCAAGTTTTTGAGGGCTGATTTCTTGTCCTGTGTTAAGTTTCGTGTGCCAAAGCTTTCAGGTGAGCATTTTCAAGCGGTTGGCACCATTTTTGAGTGAACTGCCAAAAGTCAGATTTTTTTCTGAAATTGTGACCCCGGGGCTTAGGGATTTTTTCAAAAAAATATTTTCTGCCGGTTAAGTTTTTGAGGGCTGATTTCTTGTCCTGTGATAAAAAGACTTCTGTTTCCATCGCCAAAGCTTTCAGGTGAACATTTGCAAGCGGTTGGCACCATTTTTGAGTGAACTGCCAAAAGTCAGATTTTTGCTGAATTGAATTGAATTGAATAAATTTATTACGGTCATAGACCAGAAGAAGAGAAAAAACATAAAAGGCAGCAATAATTTACAAGGGAATGATGGTGTCAATTAAAAGTTGTAAAATTATACATAAAAACAATACACATATACACACACACCCACACACCCACACATATACATACTCATATATGCACTACAGTATATGTATGGTCTTAAAAAAAGGGGGGGCTTATCCAGGGGTCAGATCTTTTACTTTTTTACAGCTAATGCCCTCCGCTTGATCGCGGCCGCAGAAAACTTGGCCACTTTCAGTGTTACTTCTGGGTTTTTATCTCCTAGTAGGATTTTCAGCCGCTGAGATTCAGATCGACCTGGAAATTTCTGAACGATAGGGGAGATAAACAGTAACCTGATATCCCCGTAAAGGTCGCAGTGTAACAGCACATGTGAAGCCGTTTCCACCTCCTTCAGACCACATGGGCAAACTCGTTCAGCATAGGGTGTGCCCTCGTATCTGCCCTTTAGTAAGGCAGATGACAATACATCAAATCTGGTAAGGGTAAACGCCCGCCTATATTTTGCGATTTGTAGGTCCAGCAAATATGGGGTTAGATTAAACCCTTTTCCATAATCTTGGATAGCTGGATATTTATCTATCTTGCTCATATGGTCCTGAAGCTCTACATCTCCTATTCGCTGGCTCACCATCATTTTAGCCTTTTCAAAGCCTGAGGCTATGAGTTCTTGTGGGGAAAGCCCCAGGCCCCTCAATTTTTCATAAAGCGACAATCTCCATTTAGACTGGAACGGGTCTAGTAGAGTCAATGGAGCCACTCCCACTGGGAAAAATATGAGTTTTAGCCAGAAGTGAATCTTCAGGATCCATATCCTGGCATTAATAGGGAGTTGGCCTACCTCCAGCCTAATGGCAGTGTTAGAGACACAGGTAGGTAACCCTAGTAGGGAACGATAAAATTTAGTTTGTACAGATTCCAGGGACTTGAGTTTTTGACAATTAAATATCTGGGTGCCATACATCAATTGTGGAAGTATTTTTGCAACAAAGACCTGGGAGGCAGCAGGAACATATTGACCTCCTTTTCTGTAAAAGAATCTTATGATAGCTCTGTAAGATCTTTGCGCATTTACAATGGAATTCTTAATCTGATGGCACCAAGATCCCTTCTCATCAAAAATTATTCCAAGATATCTAAAAGATGTTACTTGCTCAATAGGTTGGTTATTAATTTTCCATTTATGTCGGAGTTTTCTCTTGGAGAACACCATAATTTTTGATTTAGTGTAATTTATTATTAGGTGTTCAGCTTCGCAATACTCTGTAAGAGCTCGTAAAAGTTTTCTTAGACCCACACAAGAGAAGGAAATAAGTGCCGCATCATCTGCGTACAAAAGGACCGGGATTGGTGTATTATTTAGATTTGGGGAATGAGTACTTGCTTCCTCCATCTTTCCGACTAAGGAGTTTATATAGAAGTTAAAAAGAATAGGGGCAAGAACACAGCCTTGCTTGACACCATGGGAACTTTGGATTTCCTTTGATAGGTTCCCATAACGGTCGCATCTAACACGGATCCGAGTATTTTCATGTAGTCTACGGATAAGAAGCAAAAGACGTCTATCGATGTTTGTGGCATTTAGTTTTTCCCAAAGTCTGTGCCGGGGTATCAAGTCGAAGGCTGATTTGAAATCTATAAAGGCTACATAGAGAGAGCCTCCTTTCTTTGAGGTGTATTTCTCCACTAGATGTTGCAATACCAATCCTTGGTCTAGAGTTGATCTATGTGCCCTGAAACCAGCCTGGGCTTCCTTTAGGATGTGCTCCTGTTCCAGCCAGTCCGCAAACTTTTCACGTAAGTGAGTTGCATATAGTTTGCTGATGATGCTTAAGAGACTGATTGGTCTGTAATTGGCTGGATCAAGTTTACAGCCTTTCTTAAATATGGGAACGATGATTGCCAATCCCCAGTCCTCTGGTATTATTGCTGTTTGATCTATGCTGGTGAAAAGGGTGGCAAGGACTGGGGCCCACCAGTCAATATTGGCTTTGAGAAGTTCAGGAGAGATGTTATCTGCTCCCGGGGCTTTTCTGTATTTGAGTGCCTGAATAAGCCTCCTAATCTCCGCGACCGACACCGGAGGCCACTCATCACCTGCCGCACACTGTATTAGTGGCTGTGTCAAAGGCAGAGCTGAATATGAAGATTGGAAAAATGCCTCCCAAGTCCCTGCAGGTATAGTATACTCCACTTCTGAGGAAGTAGATCGCACTCCATTTGCTACCAGTCTCCAGAAGGTGGCCGAATCTCTCTCTCTGGATGCATCTATTAGGCATTTCCATTCTCTTTTCTGTGCCAGGAGTTTTTTGTTTTTGATCAAAATTTTATAATTTCGTTTATCTTCAAACCAGCCCGTGGGGAGTTGGGGTAAATTGGCAGATCTATAATTCTTGTATTTTTTCAGTAAATTTAGCTTCATATCCTGACATTCTTGATCAAACCAGGGTTTGGAGTTTTTATATACTGAGGATTGCCTACTTGGCCTGTTCCTTTTTTCCTTCAGGGAATCTTGAAGGAGTAAAATTAACTCCTGAAATAAATTTATCTTTAATTCATGGCTTGAGGAGGTTATAAGGTTTTCTCTCTTAGTGAGGAATTCCTTTGAGCATAGCCTACTTGAAATTTCCTTATGCAGTTCATCTGTCCATCTAATGCGCGAATATCTGAGCTCCAAAGCTGTAGGGCTCGAATGCTCGATTTTTTTCAGCGCAGGATAAATCCTTTCCCGCAGCTACGAGTGCACTTAATGGCAGATGGTCACTGTCTAAGCGCTCCTCCACTTTGCATTCCAGAACTTTGTTTTGAAGATCATACGACACGATTATATAATCAATTGTGGAGGCGCCATTGTTAGATATAAATGTGAATTCTCCGACCTTCTCCCCCTCTGTACGGCCATTTAGTATAACCAAGTCCAACTTATTGACCAAGTGTAGTAGGCATAAGCCGGCATAATTGCAGCCTTTATCCTTTGAGATTCTAGCTGGTATTGGGTGGGTTTCCTCTATAATGGGGACTGTTTCGTGGAAATGGGCACACAAAGCCTCATCAGATTGTCCAGTTCTGGCATTTAGGTCGCCTGCCACCACTACAGAGGCATCAGGAAATTGATTTAGTAGTTTGTCAAGATACTGTTCTAACTGAGCCCAAGTATTTCTTATCAATCTTTTCTCTCTTTGTGGGGGTAGGTATACATTAATCAGCAGCCAGCTGTGGGTTCTCCACTGTACTTGCACAGCTGTGGCCAGATGGTCTAGTGGGTCTAGTTTTTTAAATGTGGCCCTTAGCCTTGTTGAGATTAAAGTAACTAACCCACCTTTGACTCGCCCCCCTCTAGTACTTAAAAGACCTGGGAGGGAGAACGCAGAAAAACCATTTAACTCCACTTCACTTGTGCTCCAGGTCTCCTGGAGAAACGCAATGTCATGTCTCTGGATATATTTAACAAAGGATTGGTCAGAAACCCTCTTTTGCCAACCTGCAATATTCCAAGTTAACAAGGCAAGGTTGCACGTTGTCTTGCCAAAAATTGATCTTAGTCAATTTGCCTTTGAAAGATTTTTTGGGCCTATCTTTTTATCTGTTGGTTGGATTTCATTCATTTTGGCAATGTCCATAGATGTATTATCGCCCAGGTACTCAATGGAATCAGTTGAAGGGTGCAGCGTGCTAACATTAGTGATCAGTACTCCTTTTTTTGGCGAGTCTACCTTGGGGTGTTCTATTTGACTGATACCAAGTTCATCCTCATCCAGGTATCTCATGCTGGTCCAAGAGCGCGTTGTGGTTGTCATAGGGATGGTTTCCTTCTTAGATGGTAGATTGTTGCTGTCCCTTACGCACTGTTGCTGTCAGGTTTATCTCTGCAGCTGCAGAGGTGTTATAAGGGTAGTCTTTCGTGGTTGCCATAGGGATGGTTTCCTTCTTAGATGGTAGATTGTTGCTGTCCCTTACGCACTGTGTTAGATCTGTTGTTAACAGGTTTATCTCCGCAATTGTAGAGGTATTATAAGAGTAATCTTTCATGGGGTCTGTCTTGGCTTTTTCAGAGAGGTTCTCTTTCTTCAATTGGTCCGTTGCCGGTTCTTTCTCTCTTACTTTTTCCTGAGCATTCATCTCTGTTAACTTATTTCTAAGGGTCTCCAATCTTCTCAAGATCTCAGATTGGGCAAAGAAAGGCAACAATCCAAACTGATTTATTAATGCCTTTTCTTCTGGATAGAAGTTATCCATCCCCTCATTAGGCAATCTCATCTCCTGTCTTAGTTTCAAGGGCCCTTGCTCAGTATGTTCCAGTTTGTCTTTTGGGTGTCCTCTCTCCTCCTTTGGTTTACAAGTAAATCTTATCTCAGCTGTCGTAAACTCATCAGGGAACAATTTCAAACATGTGCTGTTTTCGAAAAATCTTGTTACCGTTATCCTTTTCTTTGACAGCAGATGTCTTGATCTATATATATATTTAGCCAAGTTTTGATCTTTGAAGGAGGCAATCACTCGCAGAGAATATCCATTGTAGAATATGAAATCTACTGAGGTAATGTCATTTAATTTTATTTTCCCTGGCAGCATATCATCTAAAATATTCACAAAATGCACCGAGCGTTCTTCCTGTGTAAGGAAGCCCTTTGGCTTCGGGTAGTTAAGAAAAGCTAACTTCCTATCTGCCAGCATCAGTTTCCATCCTTTATCCTGGGGCAAGTCTTGCCCTGCTACTGGCTCATCTTGAAATCTGCCATAATCAATAGTATGGGGTGAGTCTTCTTTAATATTTATGGATCCTTGGGGTTTCAGCATAGAGCACCCGGGTAGTGATTCCGTTTCCTCACTTGTTTTGTTAGGCAGCAATGATGTTTCTTTCAAAGACTTCAGCTGGATCTTTTTTCCTGGATCCACACTGTTGTTCTCTCTGCTGCCATGTATAGCAGGTTTGTTAGAGTTTGTTTTTGATTTTGTTGGAATCAGCTTATATAGTCTTTTCCAGCATACTTTGCATGCACGTCGGTTTGTAACAGATTTCCTTGCAGTTTTTATGTTCTTACTTTTCTTTTTAGTTTCAGCTTTCTTCTTATGGGATCTCTTACTAATGCCTCGCTTCTTTTGATTTACTTCGATAGGAAATTCAGTTTTAGGGACAGATACATACAGCCCTATGTCCTTTCCTTGGTGTAAATGATTTTCCGCTGCTGATCCTTGTGTGCACTTGCTGGTTGCTGGTTGCTTTGTATATTCTGGCTCTTGAGGGGTGGTTTGTGGATCAACACCATGAGGTTCTGAGCCTTTAGCTTGGAGGGGATAATTTTCCACTAATGTCAGGAGCAGCCCATTTGTTATTGTTAAGTATTTTTTCATAGCTGCCAGATCCAGATTTATAGAGAGCAGCCAGTCCTGAGGATAGCAGTCATTGTTTTCCGTCTGGGAGCCCATAGATGAAGTCTGGGGTTTCTGGGAGTTTCGGGTTTCTTCCTGTAACTCTGAAGATAATATCTCAGCCAAGACTATTTCATGGGCCAGGCTCATTGTATTTCTATTTTGGTTGTTATTCTCCGTGTCCTGTATTCCTCTAGAGAAGGTTGAGTGATCTTGAGCAGCAGAGGGGAAAAGAAGAGCCTCATCCTGCTTCAACTCAACCATCTCAGCCATCTTTTGCTCATTTCCATTTCCATTTCCATTCTCGTTGTCCCTTGTATGTAAAAAGTATTGCGTGATTTTACTCTGTTTCTCATAACACTCCTGGAACAATGGACTTGTCACTATCCCCAGGTCCCTACGTTTCTTTCTAGTAAGTACCATTTGTAAATCTTTGTCCACCCAGCTATGGGCTAAGGTCCAAAATGAGGCAAGATTTGGGATAGCTGTTTGTAATTTGTAATTTGATAGCTTATAGTTCAGAGCGTAGCACGGAGTTGGCAATAAATCAGCTGTCACCCGTTTTCCTTATTGTCGGTCAGACTTGAGGGATGCGGCATCGCGGGGAGCAAAACCCTCCAGACATCAAGATAACAAGGTAACAAGGTAGCAAAGGAGCTCTTTTTTTCTAGAAGCAACAAGCTAAAAAGACTATTAAACTACTTAAAAAACTCTGGAGGAGTTAAAATATATTATAAAGGGAGTTTCAAAGTTTGGCTCGGTGCCGAGCCTGTTTAAAAAGCAGATTTAGAACTTGCCTCAGATAACCTCCAGAACTCTGCAGCTAGTTCGGCGGCCATCTTTTCCCTCTGTTCCGATTTTTGCTGAAATTGTGACCCCGGGGCTTAGGGATTTTTTCAAAAAAATATTTTCTGCCGGTTAAGTTTTTGAGGGCTGATTTCTTGTCCTGTGATAAAAAGCCTTCTGTTTCCATCGCCAAAGCTTTCAGGTGAGCATTTGCAAGCGGTTGGCACCATTTTTGAGTGAACTGCCAAAAGTCAGATTTTTGCTGAAATTGTGATTTTTTCAAAAAAATATTTTCTGCCGGTTAAGTTTTTGAGGGCTGATTTCTTGTCCTGTGATAAAAAGCCTTCTGTTTCGAGTGCCAAACCATTCAGGGGAGCATTTTCAAGCTTTTGGCACCATTTTTGAGTGAACTGCCAAAAGTCAGATTTTTGCTGAAATTGTGACCTCGGGGCTTAGGGATTTTTTCAAAAAAATATTTTCTGCCGGTTAAGTTTTTGAGGGCTGATTTCTTCTCCTGTGATAAAAAGCCTTCTGTTTCCATCGCCAAAGCTTTCAGGTGAGCATTTGCAAGCGGTTGGCACCATTTTTGAGTGAACTGCCAAAAGTCAGATTTTTGCTGAAATTGTGACCCCGGGGCTTAGGGATTTTTTCAAAAAAATATTTTCTGCCGGTTAAGTTTTTGAGGGCTGATTTCTTGTCCTGTGATAAAAAGCCTTCTGTTTCCATCGCCAAAGCTTTCAGGTGAGCATTTGCAAGCGGTTGGCACCATTTTTGAGTGAACTGCCAAAAGTCAGATTTTTGCTGAAATTGTGACCCCGGGGCTTAGGGATTTTTTCAAAAAAATATTTTCTGCCGGTTAAGTTTTTGAGTGCTCATTTCTTGTCCTGTGATAAAAAGCCTTCTGTTTCGAGTGCCAAACCTTTCAGGGGAGCATTTGCAACCGGTTGGCACCATTTTTGAGTGAACTGCCAAAAGTCAGATTTTTTCTGAAATTGTGACCCCGGGGCTTAGGGATTTTTTCAAAAAATTATTTTCTGCCGGTTAAGTTTTTGAGGGCTGATTTCTTGTCCTGTGATAAAAAGCCTTCTGTTTCCATCGCCAAAGCTTTCAGGTGAGCATTTGCAAGCGGTTGGCACCATTTTTGAGTGAACTGCCAAAAGTCAGATTTTTGCTGAAATTGTGACCCCGGGGCTTAGGGATTTTTTCAAAAAAATATTTTCTGCCGGTTAAGTTTTTGAGGGCTGATTTCTTGTCCTGTGATAAAAAGCCTTCTGTTTCCATCGCCAAAGCTTTCAGGTGAGCATTTGCAAGCGGTTGGCACCATTTTTGAGTGAACTGCCAAAAGTCAGATTTTTGCTGAAATTGTGACCCCGGGGCTTAGGGATTTTTTCAAAAAAATATTTTCTGCCGGTTAAGTTTTTGAGGGCTGATTTCTTGTCCTGTGATAAAAAGCCTTCTGTTTCCATCGCCAAAGCTTTCAGGTGAGCATTTGCAAGCGGTTGGCACCATTTTTGAGTGAACTGCCAAAAGTCAGATTTTTTCTGAAATTGTGACCCCGGGGCTTAGGGATTTTTTCAAAAAAATATTTTCTGCCGGTTAAGTTTTTGAGGGCTGATTATTGTCCTGTGATAAAAAGCCTTCTGTTTCCATCGCCAAAGCTTTCAGGTGAGCATTTGCAAGCGGTTGGCACCATTTTTGAGTGAACTGCCAAAAGTCAGATTTTTTCTGAAATTGTGACCCCGGGGCTTAGGGATTTTTTCAAAAAATTATTTTCTGCCGGTTAAGTTTTTGAGGGCTGATTTCTTGTCCTGT
Organism: Podarcis liolepis; assembly: GCF_965112155.1. NCBI lineage: Eukaryota > Metazoa > Chordata > Lepidosauria > Squamata > Lacertidae > Podarcis > Podarcis liolepis. The sequence goes on along the minus strand of NW_028148817.1, from coordinate 1,020,260 downwards.
GATAAAAAGCCTTCTGTTTCTATCGCCAAAGCTTTCAGGTGAGCATTTGCAAGCGGTTGGCACCATTTTTGAGTGAACTGCCAAAAGTCAGATTTTTGCTGAAATTGTGACCCCGGGGCTTAGGGATTTTTTCAAAAAAATATTTTCTGCCGGTTAAGTTTTTGAGGGCTGATTTCTTGTCCTGTGATAAAAAGCCTTCTGTTTCGAGTGCCAAACCTTTCAGGGGAGCATTTTCAAGCTTTTGGCACCATTTTCGAGTGAACTGCCAAAAGTCAGATTTTTGCTGAAATTGTGACCCCGGGGCTTAGGGATTTTTTCAAAAAAATATTTTCTGCCGGTTAAGTTTTTGAGGGCTGATTTCTTGTCCTGTGATAAAAAGCCTTCGGTTTCGCGTGCCAAACCTTTCAGGGGAGCATTTGCAACCGGTTGGCACCATTTTTGAGTGAACTGCCAAAAGTCAGATTTTTGCTGAAATTGTGACCCCGGGGCTTAGGGATTTTTTCAAAAAATTATTTTCTGCCGGTTAAGTTTTTGAGGGCTGATTTCTTGTCCTGTGATAAAAAGCCTTCTGTTTCCATCGCCAAAGCTTTCAGGTGAGCATTTGCAAGCGGTTGGCACCATTTTTGAGTGAACTGCCAAAAGTCAGATTTTTGCTGAAATTGTGACCCCGGGGCTTAGGGATTTTTTCAAAAAAATATTTTCTGCCGGTTAAGTTTTTGAGGGCTGATTTCTTGTCCTGTGATAAAAAGCCTTCTGTTTCCATCGCCAAAGCTTTCAGGTGAGCATTTGCAAGCGGTTGGCACCATTTTTGAGTGAACTGCCAAAAGTCAGATTTTTGCTGAAATTGTGACCCCGGGGCTTAGGGATTTTTTCAAAAAATTATTTTCTGCCGGTTAAGTTTTTGAGGGCTGATTTCTTGTCCTGTGATAAAAAGCCTTCTGTTTCCATCGCCAAAGCTTTCAGGTGAGCATTTGCAAGCGGTTGGCACCATTTTTGAGTGAACTGCCAAAAGTCAGATTTTTGCTGAAATTGTGACCCCGGGGCTTAGGGATTTTTTCAAAAAAATATTTTCTGCCGGTTAAGTTTTTGAGGGCTGATTTCTTGTCCTGTGATAAAAAGCCTTCTGTTTCCATCGCCAAAGCTTTCAGGTGAGCATTTGCAAGCGGTTGGCACCATTTTTGAGTGAACTGCCAAAAGTCAGATTTTTGCTGAAATTGTGACCCCGGGGCTTAGGGATTTTTTCAAAAAAATATTTTCTGCCGGTTAAGTTTTTGAGGGCTGATTTCTTGTCCTGTGATAAAAAGCCTTCTGTTTCCATCGCCAAAGCTTTCAGGTGAGCATTTGCAAGCGGTTGGCACCATTTTTGAGTGAACTGCCAAAAGTCAGATTTTTGCTGAAATTGTGACCCCGGGGCTTAGGGATTTTTTCAAAAAAATATTTTCTGCCGGTTAAGTTTTTGAGGGCTGATTTCTTGTCCTGTGATAAAAAGCCTTCTGTTTCGCGTGCCAAACCTTTCAGGGGAGCATTTTCAAGCTTTTGGCACCATTTTTGTGTGAACTGCCAAAAGTCAGATTTTTTCTGAAATTGTGACCCCGGGGCTTAGGGATTTTTTCAAAAAAATATTTTCTGCCGGTTAAGTTTTTGAGGGCTGATTTCTTGTCCTGTGATAAAAAGCCTTCTGTTTCGAGTGCCAAACCTTTCAGGGGAGCATTTTCAAGCTTTTGGCACCATTTTTGAGTGAAGTGCCAAAAGTCAGATTTTTGCTGAAATTGTGACCCCGGGGCTTAGGGATTTTTTCAAAAAAATATTTTCTGCCGGTTAAGTTTTTGAGGGCTGATTTCTTGTCCTGTGATAAAAAGCCTTCTGTTTCCATCGCCAAAGCTTTCAGGTGAGCATTTGCAAGCGGTTGGCACCATTTTTGAGTGAACTGCCAAAAGTCAGATTTTTGCTGAAATTGTGACCCCGGGGCTTAGGGATTTTTTCAAAAAAATATTTTCTGCCGGTTAAGTTTTTGAGGGCTGATTTCTTGTCCTGTGATAAAAAGCCTTCTGTTTCCATCGCCAAAGCTTTCAGGTGAGCATTTGCAAGCGGTTGGCACCATTTTTGAGTGAACTGCCAAAAGTCAGATTTTTGCTGAAATTGTGACCCCGGGGCTTAGGGATTTTTTCAAAAAAATATTTTCTGCCGGTTAAGTTTTTGAGGGCTGATTTCTTGTCCTGTGATAAAAAGCCTTCTGTTTCCATCGCCAAAGCTTTCAGGTGAGCATTTGCAAGCGGTTGGCACCATTTTTGAGTGAACTGCCAAAAGTCAGATTTTTGCTGAAATTGTGACCCCGGGGCTTAGGGATTTTTTCAAAAAAATATTTTCTGCCGGTTAAGTTTTTGAGGGCTGATTTCTTGTCCTGTGATAAAAAGCCTTCTGTTTCCATCGCCAAAGCTTTCAGGTGAGCATTTGCAAGCGGTTGGCACCATTTTTGAGTGAACTGCCAAAAGTCAGATTTTTGCTGAAATTGTGACCCCGGGGCTTAGGGATTTTTTCAAAAAAAATATTTTCTGCCGGTTAAGTTTTTGAGGGCTGATTTCTTGTCCTGTGATAAAAAGCCTTCTATTTCGAGTGCCAAACCTTTCAGGGGAGCATTTGCAAGCGGTTGGCACCATTTTTGAGTGAACTGCCAAAAGTCAGATTTTTGCTGAAATTGTGACCCCGGGGCTTAGGGATTTTTTCAAAAAAATATTTTCTGCCGGTTAAGTTTTTGAGGGCTGATTTCTTGTCCTGTGATAAAAAGCCTTCTGTTTCCATCGCCAAAGCTTTCAGGTGAGCATTTGCAAGCGGTTGGCACCATTTTTGAGTGAACTGCCAAAAGTCAGATTTTTGCTGAAATTGTGACCCCGGGGCTTAGGGATTTTTTCAAAAAAATATTTTCTGCCGGTTAAGTTTTTGAGGGCTGATTTCTTGTCCTGTGATAAAAAGCCTTCTGTTTCCATCGCCAAAGCTTTCAGGTGAGCATTTGCAAGCGGTTGGCACCATTTTTGAGTGAACTGCCAAAAGTCAGATTTTTGCTGAAATTGTGACCCCGGGGCTTAGGGATTTTTTCAAAAAAATATTTTCTGCCGGTTAAGTTTTTGAGGGCTGATTTCTTGTCCTGTGATAAAAAGCCTTCTGTTTCGCGTGCCAAACCTTTCAGGGGAGCATTTTCAAGCTTTTGGCACCATTTTTGTGTGAACTGCCAAAAGTCAGATTTTTTCTGAAATTGTGACCCCGGGGCTTAGGGATTTTTTCAAAAAAATATTTTCTGCCGGTTAAGTTTTTGAGGGCTGATTTCTTGTCCTGTGATAAAAAGCCTTCTGTTTCGAGTGCCAAACCTTTCAGGGGAGCATTTTCAAGCTTTTGGCACCATTTTTGAGTGAAGTGCCAAAAGTCAGATTTTTGCTGAAATTGTGACCCCGGGGCTTAGGGATTTTTTCAAAAAAATATTTTCTGCCGGTTAAGTTTTTGAGGGCTGATTTCTTGTCCTGTGATAAAAAGCCTTCTGTTTCCATCGCCAAAGCTTTCAGGTGAGCATTTGCAAGCGGTTGGCACCATTTTTGAGTGAACTGCCAAAAGTCAGATTTTTGCTGAAATTGTGACCCCGGGGCTTAGGGATTTTTTCAAAAAAATATTTTCTGCCGGTTAAGTTTTTGAGGGCTGATTTCTTGTCCTGTGATAAAAAGCCTTCTGTTTCCATCGCCAAAGCTTTCAGGTGAGCATTTGCAAGCGGTTGGCACCATTTTTGAGTGAACTGCCAAAAGTCAGATTTTTGCTGAAATTGTGACCCCGGGGCTTAGGGATTTTTTCAAAAAAATATTTTCTGCCGGTTAAGTTTTTGAGGGCTGATTTCTTGTCCTGTGATAAAAAGCCTTCTGTTTCCATCGCCAAAGCTTTCAGGTGAGCATTTGCAAGCGGTTGGCACCATTTTTGAGTGAACTGCCAAAAGTCAGATTTTTGCTGAAATTGTGACCCCGGGGCTTAGGGATTTTTTCAAAAAATTATTTTCTGCCGGTTAAGTTTTTGAGGGCTGATTTCTTGTCCTGTGATAAAAAGCCTTCTGTTTCCATCGCCAAAGCTTTCAGGTGAGCATTTGCAAGCGGTTGGCACCATTTTTGAGTGAACTGCCAAAAGTCAGATTTTTGCTGAAATTGTGACCCCGGGGCTTAGGGATTTTTTCAAAAAAATATTTTCTGCCGGTTAAGTTTTTGAGGGCTGATTTCTTGTCCTGTGATAAAAAGCCTTCTGTTTCCATCGCCAAAGCTTTCAGGTGAGCATTTGCAAGCGGTTGGCACCATTTTTGAGTGAACTGCCAAAAGTCAGATTTTTGCTGAAATTGTGACCCCGGGGCTTAGGGATTTTTTCAAAAAAATATTTTCTGCCGGTTAAGTTTTTGAGGGCTGATTTCTTGTCCTGTGATAAAAAGCCTTCTGTTTCCATCGCCAAAGCTTTCAGGTGAGCATTTGCAAGCGGTTGGCACCATTTTTGAGTGAACTGCCAAAAGTCAGATTTTTGCTGAAATTGTGACCCCGGGGCTTAGGGATTTTTTCAAAAAAATATTTTCTGCCGGTTAAGTTTTTGAGGGCTGATTTCTTGTCCTGTGATAAAAAGCCTTCTGTTTCGCGTGCCAAACCTTTCAGGGGAGCATTTTCAAGCTTTTGGCACCATTTTTGTGTGAACTGCCAAAAGTCAGATTTTTTCTGAAATTGTGACCCCGGGGCTTAGGGATTTTTTCAAAAAAATATTTTCTGCCGGTTAAGTTTTTGAGGGCTGATTTCTTGTCCTGTGATAAAAAGCCTTCTGTTTCGAGTGCCAAACCTTTCAGGGGAGCATTTTCAAGCTTTTGGCACCATTTTTGAGTGAAGTGCCAAAAGTCAGATTTTTGCTGAAATTGTGACCCCGGGGCTTAGGGATTTTTTCAAAAAAATATTTTCTGCCGGTTAAGTTTTTGAGGGCTGATTTCTTGTCCTGTGATAAAAAGCCTTCTGTTTCCATCGCCAAAGCTTTCAGGTGAGCATTTGCAAGCGGTTGGCACCATTTTTGAGTGAACTGCCAAAAGTCAGATTTTTGCTGAAATTGTGACCCCGGGGCTTAGGGATTTTTTCAAAAAAATATTTTCTGCCGGTTAAGTTTTTGAGGGCTGATTTCTTGTCCTGTGATAAAAAGCCTTCTGTTTCCATCGCCAAAGCTTTCAGGTGAGCATTTGCAAGCGGTTGGCACCATTTTTGAGTGAACTGCCAAAAGTCAGATTTTTGCTGAAATTGTGACCCCGGGGCTTAGGGATTTTTTCAAAAAAATATTTTCTGCCGGTTAAGTTTTTGAGGGCTGATTTCTTGTCCTGTGATAAAAAGCCTTCTGTTTCCATCGCCAAAGCTTTCAGGTGAGCATTTGCAAGCGGTTGGCACCATTTTTGAGTGAACTGCCAAAAGTCAGATTTTTGCTGAAATTGTGACCCCGGGGCTTAGGGATTTTTTCAAAAAAATATTTTCTGCCGGTTAAGTTTTTGAGGGCTGATTTCTTGTCCTGTGATAAAAAGCCTTCTGTTTCCATCGCCAAAGCTTTCAGGTGAGCATTTGCAAGCGGTTGGCACCATTTTTGAGTGAACTGCCAAAAGTCAGATTTTTGCTGAAATTGTGACCCCGGGGCTTAGGGATTTTTTCAAAAAAAATATTTTCTGCCGGTTAAGTTTTTGAGGGCTGATTTCTTGTCCTGTGATAAAAAGCCTTCTATTTCGAGTGCCAAACCTTTCAGGGGAGCATTTTCAAGCTTTTGGCACCATTTTTGTGTGAACTGCCAAAAGTCAGATTTTTGCTGAAATTGTGACCCCGGGGCTTAGGGATTTTTTCAAAAAAATATTTTCTGCCGGTTAAGTTTTTGAGGGCTGATTTCTTGTCCTGTGATAAAAAGCCTTCTGTTTCGAGTGCCAAACCTTTCAGGGGAGCATTTGCAAGCGGTTGGCACCATTTTTGAGTGAACTGCCAAAAGTCAGATTTTTGCTGAAATTGTGACCCCGGGGCTTAGGGATTTTTTCAAAAAAATATTTTCTGCCGGTTAAGTTTTTGAGGGCTGATTTCTTGTCCTGTGATAAAAAACCTTCTGTTTCCGTCGCCAAAGCTTTCAGGTGAGCATTTGCAAGCGGTTGGCACCATTTTTGAGTGAACTGCCAAAAGTCAGATTTTTGCTGAAATTGTGACCCCGGGGCTTAGGGATTTTTTCCAAAAAATATTTTCTGCCGGTTAAGTTTTTGAGGGCTGATTTCTTGTCCTGTGATAAAAAGCCTTCTGTTTCGAGTGCCAAACCTTTCAGGGGAGCATTTTCAAGCTTTTGGCACCATTTTTGAGTGAATTGCCAAAAGTCAGATTTTTGCTGAAATTGTGACCCCGGGGCTTAGGGATTTTTTCAAAAAAATATTTTCTGCCGGTTAAGTTTTTGAGAGCTGATTTCTTGTCCTGTGATAAAAAGCCTTCTGTTTCGCGTGCCAAACCTTTCAGGTGAGCATTTGCAAGCGGTTGGCACCATTTTTGAGTGAACTGCCAAAAGTCAGATTTTTGCTGAAATTGTGACCCCGGGGCTTAGGGATTTTTTCAAAAAAATATTTTCTGCCGGTTAAGTTTTTGAGGGCTGATTTCTTGTCCTGTGATAAAAAGCCTTCTGTTTCCATCGCCAAAGCTTTCAGGTGAGCATTTGCAAGCGGTTGGCACCATTTTTGAGTGAACTGCCAAAAGTCAGATTTTTGCTGAAATTGTGACCCCGGGGCTTAGGGATTTTTTCAAAAAAATATTTTCTGCCGGTTAAGTTTTTGAGGGCTGATTTCTTGTCCTGTGATAAAAAGCCTTCTGTTTCCATCGCCAAAGCTTTCAGGTGAGCATTTGCAAGCGGTTGGCACCATTTTTGAGTGAACTGCCAAAAGTCAGATTTTTGCTGAAATTGTGACCCCGGGGCTTAGGGATTTTTTCAAAAAAATATTTTCTGCCGGTTAAGTTTTTGAGGGCTGATTTCTTGTCCTGTGATAAAAAGCCTTCTGTTTCCATCGCCAAAGCTTTCAGGTGAGCATTTGCAAGCGGTTGGCACCATTTTTGAGTGAACTGCCAAAAGTCAGATTTTTGCTGAAATTGTGACCCCGGGGCTTAGGGATTTTTTTAAAAAAATATTTTCTGCCGGTTAAGTTTTTGAGTGCTCATTTCTTGTCCTGTGATAAAAAGCCTTCTGTTTCGCGTGCCAAACCTTTCAGGGGAGCACTTGCAAGCGGTTGGCACCATTTTTGAGTGAACTGCCAAAAGTCAGATTTTTGCTGAAATTGTGACCCCGGGGCTTAGGGATTTTTTCAAAAAAATATTTTCTGCCGGTTAAGTTTTTGAGGGCTGATTTCTTGTCCTGTGATAAAAAGCCTTCTGTTTCCATCGCCAAAGCTTTCAGGTGAGCATTTGCAAGCGGTTGGCACCATTTTTGAGTGAACTGCCAAAAGTCAGATTTTTTCTGAAATTGTGACCCCGGGGCTTAGGGATTTTTTCAAAAAATTATTTTCTGCCGGTTAAGTTTTTGAGGGCTGATTTCTTGTCCTGTGATAAAAAGCCTTCTGTTTCCATCGCCAAAGCTTTCAGGTGAGCATTTGCAAGCGGTTGGCACCATTTTTGAGTGAACTGCCAAAAGTCAGATTTTTGCTGAAATTGTGACCCCGGGTCTTAGGGATTTTTTCAAAAAAATATTTTCTGCCGGTTAAGTTTTTGAGGGCTGATTTCTTGTCCTGTGATAAAAAGCCTTCTGTTTCCATCGCCAAAGCTTTCAGGTGAGCATTTGCAAGCGGTTGGCACCATTTTTGAGTGAACTGCCAAAAGTCAGATTTTTGCTGAAATTGTGACCCCGGGGCTTAGGGATTTTTTCAAAAAAATATTTTCTGCCGGTTAAGTTTTTGAGGGCTGATTTCTTGTCCTGTGATAAAAAGCCTTCTGTTTCCATCGCCAAAGCTTTCAGGTGAGCATTTGCAAGCGGTTGGCACCATTTTTGAGTGAACTGCCAAAAGTCAGATTTTTTCTGAAATTGTGACCCCGGGGCTTAGGGATTTTTTCAAAAAAATATTTTCTGCCGGTTAAGTTTTTGAGGGCTGATTTCTTGTCCTGTGATAAAAAGCCTTCTGTTTCGCGTGCCAAACCTTTCAGGTGAGCATTTGCAAGCGGTTGGCACCATTTTTGAGTGAACTGCCAAAAGTCAGATTTTTGCTGAAATTGTGACCCCGGGGCTTAGGGATTTTTTCAAAAAAATAGTTTCTGCCGGTTAAGTTTTTGAGGGCTGATTTCTTGTCCTGTGATAAAAAGCCTTCTGTTTCCATCGCCAAAGCTTTCAGGTGAGCATTTGCAAGCGGTTGGCACCATTTTTGAGTGAACTGCCAAAAGTCAGATTTTTGCTGAAATTGTGACCCCGGGGCTTAGGGATTTTTTCAAAAAAATATTTTCTGCCGGTTAAGTTTTTGAGGGCTGATTTCTTGTCCTGTGATAAAAAGCCTTCTGTTTCCATCGCCAAAGCTTTCAGGTGAGCATTTGCAAGCGGTTGGCACCATTTTTGAGTGAACTGCCAAAAGTCAGATTTTTTCTGAAATTGTGACCCCGGGGCTTAGGGATTTTTTCAAAAAAATATTTTCTGCCGGTTAAGTTTTTGAGGGCTGATTTCTTGTCCTGTGATAAAAAGCCTTCTGTTTCCATCGCCAAAGCTTTCAGGTGAGCATTTGCAAGCGGTTGGCACCATTTTTGAGTGAACTGCCAAAAGTCAGATTTTTGCTGAAATTGTGACCCCGGGGCTTAGGGATTTTTTCAAAAAAATATTTTCTGCCGGTTAAGTTTTTGAGGGCTGATTTCTTGTCCTGTAATAAAAAGCCTTCTGTTTCGCGTGCCAAACCTTTCAGGTGAGCATTTGCAAGCGGTTGGCACCATTTTTGAGTGAACTGCCAAAAGTCAGATTTTTGCTGAAATTGTGACCCCGGGGCTTAGGGATTTTTTCAAAAAAATATTTTCTGCCGGTTAAGTTTTTGAGGGCTGATTTCTTGTCCTGTGATAAAAAGCCTTCTGTTTCCATCGCCAAAGCTTTCAGGTGAGCATTTGCAAGCGGTTGGCACCATTTTTGAGTGAACTGCCAAAAGTCAGATTTTTGCTGAAATTGTGACCCCGGGGCTTAGGGATTTTTTCAAAAAAATATTTTCTGCCGGTTAAGTTTTTGAGGGCTGATTTCTTGTCCTGTGATAAAAAGCCTTCTGTTTCCATCGCCAAAGCTTTCAGGTGAGCATTTGCAAGCGGTTGGCACCATTTTTGAGTGAACTGCCAAAAGTCAGATTTTTTCTGAAATTGTGACCCCGGGGCTTAGGGATTTTTTCAAAAAAATATTTTCTGCCGGTTAAGTTTTTGAGGGCTGATTTCTTGTCCTGTGATAAAAAGCCTTCTGTTTCGCGTGCCAAACCTTTCAGGGGAGCACTTGCAAGCGGTTGGCACCATTTTTGAGTGAACTGCCAAAAGTCAGATTTTTGCTGAAATTGTGACCCCGGGGCTTAGGGATTTTTTCAAAAAAATATTTTCTGCCGGTTAAGTTTTTGAGGGCTGATTTCTTGTCCTGTGATAAAAAGCCTTCTGTTTCCATCGCCAAAGCTTTCAGGTGAGCATTTGCAAGCGGTTGGCACCATTTTTGAGTGAACTGCCAAAAGTCAGATTTTTGCTGAAATTGTGACCCCGGGGCTTAGGGATTTTTTTAAAAAAATATTTTCTGCCGGTTAAGTTTTTGAGTGCTCATTTCTTGTCCTGTGATAAAAAGCCTTCTGTTTCGCGTGCCAAACCTTTCAGGGGAGCACTTGCAACCGGTTGGCACCATTTTTGAGTAAACTGCCAAAAGTCAGATTTTTTCTGAAATTGTGACCCCGGGGCTTAGGGATTTTTTCAAAAAATTATTTTCTGCCGGTTAAGTTTTTGAGGGCTGATTTCTTGTCCTGTGATAAAAAGCCTTCTGTTTCCATCGCCAAAGCTTTCAGGTGAGCATTTGCAAGCGGTTGGCACCATTTTTGAGTGAACTGCCAAAAGTCAGATTTTTGCTGAAATTGTGACCCCGGGGCTTAGGGATTTTTTCAAAAAAATATTTTCTGCCGGTTAAGTTTTTGAGGGCTGATTTCTTGTCCTGTGATAAAAAGCCTTCTGTTTCCATCCCCAAAGTTTTCTGGTGAGCATTTGCAAGCGGTTGGCACCATTTTTGAGTGAACTGCCAAAAGTCAGATTTTTGCTGAAATTGTGACCCCGGGGCTTAGGGATTTTTTCAAAAAAATATTTTCTGCCGGTTAAGTTTTTGAGGGCTGATTTCTTGTCCTGTGATAAAAAGCCTTCTGTTTCCATCGCCAAAGCTTTCAGGTGAGCATTTTCAAGCTTTTGGCACCATTTTTGAGTGAACTGCCAAAAGTCAGATTTTTGCTGAAATTGTGACCCCGGGGCTTAGGGATTTTTTCAAAAAAATATTTTCTGCCGGTTAAGTTTTTGAGGGCTGATTTCTTGTCCTGTGATAAAAAGCCTTCTGTTTCCATCGCCAAAGCTTTCTGGTGAGCATTTGCAAGCGGTTGGCACCATTTTTGAGTGAACTGCCAAAAGTCAGATTTTTGCTGAAATTGTGACCCCGGGGCTTAGGGATTTTTTCAAAAAAATATTTTCTGCCGGTTAAGTTTTTGAGGGCTGATTTCTTGTCCTGTGATAAAAAGCCTTCTGTTTCCATCGCCAAAGCTTTCAGGTGAGCATTTGCAAGCTTTTGGCACCATTTTTGAGTGAAGTGCCAAAAATCAGATTTTTGCTGAAATTGTGACCCCGGGGCTTAGGGATTTTTTCAAAAAAATATTTTCTGCCGGTTAAGTTTTTGAGGGCTGATTTCTTGTCCTGTGATAAAAAGCCTTCTGTTTCCATCGCCAAAGCTTTCAGGTGAGCATTTGCAAGCGGTTGGCACCATTTTTGAGTGAACTGCCAAAAGTAAGATTTGTGCTGAAATTGTGACCCCGGGGCTTAGGGATTTTTTCAAAAAAATATTTTCTACCGGTTAAGTTTTTGAGGGCTGATTTCTTGTCCTGTGATAAAAAGCCTTCTGTTTCCATCGCCAAACCTTTCAGGGGAGCATTTTCAAGCTTTTGGCACCATTTTTGAGTGAATTGCCAAAAGTCAGATTTTTGCTGAAATTGTGACCCCGGGTCTTAGGGATTTTTTCAAAAAATTATTTTCTGCCGGTTAAGTTTTTGAGGGCTGATTTCTTGTCCTGTGATAAAAAGCCTTCTGTTTCCATCGCCAAAGCTTTCAGGTGAGCATTTGCAAGCGGTTGGCACCATTTTTGAGTGAACTGCCAAAAGTCAGATTTTTTCTGAAATTGTGACCCCGGGGCTTAGGGATTTTTTCAAAAAAATATTTTCTGCCGGTTAAGTTTTTGAGTGCTCATTTCTTGTCCTGTGATAAAAAGCCTTCTGTTTCGCGTGCCAAACCTTTCAGGGGAACACTTGCAACCGGTTGGCACCATTTTTGAGTGAACTGCCAAAAGTCAGATTTTTTCTGAAATTGTGACCCCGGGGCTTAGGGATTTTTTCAAAAAAATATTTTCTGCCGGTTAAGTTTTTGAGGGCTGATTTCTTGTCCTGTGATAAAAAGCCTTCTGTTTCCATCGCCAAAGCTTTCAGGTGAGCATTTGCAAGCGGTTGGCACCATTTTTGAGTGAACTGCCAAAAGTCAGATTTTTTCTGAAATTGTGACCCCGGGGCTTAAGGATTTTTTCAAAAAAATATTTTCTGCCGGTTAAGTTTTTGAGGGCTGATTTCTTGTCCTGTGATAAAAAGCCTTCTGTTTCCATCGCCAAAGCTTTCAGGTGAGCATTTGCAAGCGGTTGGCACCATTTTTGAGTGAACTGCCAAAAGTCAGATTTTTTCTGAAATTGTGACCCCGGGGCTTAGGGATTTTTTCAAAAAAATATTTTCTGCCGGTTAAGTTTTTGAGGGCTGATTTCTTGTCCTGTGATAAAAAGCCTTCTGTTTCGCGTGCCAAACCTTTCAGGTGAGCATTTGCAAGCGGTTGGCACCATTTTTGAGTGAACTGCCAAAAGTCAGATTTTTGCTGAAATTGTGACCCCGGGGCTTAGGGATTTTTTCAAAAAAATATTTTCTGCCGGTTAAGTTTTTGAGGGCTGATTTCTTGTCCTGTGATAAAAAGCCTTCTGTTTCCATCGCCAAAGCTTTCAGGTGAGCATTTGCAAGCGGTTGGCACCATTTTTGAGTGAACTGCCAAAAGTCAGATTTTTTCTGAAATTGTGACCCCGGGGCTTAGGGATTTTTTCAAAAAAATATTTTCTGCCGGTTAAGTTTTTGAGGGCTGATTTCTTGTCCTGTGATAAAAAGCCTTCTGTTTCCATCGCCAAAGCTTTCAGGTGAGCATTTGCAAGCGGTTGGCACCATTTTTGAGTGAACTGCCAAAAGTCAGATTTTTTCTGAAATTGTGACCCCGGGGCTTAGGGATTTTTTCAAAAAAATATTTTCTGCCGGTTAAGTTTTTGAGGGCTGATTTCTTGTCCTGTGATAAAAAGCCTTCTGTTTCGCGTGCCAAACCTTTCAGGTGAGCATTTGCAAGCGGTTGGCACCATTTTTGAGTGAACTGCCAAAAGTCAGATTTTTGCTGAAATTGTGACCCCGGGGCTTAGGGATTTTTTCAAAAAAATATTTTCTGCCGGTTAAGTTTTTGAGGGCTGATTTCTTGTCCTGTGATAAAAAGCCTTCTGTTTCCATCGCCAAAGCTTTCAGGTGAGCATTTGCAAGCGGTTGGCACCATTTTTGAGTGAACTGCCAAAAGTCAGATTTTTGCTGAAATTGTGACCCCGGGGCTTAGGGATTTTTTTAAAAAAATATTTTCTGCCGGTTAAGTTTTTGAGTGCTCATTTCTTGTCCTGTGATAAAAAGCCTTCTGTTTCGCGTGCCAAACCTTTCAGGGGAGCACTTGCAAGCGGTTGGCACCATTTTTGAGTGAACTGCCAAAAGTCAGATTTTTGCTGAAATTGTGACCCCGGGGCTTAGGGATTTTTTCAAAAAAAATATTTTCTGCCGGTTAAGTTTTTGAGGGCTGATTTCTTGTCCTGTGATAAAAAGCCTTCTGTTTCCATCCCCAAAGTTTTCTCGTGAGCATTTGCAAGCGGTTGGCACCATTTTTGAGTGAACTGCCAAAAGTCAGATTTTTGCTGAAATTGGGACCCCGGGGCTTAGGGATTTTTTCAAAAAAATATTTTCTGCCGGTTAAGTTTTTGAGGGCTGATTTCTTGTCCTGTGATAAAAAGCCTTCTGTTTCCATCGCCAATGCTTTCAGGTGAGCATTTGCAAGCGGTTGGCACCATTTTTGAGTGAACTGCCAAAAGTCAGATTTTTTCTGAAATTGTGACCCCGGGGCTTAGGGATTTTTTCAAAAAAATATTTTCTGCCGGTTAAGTTTTTGAGTGCTCATTTCTTGTCCTGTGATAAAAAGCCTTCTGTTTCGCGTGCCAAACCTTTCAGGGGAACACTTGCAACCGGTTGGCACCATTTTTGAGTGAACTGCCAAAAGTCAGATTTTTTCTGAAATTGTGACCCCGGGGCTTAGGGATTTTTTCAAAAAAATATTTTCTGCCGGTTAAGTTTTTGAGGGCTGATTTCTTGTCCTGTGATAAAAAGCCTTCTGTTTCCATCGCCAAAGCTTTCAGGTGAGCATTTGCAAGCGGTTGGCACCATTTTTGAGTGAACTGCCAAAAGTCAGATTTTTTCTGAAATTGTGACCCCGGGGCTTAGGGATTTTTTCAAAAAAATATTTTCTGCCGGTTAAGTTTTTGAGGGCTGATTTCTTGTCCTGTGATAAAAAGCCTTCTGTTTCGCGTGCCAAACCTTTCAGGTGAGCATTTGCAAGCGGTTGGCACCATTTTTGAGTGAACTGCCAAAAGTCAGATTTTTTCTGAAATTGTGACCCCGGGGCTTAGGGATTTTTTCAAAAAAATATTTTCTGCCGGTTAAGTTTTTGAGGGCTGATTTCTTGTCCTGTGATAAAAAGCCTTCTGTTTCGCGTGCCAAACCTTTCAGGTGAGCATTTGCAAGCGGTTGGCACCATTTTTGAGTGAACTGCCAAAAGTCAGATTTTTGCTGAAATTGTGACCCCGGGGCTTAGGGATTTTTTCAAAAAAATATTTTCTGCCGGTTAAGTTTTTGAGGGCTGATTTCTTGTCCTGTGATAAAAAGCCTTCTGTTTCCATCGCCAAAGCTTTCAGGTGAGCATTTGCAAGCGGTTGGCACCATTTTTGAGTGAACTGCCAAAAGTCAGATTTTTGCTGAAATTGTGACCCCGGGGCTTAGGGATTTTTTTAAAAAAATATTTTCTGCCGGTTAAGTTTTTGAGTGCTCATTTCTTGTCCTGTGATAAAAAGCCTTCTGTTTCGCGTGCCAAACCTTTCAGGGGAGCACTTGCAAGCGGTTGGCACCATTTTTGAGTGAACTGCCAAAAGTCAGATTTTTGCTGAAATTGTGACCCCGGGGCTTAGGGATTTTTTCAAAAAAAATATTTTCTGCCGGTTAAGTTTTTGAGGGCTGATTTCTTGTCCTGTGATAAAAAGCCTTCTGTTTCCATCCCCAAAGTTTTCTCGTGAGCATTTGCAAGCGGTTGGCACCATTTTTGAGTGAACTGCCAAAAGTCAGATTTTTGCTGAAATTGGGACCCCGGGGCTTAGGGATTTTTTCAAAAAAATATTTTCTGCCGGTTAAGTTTTTGAGGGCTGATTTCTTGTCCTGTGATAAAAAGCCTTCTGTTTCCATCGCCAATGCTTTCAGGTGAGCATTTGCAAGCGGTTGGCACCATTTTTGAGTGAACTGCCAAAAGTCAGATTTTTTCTGAAATTGTGACCCCGGGGCTTAGGGATTTTTTCAAAAAAATATTTTCTGCCGGTTAAGTTTTTGAGTGCTCATTTCTTGTCCTGTGATAAAAAGCCTTCTGTTTCGCGTGCCAAACCTTTCAGGGGAACACTTGCAACCGGTTGGCACCATTTTTGAGTGAACTGCCAAAAGTCAGATTTTTTCTGAAATTGTGACCCCGGGGCTTAGGGATTTTTTCAAAAAAATATTTTCTGCCGGTTAAGTTTTTGAGGGCTGATTTCTTGTCCTGTGATAAAAAGCCTTCTGTTTCCATCGCCAAAGCTTTCAGGTGAGCATTTGCAAGCGGTTGGCACCATTTTTGAGTGAACTGCCAAAAGTCAGATTTTTTCTGAAATTGTGACCCCGGGGCTTAGGGATTTTTTCAAAAAAATATTTTCTGCCGGTTAAGTTTTTGAGGGCTGATTTCTTGTCCTGTGATAAAAAGCCTTCTGTTTCGCGTGCCAAACCTTTCAGGTGAGCATTTGCAAGCGGTTGGCACCATTTTTGAGTGAACTGCCAAAAGTCAGATTTTTTCTGAAATTGTGACCCCGGGGCTTAGGGATTTTTTCAAAAAAATATTTTCTGCCGGTTAAGTTTTTGAGGGCTGATTTCTTGTCCTGTGATAAAAAGCCTTCTGTTTCCATCGCCAAAGCTTTCAGGTGAGCATTTGCAAGCGGTTGGCACCATTTTTGAGTGAACTGCCAAAAGTCAGATTTTTTCTGAAATTGTGACCCCGGGGCTTAGGGATTTTTTCAAAAAAATATTTTCTGCCGGTTAAGTTTTTGAGGGCTGATTTCTTGTCCTGTGATAAAAAGCCTTCTGTTTCGCGTGCCAAACCTTTCAGGTGGGCATTTGCAAGCGGTTGGCACCATTTTTGAGTGAACTGCCAAAAGTCAGATTTTTGCTGAAATTGTGACCCCGGGGCTTAGGGATTTTTTCAAAAAAATATTTTCTGCCGGTTAAGTTTTTGAGGGCTGATTTCTTGTCCTGTGATAAAAAGCCTTCTGTTTCCATCGCCAAAGCTTTCAGGTGAGCATTTGCAAGCGGTTGGCACCATTTTTGAGTGAACTGCCAAAAGTCAGATTTTTGCTGAAATTGTGACCCCGGGGCTTAGGGATTTTTTTAAAAAAATATTTTCTGCCGGTTAAGTTTTTGAGTGCTCATTTCTTGTCCTGTGATAAAAAGCCTTCTGTTTCGCGTGCCAAACCTTTCAGGGGAGCACTTGCAAGCGGTTGGCACCATTTTTGAGTGAACTGCCAAAAGTCAGATTTTTGCTGAAATTGTGACCCCGGGGCTTAGGGATTTTTTCAAAAAAATATTTTCTGCCGGTTAAGTTTTTGAGGGCTGATTTCTTGTCCTGTGATAAAAAGCCTTCTGTTTCCATCCCCAAAGTTTTCTGGTGAGCATTTGCAAGCGGTTGGCACCATTTTTGAGTGAACTGCCAAAAGTCAGATTTTTGCTGAAATTGGGACCCCGGGGCTTAGGGATTTTTTCAAAAAAATATTTTCTGCCGGTTAAGTTTTTGAGGGCTGATTTCTTGTCCTGTGATAAAAAGCCTTCTGTTTCCATCGCCAATGCTTTCAGGTGAGCATTTGCAAGCGGTTGGCACCATTTTTGAGTGAACTGCCAAAAGTCAGATTTTTTCTGAAATTGTGACCCCGGGGCTTAGGGATTTTTTCAAAAAAATATTTTCTGCCGGTTAAGTTTTTGAGGGCTCATTTCTTGTCCTGTGATAAAAAGCCTTCTGTTTCGCGTGCCAAACCTTTCAGGGGAACACTTGCAACCGGTTGGCACCATTTTTGAGTGAACTGCCAAAAGTCAGATTTTTTCTGAAATTGTGACCCCGGGGCTTAGGGATTTTTTCAAAAAAATATTTTCTGCCGGTTAAGTTTTTGAGGGCTGATTTCTTGTCCTGTGATAAAAAGCCTTCTGTTTCCATCGCCAAAGCTTTCAGGTGAGCATTTGCAAGCGGTTGGCACCATTTTTGAGTGAACTGCCAAAAGTCAGATTTTTTCTGAAATTGTGACCCCGGGGCTTAGGGATTTTTTCAAAAAAATATTTTCTGCCGGTTAAGTTTTTGAGGGCTGATTTCTTGTCCTGTGATAAAAAGCCTTCTGTTTCGCGTGCCAAACCTTTCAGGTGAGCATTTGCAAGCGGTTGGCACCATTTTTGAGTGAACTGCCAAAAGTCAGATTTTTTCTGAAATTGTGACCCCGGGGCTTAGGGATTTTTTCAAAAAAATATTTTCTGCCGGTTAAGTTTTTGAGGGCTGATTTCTTGTCCTGTGATAAAAAGCCTTCTGTTTCCATCGCCAAAGCTTTCAGGTGAGCATTTGCAAGCGGTTGGCACCATTTTTGAGTGAACTGCCAAAAGTCAGATTTTTTCTGAAATTGTGACCCCGGGGCTTAGGGATTTTTTCAAAAAAATATTTTCTGCCGGTTAAGTTTTTGAGGGCTGATTTCTTGTCCTGTGATAAAAAGCCTTCTGTTTCGCGTGCCAAACCTTTCAGGTGGGCATTTGCAAGCGGTTGGCACCATTTTTGAGTGAACTGCCAAAAGTCAGATTTTTGCTGAAATTGTGACCCCGGGGCTTAGGGATTTTTTCAAAAAAATATTTTCTGCCGGTTAAGTTTTTGAGTGCTCATTTCTTGTCCTGTGATAAAAAGCCTTCTGTTTCGCGTGCCAAACCTTTCAGGGGAGCACTTGCAAGCGGTTGGCACCATTTTTGAGTGAACTGCCAAAAGTCAGATTTTTTCTGAAATTGTGACCCCGGGGCTTAGGGATTTTTTCAAAAAATTATTTTCTGCCGGTTAAGTTTTTGAGGGCTGATTTCTTGTCCTGTGATAAAAAGCCTTCTGTTTCCATCGCCAAAGCTTTCAGGTGAGCATTTGCAAGCGGTTGGCACCATTTTTGAGTGAACTGCCAAAAGTCAGATTTTTGCTGAAATTGTGACCCCGGGTCTTAGGGATTTTTTCAAAAAAATATTTTCTGCCGGTTAAGTTTTTGAGGGCTGATTTCTTGTCCTGTGATAAAAAGCCTTCTGTTTCCATCGCCAAAGCTTTCAGGTGAGCATTTGCAAGTGGTTGGCACCATTTTTGAGTGAACTGCCAAAAGTCAGATTTTTGCTGAAATTGTGACCCCGGGGCTTAGGGATTTTTTCAAAAAAATATTTTCTGCCGGTTAAGTTTTTCAGGGCTGATTTCTTGTCCTGTGATAAAAAGCCTTCTGTTTCCATCGCCAAAGCTTTCAGGTGAGCATTTTCAAGCTTTTTGCACCATTTTTGAGTGAATTGCCAAAAGTCAGATTTTTGCTGAAATTGTGACCCCGGGGCTTAGGGATTTTTTCAAAAAAATATTTTCTGCCGGTTAAGTTTTTGAGGGCTGATTTCTTGTCCTGTGATAAAAAGCCTTCTGTTTCCATCGCCAAAGCTTTCAGGTGAGCATTTGCAAGCGGTTGGCACCATTTTTGAGTGAACTGCCAAAAGTCAGATTTTTTCTGAAATTGTGACCCCGGGGCTTAGGGATTTTTTCAAAAAAATATTTTCTGCCGGTTAAGTTTTTGAGGGCTGATTTCTTGTCCTGTGATAAAAAGCCTTCTGTTTCCATCGCCAAACCTTTCAGGTGAGCATTTGCAAGCGGTTGGCACCATTTTTGAATGAACTGCCAAAAGTCAGATTTTTGCTGAAATTGTGACCCCGGGGCTTAGGGATTTTTTCAAAAAAATATTTTCTGCCGGTTAAGTTTTTGAGGGCTGATTTCTTGTCCTGTGATAAAAAGCCTTCTGTTTCCATCGCCAAAGCTTTCAGGTGAGCATTTGCAAGCGGTTGGCACCATTTTTGAGTGAACTGCCAAAAGTCAGATTTTTTCTGAAATTGTGACCCCGGGGCTTAGGGATTTTTTCAAAAAAATATTTTCTGCCGGTTAAGTTTTTGAGGGCTGATTTCTTGTCCTGTGATAAAAAGCCTTCTGTTTCGCGTGCCAAACCTTTCAGGTGAGCATTTGCAAGCGGTTGGCACCATTTTTGAATGAACTGCCAAAAGTCAGATTTTTGCTGAAATTGTGACCCCGGGGCTTAGGGATTTTTTCAAAAAAATATTTTCTGCCGGTTAAGTTTTTGAGGGCTGATTTCTTGTCCTGTGATAAAAAGCCTTCTGTTTCCATCGCCAAAGCTTTCAGGTGAGCATTTGCAAGCGGTTGGCACCATTTTTGAGTGAACTGCCAAAAGTCAGATTTTTTCTGAAATTGTGACCCCGGGGCTTAGGGATTTTTTCAAAAAAATATTTTCTGCCGGTTAAGTTTTTGAGGGCTGATTTCTTGTCCTGTGATAAAAAGCCTTCTGTTTCGCGTGCCAAACCTTTCAGGGGAGCACTTGCAAGCGGTTGGCACCATTTTTGAGTGAACTGCCAAAAGTCAGATTTTTGCTGAAATTGTGACCCCGGGGCTTAGGGATTTTTTCAAAAAAATATTTTCTGCCGGTTAAGTTTTTGAGGGCTGATTTCTTGTCCTGTGATAAAAAGCCTTCTGTTTCCATCGCCAAAGCTTTCAGGTGAGCATTTGCAACCGGTTGGCACCATTTTTGAGTGAACTGCCAAAAGTCAGATTTTTGCTGAAATTGTGACCCCGGGGCTTAGGGATTTTTTCAAAAAATTATTTTCTGCCGGTAAAGTTTTTGAGGGCTGATTTCTTGTCCTGTGATAAAAAGCCTTCTGTTTCCATCGCCAAAGCTTTCAGGTGAGCATTTGCAAGCGGTTGGCACCATTTTTGAGTGAACTGCCAAAAGTCAGATTTTTGCTGAAATTGTGACCCCGGGGCTTAGGGATTTTTTCAAAAAAATATTTTCTGCCGGTTAAGTTTTTGAGGGCTGATTTCTTGTCCTGTGATAAAAAGCCTTCTGTTTCCATCCCCAAAGTTTTCTGGTGAGCATTTGCAAGCGGTTGGCACCATTTTTGAGTGAACTGCCAAAAGTCAGATTTTTGCTGAAATTGTGACCCCGGGGCTTAGGGATTTTTTCAAAAAAATATTTTCTGCCGGTTAAGTTTTTGAGGGCTGATTTCTTGTCCTGTGATAAAAAGCCTTCTGTTTCCATCGCCAAAGCTTTCAGGTGAGCATTTGCAAGTGGTTGGCACCATTTTTGAGTGAACTGCCAAAAGTCAGATTTTTTCTGAAATTGTGACCCCGGGGCTTAGGGATTTTTTCAAAAAAATATTTTCTGCCGGTTAAGTTTTTGAGGGCTGATTTCTTGTCCTGTGATAAAAAGCCTTCTGTTTCCATCGCCAAAGCTTTCAGGTGAGCATTTGCAAGCTTTTGGCACCATTTTTGAGTGAAGTGCCAAAAATCAGATTTTTGCTGAAATTGTGACCCCGGGGCTTAGGGATTTTTTCAAAAAAATATTTTCTGCCGGTTAAGTTTTTGAGGGCTGATTTCTTGTCCTGTGATAAAAAGCCTTCTGTTTCCATCGCCAAAGCTTTCAGGTGAGCATTTGCAAGCGGTTGGCACCATTTTTGAGTGAACTGCCAAAAGTCAGATTTTTGCTGAAATTGGGACCCCGGGGCTTAGGGATTTTTTCAAAAAAATATTTTCTACCGGTTAAGTTTTTGAGGGCTGATTTCTTGTCCTGTGATAAAAAGCCTTCTGTTTCCATCGCCAAACCTTTCAGGGGAGCATTTTCAAGCTTTTGGCACCATTTTTGAGTGAATTGCCAAAAGTCAGATTTTTGCTGAAATTGTGACCCCGGGTCTTAGGGATTTTTTCAAAAAATTATTTTCTGCCGGTTAAGTTTTTGAGGGCTGATTTCTTGTCCTGTGATAAAAAGCCTTCTGTTTCCATCGCCAAAGCTTTCAGGTGAGCATTTGCAAGCGGTTGGCACCATTTTTGAGTGAACTGCCAAAAGTCAGATTTTTTCTGAAATTGTGACCCCGGGGCATAGGGATTTTTTCAAAAAAATATTTTCTGCCGGTTAAGTTTTTGAGTGCTCATTTCTTGTCCTGTGATAAAAAGCCTTCTGTTTCGCGTGCCAAACCTTTCAGGGGAACACTTGCAACCGGTTGGCACCATTTTTGAGTGAACTGCCAAAAGTCAGATTTTTTCTGAAATTGTGACCCCGGGGCTTAGGGATTTTTTCAAAAAAATATTTTCTGCCGGTTAAGTTTTTGAGGGCTGATTTCTTGTCCTGTGATAAAAAGCCTTCTGTTCCCATCGCCAAAGCTTTCAGGTGAGCATTTGCAAGCGGTTGGCACCATTTTTGAGTGAACTGCCAAAAGTCAGATTTTTTCTGAAATTGTGACCCCGGGGCTTAGGGATTTTTTCAAAAAAATATTTTCTGCCGGTTAAGTTTTTGAGGGCTGATTTCTTGTCCTGTGATAAAAAGCCTTCTGTTTCCATCGCCAAAGCTTTCAGGTGAGCATTTGCAAGCGGTTGGCACCATTTTTGAGTGAACTGCCAAAAGTCAGATTTTTTCTGAAATTGTGACCCCGGGGCTTAGGGATTTTTTCAAAAAAATATTTTCTGCCGGTTAAGTTTTTGAGGGCTGATTTCTTGTCCTGTGATAAAAAGCCTTCTGTTTCCATCGCCAAAGCTTTCAGGTGAGCATTTGCAAGCGGTTGGCACCATTTTTGAGTGAACTGCCAAAAGTCAGATTTTTGCTGAAATTGTGACCCCGGGGCTTAGGGATTTTTTTAAAAAAATATTTTCTGCCGGTTAAGTTTTTGAGTGCTCATTTCTTGTCCTGTGATAAAAAGCCTTCTGTTTCGCGTGCCAAACCTTTCAGGGGAGCACTTGCAACCGGTTGGCACCATTTTTGAGTGAACTGCCAAAAGTCAGACTTTTTCTGAAATTGTGACTCCGGGGCTTAGGGATTTTTTCAAAAAATTATTTTCTGCCGGTTAAGTTTTTGAGGGCTGATTTCTTGTCCTGTGATAAAAAGCCTTCTGTTTCCATCGCCAAAGCTTTCAGGTGAGCATTTGCAAGCGGTTGGCACCATTTTTGAGTGAACTGCCAAAAGTCAGATTTTTGCTGAAATTGTGACCCCGGGGCTTAGGGATTTTTTCAAAAAAATATTTTCTGCCGGTTAAGTTTTTGAGGGCTGATTTCTTGTCCTGTGATAAAAAGCCTTCTGTTTCCATCCCCAAAGTTTTCTGGTGAGCATTTGCAAGCGGTTGGCACCATTTTTGAGTGAACTGCCAAAAGTCAGATTTTTGCTGAAATTGGGACCCCGGGGCTTAGGGATTTTTTCAAAAAAATATTTTCTGCCGGTTAAGTTTTTGAGGGCTGATTTCTTGTCCTGTGATAAAAAGCCTTCTGTTTCCATCGCCAATGCTTTCAGGTGAGCATTTGCAAGCGGTTGGCACCATTTTTGAGTGAACTGCCAAAAGTCAGATTTTTTCTGAAATTGTGACCCCGGGGCTTAGGGATTTTTTCAAAAAAATATTTTCTGCCGGTTAAGTTTTTGAGTGCTCATTTCTTGTCCTGTGATAAAAAGCCTTCTGTTTCGCGTGCCAAACCTTTCAGGGGAACACTTGCAACCGGTTGGCACCATTTTTGAGTGAACTGCCAAAAGTCAGATTTTTTCTGAAATTGTGACCCCGGGGCTTAGGGATTTTTTCAAAAAAATATTTTCTGCCGGTTAAGTTTTTGAGGGCTGATTTCTTGTCCTGTGATAAAAAGCCTTCTGTTTCCATCGCCAAAGCTTTCAGGTGAGCATTTGCAAGCGGTTGGCACCATTTTTGAGTGAACTGCCAAAAGTCAGATTTTTTCTGAAATTGTGACCCCGGGGCTTAGGGATTTTTTCAAAAAAATATTTTCTGCCGGTTAAGTTTTTGAGGGCTGATTTCTTGTCCTGTGATAAAAAGCCTTCTGTTTCCATCGCCAAAGCTTTCAGGTGAGCATTTGCAAGCGGTTGGCACCATTTTTGAGTGAACTGCCAAAAGTCAGATTTTTGCTGAAATTGTGACCCCGGGGCTTAGGGATTTTTTTAAAAAAATATTTTCTGCCGGTTAAGTTTTTGAGGGCTGATTTCTTGTCCTGTGATAAAAAGCCTTCTGTTTCCATCGCCAAAGCTTTCAGGTGAGCATTTGCAACCGGTTGGCACCATTTTTGAGTGAACTGCCAAAAGTCAGATTTTTGCTGAAATTGTGACCCCGGGGCTTAGGGATTTTTTCAAAAAATTATTTTCTGCCGGTAAAGTTTTTGAGGGCTGATTTCTTGTCCTGTGATAAAAAGCCTTCTGTTTCCATCGCCAAAGCTTTCAGGTGAGCATCTGCAAGCGGTTGGCACCATTTTTGAGTGAACTGCCAAAAGTCAGATTTTTGCTGAAATTGTGACCCCGGGGCTTAGGGATTTTTTCAAAAAAATATTTTCTGCCGGTTAAGTTTTTGAGGGCTGATTTCTTGTCCTGTGATAAAAAGCCTTCTGTTTCCATCCCCAAAGTTTTCTGGTGAGCATTTGCAAGCGGTTGGCACCATTTTTGAGTGAACTGCCAAAAGTCAGATTTTTGCTGAAATTGTGACCCCGGGGCTTAGGGATTTTTTCAAAAAAATATTTTCTGCCGGTTAAGTTTTTGAGGGCTGATTTCTTGTCCTGTGATAAAAAGCCTTCTGTTTCCATCGCCAAAGCTTTCAGGTGAGCATTTGCAAGTGGTTGGCACCATTTTTGAGTGAACTGCCAAAAGTCAGATTTTTTCTGAAATTGTGACCCCGGGGCTTAGGGATTTTTTCAAAAAAATATTTTCTGCCGGTTAAGTTTTTGAGGGCTGATTTCTTGTCCTGTGATAAAAAGCCTTCTGTTTCCATCGCCAAAGCTTTCAGGTGAGCATTTGCAAGCTTTTGGCACCATTTTTGAGTGAAGTGCCAAAAATCAGATTTTTGCTGAAATTGTGACCCCGGGGCTTAGGGATTTTTTCAAAAAAATATTTTCTGCCGGTTAAGTTTTTGAGGGCTGATTTCTTGTCCTGTGATAAAAAGCCTTCTGTTTCCATCGCCAAAGCTTTCAGGTGAGCATTTGCAAGCGGTTGGCACCATTTTTGAGTGAACTGCCAAAAGTCAGATTTTTGCTGAAATTGGGACCCCGGGGCTTAGGGATTTTTTCAAAAAAATATTTTCTACCGGTTAAGTTTTTGAGGGCTGATTTCTTGTCCTGTGATAAAAAGCCTTCTGTTTCGCGTGCCAAACCTTTCAGGGGAACACTTGCAACCGGTTGGCACCATTTTTGAGTGAACTGCCAAAAGTCAGATTTTTTCTGAAATTGTGACCCCGGGGCTTAGGGATTTTTTCAAAAAAATATTTTCTGCCGGTTAAGTTTTTGAGGGCTGATTTCTTGTCCTGTGATAAAAAGCCTTCTGTTCCCATCGCCAAAGCTTTCAGGTGAGCATTTGCAAGCGGTTGGCACCATTTTTGAGTGAACTGCCAAAAGTCAGATTTTTTCTGAAATTGTGACCCCGGGGCTTAGGGATTTTTTCAAAAAAATATTTTCTGCCGGTTAAGTTTTTGAGGGCTGATTTATTGTCCTGTGATAAAAAGCCTTCTGTTTCCATCGCCAAAGCTTTCAGGTGAGCATTTGCAAGCGGTTGGCACCATTTTTGAGTGAACTGCCAAAAGTCAGATTTTTGCTGAAATTGTGACCCCGGGGCTTAGGGATTTTTTTAAAAAAATATTTTCTGCCGGTTAAGTTTTTGAGTGCTCATTTCTTGTCCTGTGATAAAAAGCCTTCTGTTTCGCGTGCCAAACCTTTCAGGGGAGCACTTGCAACCGGTTGGCACCATTTTTGAGTGAACTGCCAAAAGTCAGACTTTTTCTGAAATTGTGACTCCGGGGCTTAGGGATTTTTTCAAAAAATTATTTTCTGCCGGTTAAGTTTTTGAGGGCTGATTTCTTGTCCTGTGATAAAAAGCCTTCTGTTTCCATCGCCAAAGCTTTCAGGTGAGCATTTGCAAGCGGTTGGCACCATTTTTGAGTGAACTGCCAAAAGTCAGATTTTTGCTGAAATTGTGACCCCGGGGCTTAGGGATTTTTTCAAAAAAATATTTTCTGCCGGTTAAGTTTTTGAGGGCTGATTTCTTGTCCTGTGATAAAAAGCCTTCTGTTTCCATCCCCAAAGTTTTCTGGTGAGCATTTGCAAGCGGTTGGCACCATTTTTGAGTGAACTGCCAAAAGTCAGATTTTTGCTGAAATTGGGACCCCGGGGCTTAGGGATTTTTTCAAAAAAATATTTTCTGCCGGTTAAGTTTTTGAGGGCTGATTTCTTGTCCTGTGATAAAAAGCCTTCTGTTTCCATCGCCAATGCTTTCAGGTGAGCATTTGCAAGCGGTTGGCACCATTTTTGAGTGAACTGCCAAAAGTCAGATTTTTTCTGAAATTGTGACCCCGGGGCTTAGGGATTTTTTCAAAAAAATATTTTCTGCCGGTTAAGTTTTTGAGTGCTCATTTCTTGTCCTGTGATAAAAAGCCTTCTGTTTCGCGTGCCAAACCTTTCAGGGGAACACTTGCAACCGGTTGGCACCATTTTTGAGTGAACTGCCAAAAGTCAGATTTTTTCTGAAATTGTGACCCCGGGGCTTAGGGATTTTTTCAAAAAAATATTTTCTGCCGGTTAAGTTTTTGAGGGCTGATTTCTTGTCCTGTGATAAAAAGCCTTCTGTTTCCATCGCCAAAGCTTTCAGGTGAGCATTTGCAAGCGGTTGGCACCATTTTTGAGTGAACTGCCAAAAGTCAGATTTTTTCTGAAATTGTGACCCCGGGGCTTAGGGATTTTTTCAAAAAAATATTTTCTGCCGGTTAAGTTTTTGAGGGCTGATTTCTTGTCCTGTGATAAAAAGCCTTCTGTTTCCATCGCCAAAGCTTTCAGGTGAGCATTTGCAAGCGGTTGGCACCATTTTTGAGTGAACTGCCAAAAGTCAGATTTTTGCTGAAATTGTGACCCCGGGGCTTAGGGATTTTTTTAAAAAAATATTTTCTGCCGGTTAAGTTTTTGAGTGCTCATTTCTTGTCCTGTGATAAAAAGCCTTCTGTTTCGCGTGCCGAACCTTTCATGGGAGCACTTGCAACCGGTTGGCACCATTTTTGAGTGAACTGCCAAAAGTCATATTTTTTCTGAAATTGTGACCCCGGGGCTTAGGGATTTTTTCAAAAAATTATTTTCTGCCGGTTAAGTTTTTGAGGGCTGATTTCTTGTCCTGTGATAAAAAGCCTTCTGTTTCCATCGCCAAAGCTTTCAGGTGAGCATTTGCAAGCGGTTGGCACCATTTTTGAGTGAACTGCCAAAAGTCAGATTTTTGCTGAAATTGTGACCCCGGGGCTTAGGGATTTTTTCAAAAAAATATTTTCTGCCGGTTAAGTTTTTGAGGGCTGATTTCTTGTCCTGTGATAAAAAGCCTTCTGTTTCCATCCCCAAAGTTTTCTGGTGAGCATTTGCAAGCGGTTGGCACCATTTTTGAGTGAACTGCCAAAAGTCAGATTTTTGCTGAAATTGGGACCCCGGGGCTTAGGGATTTTTTCAAAAAAATATTTTCTGCCGGTTAAGTTTTTGAGGGCTGATTTCTTGTCCTGTGATAAAAAGCCTTCTGTTTCCATCGCCAAAGCTTTCAGGTGAGCATTTGCAAGTGGTTGGCACCATTTTTGAGTGAACTGCCAAAAGTCAGATTTTTGCTGAAATTGTGACCCCGGGGCTTAGGGATTTTTTCAAAAAATTATTTTCTGCCGGTTAAGTTTTTGAGGGCTGATTTCTTGTCCTGTGATAAAAAGCCTTCTGTTTCCATCGCCAAAGCTTTCTGGTGAGCATTTGCAAGCGGTTGGCACCATTTTTGAGTGAACTGCCAAAAGTCAGATTTTTGCTGAAATTGTGACCCCGGGGCTTAGGGATTTTTTCAAAAAAATATTTTCTGCCGGTTAAGTTTTTGAGGGCTGATTTCTTGTCCTGTGATAAAAAGCCTTCTGTTTCCATCGCCAAAGCTTTCAGGTGAGCATTTGCAAGCGGTTGGCACCATTTTTGAGTGAACTGCCAAAAGTAAGATTTTTGCTGAAATTGTGACCCCGGGGCTTAGGGATTTTTTCAAAAAAATATTTTCTACCAGTTAAGTTTTTGAGGGCTGATTTCTTGTCCTGTGATAAAAAGCCTTCTGTTTCCATCGCCAAACCTTTCAGGGGAGCATTTTCAAGCTTTTGGCACCATTTTTGAGTGAACTGCCAAAAGTCAGGTTTTTGCTGAAATTGTGACCCCGGGGCTTAGGGATTTTTTCAAAAAAATATTTTCTGCCGGTTAAGTTTTTGAGGGCTGATTTCTTGTCCTGTGATAAAAAGCCTTCTGTTTCCATCGCCAAAGCTTTCAGGTGAGCATTTGCAAGCGGTTGGCACCATTTTTGAGTGAACTGCCAAAAGTCAGATTTTTTCTGAAATTGTGACCCCGGGGCTTAGGGATTTTTTCAAAAAAATATTTTTTGCCGGTTAAGTTTTTGAGTGCTCATTTCTTGTCCTGTGATAAAAAGCCTTCTGTTTCGCGTGCCAAACCTTTCAGGGGAGCACTTGCAACCGGATGGCACCATTTTTGAGTGAACTGCCAAAAGTCAGATTTTTTCTGAAATTGTGACTCCGGGGCTTAGGGATTTTTTCAAAAAATTATTTTCTGCCGGTTAAGTTTTTGAGGGCTGATTTCTTGTCCTGTGATAAAAAGCCTTCTGTTTCCATCGCCAAAGCTTTCAGGTGAGCATTTGCAAGCGGTTGGCACCATTTTTGAGTGAACTGCCAAAAGTCAGATTTTTGCTGAAATTGGGACCCCGGGGCTTAGGGATTTTTTCAAAAAAATATTTTCTACCGGTTAAGTTTTTGAGGGCTGATTTCTTGTCCTGTGATAAAAAGCCTTCTGTTTCCATCGCCAAACCTTTCAGGGGAGCATTTTCAAGCTTTTGGCACCATTTTTGAGTGAATTGCCAAAAGTCAGATTTTTGCTGAAATTGTGACCCCGGGTCTTAGGGATTTTTTCAAAAAATTATTTTCTGCCGGTTAAGTTTTTGAGGGCTGATTTCTTGTCCTGTGATAAAAAGCCTTCTGTTTCCATCGCCAAAGCTTTCAGGTGAGCATTTGCAAGCGGTTGGCACCATTTTTGAGTGAACTGCCAAAAGTCAGATTTTTTCTGAAATTGTGACCCCGGGGCATAGGGATTTTTTCAAAAAAATATTTTCTGCCGGTTAAGTTTTTGAGTGCTCATTTCTTGTCCTGTGATAAAAAGCCTTCTGTTTCGCGTGCCAAACCTTTCAGGGGAACACTTGCAACCGGTTGGCACCATTTTTGAGTGAACTGCCAAAAGTCAGATTTTTTCTGAAATTGTGACCCCGGGGCTTAGGGATTTTTTCAAAAAAATATTTTCTGCCGGTTAAGTTTTTGAGGGCTGATTTCTTGTCCTGTGATAAAAAGCCTTCTGTTCCCATCGCCAAAGCTTTCAGGTGAGCATTTGCAAGCGGTTGGCACCATTTTTGAGTGAACTGCCAAAAGTCAGATTTTTTCTGAAATTGTGACCCCGGGGCTTAGGGATTTTTTCAAAAAAATATTTTCTGCCGGTTAAGTTTTTGAGGGCTGATTTCTTGTCCTGTGATAAAAAGCCTTCTGTTTCCATCGCCAAAGCTTTCAGGTGAGCATTTGCAAGCGGTTGGCACCATTTTTGAGTGAACTGCCAAAAGTCAGATTTTTTCTGAAATTGTGACCCCGGGGCTTAGGGATTTTTTCAAAAAAATATTTTCTGCCGGTTAAGTTTTTGAGGGCTGATTTCTTGTCCTGTGATAAAAAGCCTTCTGTTTCCATCGCCAAAGCTTTCAGGTGAGCATTTGCAAGCGGTTGGCACCATTTTTGAGTGAACTGCCAAAAGTCAGATTTTTGCTGAAATTGTGACCCCGGGGCTTAGGGATTTTTTTAAAAAAATATTTTCTGCCGGTTAAGTTTTTGAGTGCTCATTTCTTGTCCTGTGATAAAAAGCCTTCTGTTTCGCGTGCCAAACCTTTCAGGGGAGCACTTGCAACCGGTTGGCACCATTTTTGAGTGAACTGCCAAAAGTCAGACTTTTTCTGAAATTGTGACTCCGGGGCTTAGGGATTTTTTCAAAAAATTATTTTCTGCCGGTTAAGTTTTTGAGGGCTGATTTCTTGTCCTGTGATAAAAAGCCTTCTGTTTCCATCGCCAAAGCTTTCAGGTGAGCATTTGCAAGCGGTTGGCACCATTTTTGAGTGAACTGCCAAAAGTCAGATTTTTGCTGAAATTGTGACCCCGGGGCTTAGGGATTTTTTCAAAAAAATATTTTCTGCCGGTTAAGTTTTTGAGGGCTGATTTCTTGTCCTGTGATAAAAAGCCTTCTGTTTCCATCCCCAAAGTTTTCTGGTGAGCATTTGCAAGCGGTTGGCACCATTTTTGAGTGAACTGCCAAAAGTCAGATTTTTGCTGAAATTGGGACCCCGGGGCTTAGGGATTTTTTCAAAAAAATATTTTCTGCCGGTTAAGTTTTTGAGGGCTGATTTCTTGTCCTGTGATAAAAAGCCTTCTGTTTCCATCGCCAATGCTTTCAGGTGAGCATTTGCAAGCGGTTGGCACCATTTTTGAGTGAACTGCCAAAAGTCAGATTTTTTCTGAAATTGTGACCCCGGGGCTTAGGGATTTTTTTAAAAAAATATTTTCTGCCGGTTAAGTTTTTGAGTGCTCATTTCTTGTCCTGTGATAAAAAGCCTTCTGTTTCGCGTGCCAAACCTTTCAGGGGAGCACTTGCAACCGGATGGCACCATTTTTGAGTGAACTGCCAAAAGTCAGATTTTTTCTGAAATTGTGACTCCGGGGCTTAGGGATTTTTTCAAAAAATTATTTTCTGCCGGTTAAGTTTTTGAGGGCTGATTTCTTGTCCTGTGATAAAAAGCCTTCTGTTTCCATCGCCAAAGCTTTCAGGTGAGCATTTGCAAGCGGTTGGCACCATTTTTGAGTGAACTGCCAAAAGTCAGATTTTTGCTGAAATTGTGACCCCGGGGCTTAGGGATTTTTTCAAAAAAATATTTTCTGCCGGTTAAGTTTTTGAGGGCTGATTTCTTGTCCTGTGATAAAAAGCCTTCTGTTTCCATCCCCAAAGTTTTCTGGTGAGCATTTGCAAGCGGTTGGCACCATTTTTGAGTGAACTGCCAAAAGTCAGATTTTTGCTGAAATTGGGACCCCGGGGCTTAGGGATTTTTTCAAAAAAATATTTTCTGCCGGTTAAGTTTTTGAGGGCTGATTTCTTGTCCTGTGATAAAAAGCCTTCTGTTTCCATCGCCAATGCTTTCAGGTGAGCATTTGCAAGCGGTTGGCACCATTTTTGAGTGAACTGCCAAAAGTCAGATTTTTTCTGAAATTGTGACCCCGGGGCTTAGGGATTTTTTCAAAAAAATATTTTCTGCCGGTTAAGTTTTTGAGTGCTCATTTCTTGTCCTGTGATAAAAAGCCTTCTGTTTCGCGTGCCAAACCTTTCAGGGGAACACTTGCAACCGGTTGGCACCATTTTTGAGTGAACTGCCAAAAGTCAGATTTTTTCTGAAATTGTGACCCCGGGGCTTAGGGATTTTTTCAAAAAAATATTTTCTGCCGGTTAAGTTTTTGAGGGCTGATTTCTTGTCCTGTGATAAAAAGCCTTCTGTTTCCATCGCCAAAGCTTTCAGGTGAGCATTTGCAAGCGGTTGGCACCATTTTTGAGTGAACTGCCAAAAGTCAGATTTTTTCTGAAATTGTGACCCCGGGGCTTAGGGATTTTTTCAAAAAAATATTTTCTGCCGGTTAAGTTTTTGAGGGCTGATTTCTTGTCCTGTGATAAAAAGCCTTCTGTTTCCATCGCCAAAGCTTTCAGGTGAGCATTTGCAAGCGGTTGGCACCATTTTTGAGTGAACTGCCAAAAGTCAGATTTTTGCTGAAATTGTGACCCCGGGGCTTAGGGATTTTTTTAAAAAAATATTTTCTGCCGGTTAAGTTTTTGAGTGCTCATTTCTTGTCCTGTGATAAAAAGCCTTCTGTTTCGCGTGCCGAACCTTTCATGGGAGCACTTGCAACCGGTTGGCACCATTTTTGAGTGAACTGCCAAAAGTCATATTTTTTCTGAAATTGTGACCCCGGGGCTTAGGGATTTTTTCAAAAAATTATTTTCTGCCGGTTAAGTTTTTGAGGGCTGATTTCTTGTCCTGTGATAAAAAGCCTTCTGTTTCCATCGCCAAAGCTTTCAGGTGAGCATTTGCAAGCGGTTGGCACCATTTTTGAGTGAACTGCCAAAAGTCAGATTTTTGCTGAAATTGTGACCCCGGGGCTTAGGGATTTTTTCAAAAAAATATTTTCTGCCGGTTAAGTTTTTGAGGGCTGATTTCTTGTCCTGTGATAAAAAGCCTTCTGTTTCCATCCCCAAAGTTTTCTGGTGAGCATTTGCAAGCGGTTGGCACCATTTTTGAGTGAACTGCCAAAAGTCAGATTTTTGCTGAAATTGGGACCCCGGGGCTTAGGGATTTTTTCAAAAAAATATTTTCTGCCGGTTAAGTTTTTGAGGGCTGATTTCTTGTCCTGTGATAAAAAGCCTTCTGTTTCCATCGCCAAAGCTTTCAGGTGAGCATTTGCAAGTGGTTGGCACCATTTTTGAGTGAACTGCCAAAAGTCAGATTTTTGCTGAAATTGTGACCCCGGGGCTTAGGGATTTTTTCAAAAAATTATTTTCTGCCGGTTAAGTTTTTGAGGGCTGATTTCTTGTCCTGTGATAAAAAGCCTTCTGTTTCCATCGCCAAAGCTTTCTGGTGAGCATTTGCAAGCGGTTGGCACCATTTTTGAGTGAACTGCCAAAAGTCAGATTTTTGCTGAAATTGTGACCCCGGGGCTTAGGGATTTTTTCAAAAAAATATTTTCTGCCGGTTAAGTTTTTGAGGGCTGATTTCTTGTCCTGTGATAAAAAGCCTTCTGTTTCCATCGCCAAAGCTTTCAGGTGAGCATTTGCAAGCGGTTGGCACCATTTTTGAGTGAACTGCCAAAAGTAAGATTTTTGCTGAAATTGTGACCCCGGGGCTTAGGGATTTTTTCAAAAAAATATTTTCTACCAGTTAAGTTTTTGAGGGCTGATTTCTTGTCCTGTGATAAAAAGCCTTCTGTTTCCATCGCCAAACCTTTCAGGGGAGCATTTTCAAGCTTTTGGCACCATTTTTGAGTGAACTGCCAAAAGTCAGGTTTTTGCTGAAATTGTGACCCCGGGGCTTAGGGATTTTTTCAAAAAAATATTTTCTGCCGGTTAAGTTTTTGAGGGCTGATTTCTTGTCCTGTGATAAAAAGCCTTCTGTTTCCATCGCCAAAGCTTTCAGGTGAGCATTTGCAAGCGGTTGGCACCATTTTTGAGTGAACTGCCAAAAGTCAGATTTTTTCTGAAATTGTGACCCCGGGGCTTAGGGATTTTTTCAAAAAAATATTTTTTGCCGGTTAAGTTTTTGAGTGCTCATTTCTTGTCCTGTGATAAAAAGCTTTCTGTTTCGTGTGCCAAACCTTTCAGGGGAACACTTGCAACCGGTTGGCACCATTTTTGAGTGAACTGCCAAAAGTCAGATTTTTTCTGAAATTGTGACCCCGGGGCTTAGGGATTTTTTCAAAAAAATATTTTCTGCCGGTTAAGTTTTTGAGGGCTGATTTCTTGTCCTGTGATAAAAACCCTTCTGTTTCGAATGCCAAAGCTTTCAGGTGAGCATTTGCAAGCGGTTGGCACCATTTTTGAGTGAACTGCCAAAAGTCAGATTTTTGCTGAAATTGTGACCCCGGGGCTTAGGGATTTTTTCAAAAAAATATTTTCTGCCGGTTAAGTTTTTGAGGGCTGATTTCTTGTCCTGTGATAAAAAGCCTTCTGTTTCGAATGCCAAAGCTTTCAGGTGAGCATTTGCAAGCGGTTGGCACCATTTTTGAGTGAACTGCCAAAAGTCAGATTTTTGCTGAAATTGTGACCCCGGGGCTTAGGGATTTTTTCAAAAAAATATTTTCTGCCGGTTAAGTTTTTGAGGGCTGATTTCTTGTCCTGTGATAAAAAGCCTTCTGTTTCCATCGCCAAAGCTTTCAGGTGAGCATTTGCAAGCGGTTGGCACCATTTTTGAGTGAACTGCCAAAAGTCAGATTTTTTCTGAAATTGTGACCCCGGGGCTTAGGGATTTTTTCAAAAAAATATTTTCTACCGGTCAAGTTTTTGAGGGCTGATTTCTTGTCCTGTGATAAGTTTCGCGTGCCAAACCTTTCAGGGGCGCATTTGCAACCGGTTGGCACCATTTTTGAGTGAACTGCCAAAAGTCAGATTTTTTCTGAAATTGTGACCCCGGGGCTTAGGGATTTTTTCAAAAAAATATTTTCTGCCGGTTAAGTTTTTGAGTGCTCATTTCTTGTCCTGTGATAAAAAGACTTCTGTTTCGCGTGCCAAACCTTTCAGGGGAACACTTGCAACCGGTTGGCACCATTTTTGAGTGAACTGCCAAAAGTCAGATTTTTTCTGAAATTGTGACCCCGGGGCTTAGGGATTTTTTCAAAAAAATATTTTCTGCCGGTTAAGTTTTTGAGGGCTGATTTCTTGTCCTGTGATAAAAAGCCTTCTGTTTCCATCGCCAAAGCTTTCAGGTGAGCATTTGCAAGCGGTTGGCACCATTTTTGAGTGAACTGCCAAAAGTCAGATTTTTGCTGAAATTGTGACCCCGGGGCTTAGGGATTTTTTCAAAAAAATATTTTCTGCCGGTTAAGTTTTTGAGGGCTGATTTCTTGTCCTGTGATAAAAAGCCTTCTGTTTCCATCCCCAAAGTTTTCTGGTGAGCATTTGCAAGCGGTTGGCACCATTTTTGAGTGAACTGCCAAAAGTCAGATTTTTGCTGAAATTGGGACCCCGGGGCTTAGGGATTTTTTCAAAAAAATATTTTCTGCCGGTTAAGTTTTTGAGGGCTGATTTCTTGTCCTGTGATAAAAAGCCTTCTGTTTCCATCGCCAAAGCTTTCAGGTGAGCATTTGCAAGTGGTTGGCACCATTTTTGAGTGAACTGCCAAAAGTCAGATTTTTGCTGAAATTGTGACCCCGGGGCTTAGGGATTTTTTCAAAAAATTATTTTCTGCCGGTTAAGTTTTTGAGGGCTGATTTCTTGTCCTGTGATAAAAAGCCTTCTGTTTCCATCGCCAAAGCTTTCTGGTGAGCATTTGCAAGCGGTTGGCACCATTTTTGAGTGAACTGCCAAAAGTCAGATTTTTGCTGAAATTGTGACCCCGGGGCTTAGGGATTTTTTCAAAAAAATATTTTCTGCCGGTTAAGTTTTTGAGGGCTGATTTCTTGTCCTGTGATAAAAAGCCTTCTGTTTCCATCGCCAAAGCTTTCAGGTGAGCATTTGCAAGCGGTTGGCACCATTTTTGAGTGAACTGCCAAAAGTAAGATTTTTGCTGAAATTGTGACCCCGGGGCTTAGGGATTTTTTCAAAAAAATATTTTCTACCAGTTAAGTTTTTGAGGGCTGATTTCTTGTCCTGTGATAAAAAGCCTTCTGTTTCCATCGCCAAACCTTTCAGGGGAGCATTTTCAAGCTTTTGGCACCATTTTTGAGTGAACTGCCAAAAGTCAGGTTTTTGCTGAAATTGTGACCCCGGGGCTTAGGGATTTTTTCAAAAAAATATTTTCTGCCGGTTAAGTTTTTGAGGGCTGATTTCTTGTCCTGTGATAAAAAGCCTTCTGTTTCCATCGCCAAAGCTTTCAGGTGAGCATTTGCAAGCGGTTGGCACCATTTTTGAGTGAACTGCCAAAAGTCAGATTTTTTCTGAAATTGTGACCCCGGGGCTTAGGGATTTTTTCAAAAAAATATTTTTTGCCGGTTAAGTTTTTGAGTGCTCATTTCTTGTCCTGTGATAAAAAGCTTTCTGTTTCGTGTGCCAAACCTTTCAGGGGAACACTTGCAACCGGTTGGCACCATTTTTGAGTGAACTGCCAAAAGTCAGATTTTTTCTGAAATTGTGACCCCGGGGCTTAGGGATTTTTTCAAAAAAATATTTTCTGCCGGTTAAGTTTTTGAGGGCTGATTTCTTGTCCTGTGATAAAAACCCTTCTGTTTCGAATGCCAAAGCTTTCAGGTGAGCATTTGCAAGCGGTTGGCACCATTTTTGAGTGAACTGCCAAAAGTCAGATTTTTTCTGAAATTGTGACCCCGGGGCTTAGGGATTTTTTCAAAAAAATATTTTCTGCCGGTTAAGTTTTTGAGGGCTGATTTCTTGTCCTGTGATAAAAAGCCTTCTGTTTCGAATGCCAAAGCTTTCAGGTGAGCATTTGCAAGCGGTTGGCACCATTTTTGAGTGAACTGCCAAAAGTCAGATTTTTGCTGAAATTGTGACCCCGGGGCTTAGGGATTTTTTCAAAAAAATATTTTCTGCCGGTTAAGTTTTTGAGGGCTGATTTCTTGTCCTGTGATAAAAAGCCTTCTGTTTCCATCGCCAAAGCTTTCAGGTGAGCATTTGCAAGCGGTTGGCACCATTTTTGAGTGAACTGCCAAAAGTCAGATTTTTTCTGAAATTGTGACCCCGGGGCTTAGGGATTTTTTCAAAAAAATATTTTCTACCGGTCAAGTTTTTGAGGGCTGATTTCTTGTCCTGTGATAAGTTTCGCGTGCCAAACCTTTCAGGGGCGCATTTGCAACCGGTTGGCACCATTTTTGAGTGAACTGCCAAAAGTCAGATTTTTTCTGAAATTGTGACCCCGGGGCTTAGGGATTTTTTCAAAAAAATATTTTCTGCCGGTTAAGTTTTTGAGTGCTCATTTCTTGTCCTGTGATAAAAAGACTTCTGTTTCGCGTGCCAAACCTTTCAGGGGAACACTTGCAACCGGTTGGCACCATTTTTGAGTGAACTGCCAAAAGTCAGATTTTTTCTGAAATTGTGACCCCGGGGCTTAGGGATTTTTTCAAAAAAATATTTTCTGCCGGTTAAGTTTTTGAGGGCTGATTTCTTGTCCTGTGATAAAAAGCCTTCTGTTTCCATCGCCAAAGCTTTCAGGTGAGCATTTGCAAGCGGTTGGCACCATTTTTGAGTGAACTGCCAAAAGTCAGATTTTTTCTGAAATTGTGACCCCGGGGCTTAGGGATTTTTTCAAAAAAATATTTTCTGCCGGTTAAGTTTTTGAGGGCTGATTTCTTGTCCTGTGATAAAAAGCCTTCTGTTTCCATCGCCAAAGCTTTCAGGTGAGCATTTGCAAGCGGTTGGCACCATTTTTGAGTGAACTGCCAAAAGTCAGATTTTTTCTGAAATTGTGACCCCGGGGCTTAGGGATTTTTTCCAAAAAATATTTTCTGCCGGTTAAGTTTTTGAGGGCTGATTTCTTGTCCTGTGATAAAAAGCCTTCTGTTTCGAGTGCCAAACCTTTCAGCGGAGCATTTGCAACCGGTTGGCATCATTTTTGAGTGAACTGCCAAAAGTCAGATTTTTTCTGAAATTGTGACCCCGGGGCTTAGGGATTTTTTCAAAAAAATATTTTCTGCCGGTTAAGTTTTTGAGGGCTGATTTCTTGTCCTGTGATTAAAAGCCTTCTGTTTCCATCGCCAAAGCTTTCAGGTGAGCATTTGCAAGCGGTTGGCACCATTTTTGAGTGAACTGCCAAAAGTCAGATTTTTTCTGAAATTGTGACCCCGGGGCTTAGGGATTTTTTCAAAAAAATATTTTCTCCCGGTTAAGTTTTTGAGGGCTGATTTCTTGTCCTGTGATAAAAAGCCTTCTGTTTCCATCGCCAAAGCTTTCAGGTGAGCATTTGCAAGCGGTTGGCACCATTTTTGAGTGAACTGCCAAAAGTCAGATTTTTGCTGAAATTGTGACCCCGGGGCTTAGGGATTTTTTCAAAAAAATATTTTCTGCCGGTTAAGTTTTTGAGGGCTGATTTCTTGTCCTGTGATAAAAAGCCTTCTGTTTCCATTGCCAAAGCTTTCAGGTGAGCATTTGCAAGCGGTTGGCACCATTTTTGAGTGAACTGCCAAAAGTCAGATTTTTGCTGAAATTGTGACCCCGGGGCTTAGGGATTTTTTCAAAAAAATATTTTCTGCCGGTTAAGTTTTTGAGGGCTGATTTCTTGTCCTGTGATAAAAAGCCTTCTGTTTCGAGTGCCAAACCTTTCAGGCGAGCTTTTTCAAGCTTTTGGCACTATTTTTGAGTGAACTGCCAAAAGTCAGATTTTTGCTGAAATTGTGACCCCGGGGCTTAGGGATTTTTTCAAAAAATTATTTTCTGCCGGTTAAGTTTTTGAGGGCTGATTTCTTGTCCTGTGATAAAAAGCCTTCTGTTTCGAGTGCCAAACCTTTCAGGCGAGCTTTTTCAAGCTTTTGGCACTATTTTTGAGTGAACTGCCAAAAGTCAGATTTTTGCTGAAATTGTGACCCCGGGGCTTAGGGATTTTTTCAAAAAATTATTTTCTGCCGGTTAAGTTTTTGAGGGCTGATTTCTTGTCCTGTGATAAAAAGCCTTCTGTTTCCATCGCCAAAGCTTTCAGGTGAGAATTTGCAAGCGGTTTGCACCATTTTTGAGTGAACTGCCAAAAGTCAGATTTTTTCTGAAATTGTGACCCCGGGGCTTAGGGATTTTTTCAAAAAAATATTTTCTGCCGGTTAAGTTTTTGAGTGCTCATTTCTTGTCCTGTGATAAAAAGACTTCTGTTTCGCGTGCCAAACCTTTCAGGGGAACACTTGCAACCGGTTGGCACCATTTTTGAGTGAACTGCCAAAAGTCAGATTTTTTCTGAAATTGTGACCCCGGGGCTTAGGGATTTTTTCAAAAAAATATTTTCTGCCGGTTAAGTTTTTGAGGGCTGATTTCTTGTCCTGTGATAAAAAGCCTTCTGTTTCCATCGCCAAAGCTTTCAGGTGAGCATTTGCAAGCGGTTGGCACCATTTTTGAGTGAACTGCCAAAAGTCAGATTTTTTCTGAAATTGTGACCCCGGGGCTTAGGGATTTTTTCAAAAAAATATTTTCTGCCGGTTAAGTTTTTGAGGGCTGATTTCTTGTCCTGTGATAAAAAGCCTTCTGTTTCGAGTGCCAAACCTTTCAGGGGAGCATTTGCAACCGGTTGGCATCATTTTTGAGTGAACTGCCAAAAGTCAGATTTTTTCTGAAATTGTGACCCCGGGGCTTAGGGATTTTTTCAAAAAAATATTTTCTGCCGGTTAAGTTTTTGAGGGCTGATTTCTTGTCCTGTGATTAAAAGCCTTCTGTTTCCATCGCCAAAGCTTTCAGGTGAGCATTTGCAAGCGGTTGGCACCATTTTTGAGTGAACTGCCAAAAGTCAGATTTTTTCTGAAATTGTGACCCCGGGGCTTAGGGATTTTTTCAAAAAAATATTTTCTCCCGGTTAAGTTTTTGAGGGCTGATTTCTTGTCCTGTGATAAAAAGCCTTCTGTTTCCATCGCCAAAGCTTTCAGGTGAGCATTTGCAAGCGGTTGGCACCATTTTTGAGTGAACTGCCAAAAGTCAGATTTTTGCTGAAATTGTGACCCCGGGGCTTAGGGATTTTTTCAAAAAAATATTTTCTGCCGGTTAAGTTTTTGAGGGCTGATTTCTTGTCCTGTGATAAAAAGCCTTCTGTTTCCATTGCCAAAGCTTTCAGGTGAGCATTTGCAAGCGGTTGGCACCATTTTTGAGTGAACTGCCAAAAGTCAGATTTTTTCTGAAATTGTGACCCCGGGGCTTAGGGATTTTTTCAAAAAAATATTTTCTGCCGGTTAAGTTTTTGAGGGCTGATTTCTTGTCCTGTGATAAAAAGCCTTCTGTTTCGAGTGCCAAACCTTTCAGGCGAGCTTTTTCAAGCTTTTGGCACTATTTTTGAGTGAACTGCCAAAAGTCAGATTTTTGCTGAAATTGTGACCCCGGGGCTTAGGGATTTTTTCAAAAAAATATTTTCTGCCGGTTAAGTTTTTGAGGGCTGATTTCTTGTCCTGTGATAAAAAGCCTTCTGTTTCCATCGCCAAAGCTTTCAGGTGAGCATTTGCAAGCGGTTGGCACCATTTTTGAGTGAACTGCCAAAAGTCAGATTTTTGCTGAAATTGTGACCCCGGGGCTTAGGGATTTTTTCAAAAAAATATTTTCTGCCGGTTAAGTTTTTGAGGGCTGATTTCTTGTCCTGTGATAAAAAGCCTTCTGTTTCCATCGCCAAAGCTTTCAGGTGAGCATTTGCAAGCGGTTGGCACCATTTTTGAGTGAACTGCCAAAAGTCAGATTTTTTCTGAAATTGTGACCCCGGGGCTTAGGGATTTTTTCAAAAAAATATTTTCTACCGGTCAAGTTTTTGAGGGCTGATTTCTTGTCCTGTGATAAGTTTCGCGTGCCAAACCTTTCAGGGGAGCATTTGCAACCGGTTGGCACCATTTTTGAGTGAACTGCCAAAAGTCAGATTTTTGCTGAAATTGTGACCCCGGGGCTTAGGGTTTTTTTCAAAAAAATATTTTCTGCCGGTTAAGTTTTTGAGGGCTGATTTCTTGTCCTGTGATAAAAAGCCTTCTGTTTCCATCCCCAAAGTTTTCTGGTGAGCATTTGCAAGCGGTTGGCACCATTTTTGAGTGAACTGCCAAAAGTCAGATTTTTGCTGAAATTGTGACCCCGGGGCTTAGGGATTTTTTCAAAAAAATATTTTCTGCCGGTTAAGTTTTTGAGGGCTGATTTCTTGTCCTGTGATAAAAAGCCTTCTGTTTCCATCGCCAAAGCTTTCAGGTGAGCATTTGCAAGCGGTTGGCACCATTTTTGAGTGAACTGCCAAAAGTCAGATTTTTGCTGA
Organism: Podarcis liolepis; assembly: GCF_965112155.1. Classification (NCBI taxonomy): domain Eukaryota; kingdom Metazoa; phylum Chordata; class Lepidosauria; order Squamata; family Lacertidae; genus Podarcis; species Podarcis liolepis. Next base: position 980,594 of record NW_028148817.1, on the reverse strand, counting down.
AATTGTGACCTCGGGGCTTAGGGATTTTTTCAAAAAAATATTTTCTGCCGGTTAAGTTTTTGAGGGCTGATTTCTTGTCCTGTGATAAAAAGCCTTCTGTTTCCATCGCCAAAGCTTTCTGGTGAGCATTTGCAAGCGGTTGGCACCATTTTTGAGTGAACTGCCAAAAGTCAGATTTTTGCTGAAATTGTGACCCCGGGGCTTAGGGATTTTTTCAAAAAAATATTTTCTGCCGGTTAAGTTTTTGAGGGCTGATTTCTTGTCCTGTGATAAAAAGCCTTCTGTTTCCATCGCCAAAGCTTTCAGGTGAGCATTTGCAAGCTTTTGGCACCATTTTTGAGTGAAGTGCCAAAAATCAGATTTTTGCTGAAATTGTGACCTCGGGGCTTAGGGATTTTTTCAAAAAAATATTTTCTGCCGGTTAAGTTTTTGAGGGCTGATTTCTTGTCCTGTGATAAAAAGCCTTCTGTTTCCATCGCCAAAGCTTTCTGGTGAGCATTTGCAAGCGGTTGGCACCATTTTTGAGTGAACTGCCAAAAGTCAGATTTTTGCTGAAATTGTGACCCCGGGGCTTAGGGATTTTTTCAAAAAAATATTTTCTGCCGGTTAAGTTTTTGAGGGCTGATTTCTTGTCCTGTGATAAAAAGCCTTCTGTTTCCATCGCCAAAGCTTTCAGGTGAGCATCTGCAAGCGGTTGGCACCATTTTTGAGTGAACTGCTAAAAGTCAGATTTTTGCTGAAATTGTGACCCTGGGGCTTAGGGATTTTTTCAAAAAAATATTTTCTACCGGTTAAGTTTTTGAGGGCTGATTTCTTGTCCTGTGATAAAAAGCCTTCTGTTTGGAGTGCCAAAGCTTTCAGGTGAGCATTTGCAAGCTTTTGGCACCATTTTTGAGTGAAGTGCCAAAAATCAGATTTTTGCTGAAATTGTGACCCCGGGGCTTAGGGATTTTTTCAAAAAAATATTTTCTGCCGGTTAAGTTTTTGAGGGCTGATTTCTTGTCCTGTGATAAAAAGCCTTCTGTTTCCATCGCCAAAGCTTTCAGGTGAGCATTTGCAAGCGGTTGGCACCATTTTTGAGTGAACTGCCAAAAGTCAGATTTTTGCTGAAATTGTGACCCCGGGGCTTAGGGATTTTTTCAAAAAAATATTTTCTGCCGGTTAAGTTTTTGAGGGCTGATTTCTTGTCCTGTGATAAAAAGCCTTCTGTTTCCATCGCCAAAGCTTTCAGGTGAGCATTTTCAAGCTTTTTGCACCATTTTTGAGTGAATTGCCAAAAGTCAGATTTTTGCTGAAATTGTGACCCCGGGGCTTAGGGATTTTTTCAAAAAAATATTTTCTGCCGGTTAAGTTTTTGAGGGCTGATTTCTTGTCCTGTGATAAAAAGCCTTCTGTTTCCATCGCCAAAGCTTTCAGGTGAGCATTTGCAAGCGGTTGGCACCATTTTTGAGTGAACTGCCAAAAGTCAGATTTTTGCTGAAATTGTGACCCCGGGGCTTAGGGATTTTTTCAAAAAAATATTTTCTCCCGGTTAAGTTTTTGAGGGCTGATTTCTTGTCCTGTGATAAAAAGCCTTCTGTTTCCATCGCCAAAGCTTTCAGGTGAGCATTTTCAAGCTTTTTGCACCATTTTTGAGTGAATTGCCAAAAGTCAGATTTTTGCTGAAATTGTGACCCCGGGGCTTAGGGATTTTTTCAAAAAAATATTTTCTGCCGGTTAAGTTTTTGAGGGCTGATTTCTTGTCCTGTGATAAAAAGCCTTCTGTTTCCATCGCCAAAGCTTTCAGGTGAGCATTTGCAAGCGGTTGGCACCATTTTTGAGTGAACTGCCAAAAGTCAGATTTTTTCTGAAATTGTGACCCCGGGGCTTAGGGATTTTTTCAAAAAAATATTTTCTGCCGGTTAAGTTTTTGAGGGCTGATTTCTTGTCCTGTGATAAAAAGCCTTCTGTTTCGAGTGCCAAACCTTTCAGGGGAGCATTTGCAACCGGTTGGCATCATTTTTGAGTGAACTGCCAAAAGTCAGATTTTTTCTGAAATTGTGACCCCGGGGCTTAGGGATTTTTTCAAAAAAATATTTTCTGCCGGTTAAGTTTTTGAGGGCTGATTTCTTGTCCTGTGATTAAAAGCCTTCTGTTTCCATCGCCAAAGCTTTCAGGTGAGCATTTGCAAGCGGTTGGCACCATTTTTGAGTGAACTGCCAAAAGTCAGATTTTTGCTGAAATTGTGACCCCGGGGCTTAGGGATTTTTTCAAAAAAATATTTTCTGCCGGTTAAGTTTTTGAGGGCTGATTTCTTGTCCTGTGATAAAAAGCCTTCTGTTTCCATCGCCAAAGCTTTCAGGTGAGCATTTGCAAGCGGTTGGCACCATTTTTGAGTGAACTGCCAAGAGTCAGATTTTTGCTGAAATTGTGACCCCGGGGCTTAGGGATTTTTTCAAAAAAATATTTTCTGCCGGTTAAGTTTTTGAGGGCTGATTTCTTGTCCTGTGATAAAAAGCCTTCTGTTTCGAGTGCCAAACCTTTCAGGCGAGCTTTTTCAAGCTTTTGGCACTATTTTTGAGTGAACTGCCAAAAGTCAGATTTTTGCTGAAATTGTGACCCCGGGGCTTAGGGATTTTTTCAAAAAAATATTTTCTGCCGGTTAAGTTTTTGAGGGCTGATTTCTTGTCCTGTGATAAAAAGCCTTCTGTTTCCATCGCCAAAGCTTTCAGGTGAGCATTTGCAAGCGGTTGGCAGCATTTTTGAATGAACTGCCAAAAGTCAGATTTTTGCTGAAATTGTGACCCTGGGGCTTAGGGATTTTTTCAAAAAAATATTTTCTGCCGGTTAAGTTTTTGAGGGCTGATTTCTTGTCCTGTGATAAAAAGCCTTCTGTTTCGCGTGCCAAACCTTTCAGGGGAGCATTTTCAAGCTTTTGGCACCATTTTTGAGTGAACTGCCAAAAGTCAGATTTTTGCTGAAATTGTGACCCCGGGGCTTAGGGATTTTTTCAAAAAAAAAATTTCTGCCGGTTAAGTTTTTGAGGGCTGATTTCTTGTCCTGTGATAAAAAGCCTTCTGTTTGGAGTGCCAAACCTTTCAGGGGAGCATTTTCAAGCTTTTGGCACCATTTTTGAGTGAACTGCCAAAAGTCAGATTTTTTCTGAAATTGTGACCCCGGGGCTTAGGGATTTTTTCAAAAAAATATTTTCTGCCGGTTAGGTTTTGAGGGCTGATTTCTTGTCCTGTGATAAAAAGCCTTCTGTTTCGAATGCCAAAGCTTTCAGGTGAGCATTTGCAAGCGGTTGGCACCATTTTTGATTGAACTGCCAAAAGTCAGATTTTTGCTGAAATTGTGACCCCGGGGCTTAGGGATTTTTTCAAAAAAATATTTTCTGCCGGTTAAGTTTTTGAGGGCTGATTTCTTGTCCTGTGATAAAAAGCCTTCTGTTTCGAATGCCAAAGCTTTCAGGTGAGCATTTGCAAGCGGTTGGCACCATTTTTGAGTGAACTGCCAAAAGTCAGATTTTTGCTGAAATTGTGACCCCGGGGCTTAGGGATTTTTTCAAAAAAAAAAAATTCTGACGGTTAAGTTTTTGAGGGCTGATTTCTTGTCCTGTGATAAAAAGCCTTCTGTTTGGAGTGCCAAACCTGTCAGGGGAGCATTTTGAAGCTTTTGGCACCATTTTTGAGTGAACTGCCAAAAGTCAGATTTTTTCTGAAATTGTGACCCCCGGGGCTTAGGGATTTTTTCAAAAAAATATTTTCTGCCGGTTAGGTTTTGAGGGCTGATTTCTTGTCCTGTGATAAAAAGCCTTCTGTTTCGAATGCCAAAGCTTTCAGGTGAGCATTTGCAAGCGGTTGGCACCATTTTTGAGTGAACTGCCAAAAGTCAGATTTTTGCTGAAATTGTGACCCCGGGGCTTAGGGATTTTTTCAAAAAAATATTTTCTGCCGGTTAAGTTTTTGAGGGCTGATTTCTTGTCCTGTGATAAAAAGCCTTCTGTTTCCATCGCCAAAGCTTTCAGGTGAGCATTTGCAAGCGGTTGGCACCATTTTTGAGTGAACTGCCAAAAGTCAGATTTTTGCTGAAATTGTGACCCCGGGGCTTAGGGATTTTTTCAAAAAAATATTTTCTACCGGTTAAGTTTTTGAGGGCTGATTTCTTGTCCTGTGATAAAAAGCCTTCTGTTTCCATCGCCAAAGCTTTCAGGTGAGCATTTGCAAGCGGTTGGCACCATTTTTGAGTGAACTGCCAAAAGTCAGATTTTTTCTGAAATTGTGACCCCGGGGCTTAGGGATTTTTTCAAAAAAATATTTTCTGCCGGTTAAGTTTTTGAGGGCTGATTTCTTGTCCTGTGATAAAAAGCCTTCTGTTTCCATCGCCAAAGCTTTCAGGTGAGCATTTGCAAGCGGTTGGCACCATTTTTGAGTGAACTGCCAAAAGTCAGATTTTTTCTGAAACTGTGACCCCGGGGCTTAGGGATTTTTTCAAAAAAATATTTTCTGCCGGTTAAGTTTTTGAGGGCTGATTTCTTGTCCTGTGATAAAAAGCCTTCTGTTTCGAGTGCCAAACCTTTCAGGCGAGCTTTTTCAAGCTTTTGGCACTATTTTTGAGTTAACTGCCAAAAGTCAGATTTTTGCTGAAATTGTGACCCCGGGGCTTAGGGATTTTTTCAAAAAAATATTTTCTGCCGGTTAAGTTTTTGAGGGCTGATTTCTTGTCCTGTAATAAAAAGCCTTCTGTTTCCATCGCCAAAGCTTTCAGGTGAGCATTTGCAAGCGGTTGGCACCATTTTTGAATGAACTGCCAAAAGTCAGATTTTTGCTGACATTGTGACCCCGGGGCTTAGGGATTTTTTCAAAAAAATATTTTCTGCCGATTAAGTTTTTGAGGGCTGATTTCTTGTCCTGTGATAAAAAGCCTTCTGTTTCGCGTGCCAAACCTTTCAGGGGAGCATTTGCAAGCGGTTGGCACCATTTTTGAGTGAACTGCCAAAAGTCAGATTTTTGCTGAAATTGTGATCCCTGGGCTTAGGGATTTTTTCAAAAAAATATTTTCTACCGGTTAAGTTTTTGAGGGCTGATTTCTTGTCCTGTGATAAAAAGCCTTCTGTTTCGCGTGCCAAACCTTTCAGGGGAGCATTTGCAACCGGTTGGCACCATTTTTGAGTGAACTGCCAAAAGTCAGATTTTTGCTGAAATTGTGACCCCGGGGCTTAGGGATTTTTTCAAAAAAATATTTTCTACCGGTTAAGTTTTTGAGGGCTGATTTCTTGTCCTGTGATAAAAAGCCTTCTGTTTCCATCGCCAAAGCTTTCTGGTGAGCATTTGCAAGCGGTTGGCACCATTTTTGAGTGAACTGCCAAAAGTCAGATTTTTTCTGAAATTGTGACCCTGGGGTTAGGGATTTTTTCAAAAAAATATTTTCTACCGGTCAAGTTTTTGAGGGCTGATTTCTTGTCCTGTGATAAGTTTCGCGTGCCAAACCTTTCAGGGGAGCATTTGCAACCGGTTGGCACCATTTTTGAGTGAACTGCCAAAAGTCAGATTTTTGCTGAAATTGTGACCCCGGGGCTTAGGGATTTTTTCAAAAAAATATTTTCTGCCGGTTAGGTTTTGAGGGCTGATTTCTTGTCCTGTGATAAAAAGCCTTCTGTTTCGAATGCCAAAGCTTTCAGGTGAGCATTTGCAAGCGGTTGGCACCATTTTTGATTGAACTGCCAAAAGTCAGATTTTTGCTGAAATTGTGACCCCGGGGCTTAGGGATTTTTTCAAAAAAATATTTTCTGCTGGTTAAGTTTTTGAGGGCTGATTTCTTGTCCTGTGATAAAAAGCCTTCTGTTTCGAATGCCAAAGCTTTCAGGTGAGCATTTGCAAGCGGTTGGCACCATTTTTGAGTGAACTGCCAAAAGTCAGATTTTTGCTGAAATTGTGACCCCGGGGCTTAGGGATTTTTTCAAAAAAAAAAAATTCTGCCGGTTAAGTTTTTGAGGGCTGATTTCTTGTCCTGTGATAAAAAGCCTTCTGTTTGGAGTGCCAAACCTGTCAGGGGAGCATTTTGAAGCTTTTGGCACCATTTTTGAGTGAACTGCCAAAAGTCAGATTTTTTCTGAAATTGTGACCCCGGGGCTTAGGGATTTTTTCAAAAAAATATTTTCTGCCGGTTAGGTTTTGAGGGCTGATTTCTTGTCCTGTGATAAAAAGCCTTCTGTTTCGAATGCCAAAGCTTTCAGGTGAGCATTTGCAAGCGGTTGGCACCATTTTTGAGTGAACTGCCAAAAGTCAGATTTTTGCTGAAATTGTGACCCCGGGGCTTAGGGATTTTTTCAAAAAAATATTTTCTGCCGGTTAAGTTTTTGAGGGCTGATTTCTTGTCCTGTGATAAAAAGCCTTCTGTTTCCATCGCCAAAGCTTTCAGGTGAGCATTTGCAAGCGGTTGGCACCATTTTTGAGTGAACTGCCAAAAGTCAGATTTTTGCTGAAATTGTGACCCCGGGGCTTAGGGATTTTTTCAAAAAAATATTTTCTACCGGTTAAGTTTTTGAGGGCTGATTTCTTGTCCTGTGATAAAAAGCCTTCTGTTTCCATCGCCAAAGCTTTCAGGTGAGCATTTGCAAGCGGTTGGCACCATTTTTGAGTGAACTGCCAAAAGTCAGATTTTTTCTGAAATTGTGACCCCGGGGCTTAGGAATTTTTTCAAAAAAATATTTTCTGCCGGTTAAGTTTTTGAGGGCTGATTTCTTGTCCTGTGATAAAAAGCCTTCTGTTTCCATCGCCAAAGCTTTCAGGTGAGCATTTGCAAGCGGTTGGCACCATTTTTGAATGAACTGCCAAAAGTCAGATTTTTGCTGACATTGTGACCCCGGGGCTTAGGGATTTTTTCAAAAAAATATTTTCTGCCGATTAAGTTTTTGAGGGCTGATTTCTTGTCCTGTGATAAAAAGCCTTCTGTTTCGCGTGCCAAACCTTTCAGGGGAGCATTTGCAAGCGGTTGGCACCATTTTTGAGTGAACTGCCAAAAGTCAGATTTTTGCTGAAATTGTGATCCCTGGGCTTAGGGATTTTTTCAAAAAAATATTTTCTACCGGTTAAGTTTTTGAGGGCTGATTTCTTGTCCTGTGATAAAAAGCCTTCTGTTTCGCGTGCCAAACCTTTCAGGGGAGCATTTGCAACCGGTTGGCACCATTTTTGAGTGAACTGCCAAAAGTCAGATTTTTGCTGAAATTGTGACCCCGGGGCTTAGGGATTTTTTCAAAAAAATATTTTCTACCGGTTAAGTTTTTGAGGGCTGATTTCTTGTCCTGTGATAAAAAGCCTTCTGTTTCCATCGCCAAAGCTTTCTGGTGAGCATTTGCAAGCGGTTGGCACCATTTTTGAGTGAACTGCCAAAAGTCAGATTTTTTCTGAAATTGTGACCCTGGGGTTAGGGATTTTTTCAAAAAAATATTTTCTACCGGTCAAGTTTTTGAGGGCTGATTTCTTGTCCTGTGATAAGTTTCGCGTGCCAAACCTTTCAGGGGAGCATTTGCAACCGGTTGGCACCATTTTTGAGTGAACTGCCAAAAGTCAGATTTTTGCTGAAATTGTGACCCCGGGGCTTAGGGATTTTTTCAAAAAAATATTTTCTGCCGGTTAGGTTTTGAGGGCTGATTTCTTGTCCTGTGATAAAAAGCCTTCTGTTTCGAATGCCAAAGCTTTCAGGTGAGCATTTGCAAGCGGTTGGCACCATTTTTGATTGAACTGCCAAAAGTCAGATTTTTGCTGAAATTGTGACCCCGGGGCTTAGGGATTTTTTCAAAAAAATATTTTCTGCTGGTTAAGTTTTTGAGGGCTGATTTCTTGTCCTGTGATAAAAAGCCTTCTGTTTCGAATGCCAAAGCTTTCAGGTGAGCATTTGCAAGCGGTTGGCACCATTTTTGAGTGAACTGCCAAAAGTCAGATTTTTGCTGAAATTGTGACCCCGGGGCTTAGGGATTTTTTCAAAAAAAAAAAATTCTGCCGGTTAAGTTTTTGAGGGCTGATTTCTTGTCCTGTGATAAAAAGCCTTCTGTTTGGAGTGCCAAACCTGTCAGGGGAGCATTTTGAAGCTTTTGGCACCATTTTTGAGTGAACTGCCAAAAGTCAGATTTTTTCTGAAATTGTGACCCCGGGGCTTAGGGATTTTTTCAAAAAAATATTTTCTGCCGGTTAGGTTTTGAGGGCTGATTTCTTGTCCTGTGATAAAAAGCCTTCTGTTTCGAATGCCAAAGCTTTCAGGTGAGCATTTGCAAGCGGTTGGCACCATTTTTGAGTGAACTGCCAAAAGTCAGATTTTTGCTGAAATTGTGACCCCGGGGCTTAGGGATTTTTTCAAAAAAATATTTTCTGCCGGTTAAGTTTTTGAGGGCTGATTTCTTGTCCTGTGATAAAAAGCCTTCTGTTTCCATCGCCAAAGCTTTCAGGTGAGCATTTGCAAGCGGTTGGCACCATTTTTGAGTGAACTGCCAAAAGTCAGATTTTTGCTGAAATTGTGACCCCGGGGCTTAGGGATTTTTTCAAAAAAATATTTTCTACCGGTTAAGTTTTTGAGGGCTGATTTCTTGTCCTGTGATAAAAAGCCTTCTGTTTCCATCGCCAAAGCTTTCAGGTGAGCATTTGCAAGCGGTTGGCACCATTTTTGAGTGAACTGCCAAAAGTCAGATTTTTTCTGAAATTGTGACCCCGGGGCTTAGGAATTTTTTCAAAAAAATATTTTCTGCCGGTTAAGTTTTTGAGGGCTGATTTCTTGTCCTGTGATAAAAAGCCTTCTGTTTCCATCGCCAAAGCTTTCAGGTGAGCATTTGCAAGCGGTTGGCACCATTTTTGAGTGAACTGCCAAAAGTCAGATTTTTTCTGAAACTGTGACCCCGGGGCTTAGGGATTTTTTCAAAAAAATATTTTCTGCCGGTTAAGTTTTTGAGGGCTGATTTCTTGTCCTGTGATAAAAAGCCTTCTGTTTCGAGTGCCAAACCTTTCAGGCGAGCTTTTTCAAGCTTTTGGCACTATTTTTGAGTTAACTGCCAAAAGTCAGATTTTTGCTGAAATTGTGACCCCGGGGCTTAGGGATTTTTTCAAAAAAATATTTTCTGCCGGTTAAGTTTTTGAGGGCTGATTTCTTGTCCTGTAATAAAAAGCCTTCTGTTTCCATCGCCAAAGCTTTCAGGTGAGCATTTGCAAGCGGTTGGCACCATTTTTGAATGAACTGCCAAAAGTCAGATTTTTGCTGACATTGTGACCCCGGGGCTTAGGGATTTTTTCAAAAAAATATTTTCTGCCGATTAAGTTTTTGAGGGCTGATTTCTTGTCCTGTGATAAAAAGCCTTCTGTTTCGCGTGCCAAACCTTTCAGGGGAGCATTTGCAAGCGGTTGGCACCATTTTTGAGTGAACTGCCAAAAGTCAGATTTTTGCTGAAATTGTGATCCCTGGGCTTAGGGATTTTTTCAAAAAAATATTTTCTACCGGTTAAGTTTTTGAGGGCTGATTTCTTGTCCTGTGATAAAAAGCCTTCTGTTTCGCGTGCCAAACCTTTCAGGGGAGCATTTGCAACCGGTTGGCACCATTTTTGAGTGAACTGCCAAAAGTCAGATTTTTGCTGAAATTGTGACCCCGGGGCTTAGGGATTTTTTCAAAAAAATATTTTCTACCGGTTAAGTTTTTGAGGGCTGATTTCTTGTCCTGTGATAAAAAGCCTTCTGTTTCCATGGCCAAAGCTTTCAGGTGAGCATTTGCAAGCGGTTGGCACCATTTTTGAGTGAACTGCCAAAAGTCAGATTTTTTCTGAAATTGTGACCCTGGGGTTAGGGATTTGTTCAAAAAAATATTTTCTACCGGTCAAGTTTTTGAGGGCTGATTTCTTGTCCTGTGATAAGTTTCGCGTGCCAAACCTTTCAGGGGAGCATTTGCAACCGGTTGGCACCATTTTTGAGTGAACTGCCAAAAGTCAGATTTTTTCTGAAATTGTGACCCCGGGGCTTAGGGATTTTTTCAAAAAAATATTTTCTGCCGGTTAAGTTTTTGAGGGCTGATTTCTTGTCCTGTGATAAAAAGCCTTCTGTTTCGCGTGCCAAACCTTTCAGGGGAGCATTTTCAAGCGGTTGGCACCATTTTTCAGTGAACTGCCAAAAGTCAGATTTTTGCTGAAATTGTGACCCCGGGGCTTAGGGATTTTTTCAAAAAAATATTTTCTGCCGGTTAAGTTTTTGAGGGCTGATTTCTTGTCCTGTGATAAAAAGCCTTCTGTTTCCATCGCCAAAGCTTTCAGGTGAGCATTTGCAAGCGGTTGGCACCATTTTTGAGTGAACTGCCAAAAGTCAGATTTTTGCTGAAATTGTGACCCCGGGGCTTAGGGATTTTTTCAAAAAAAGATTTTCTGCCGGTTAAGTTTTTGAGGGCTGATTTCTTGTCCTGTGATAAAAAGCCTTCTGTTTCGCGTGCCAAACCTTTCAGGGGAGCATTTGCAACCGGTTGGCACCATTTTTGAGTGAACTGCCAAAAGTCAGATTTTTTCTGAAATTGTGACCCCGGGGCTTAGGGATCTTTTCAAAAAAATATTTTCTGCCGGTTATGTTTTTGAGGGCTGATTTCTTGTCCTGTGATAAAAAGCCTTCTGTTTCCATCGCCAAAGCTTTCAGGTGAGCATTTGCAAGCGGTTGGCACAATTTTTGAGTGAACTGCCAAAAGTCAGATTTTTGCTGAAATTGTGACCCCGGGGCTTAGGGATTTGTTCAAAAAAATATTTTATGCCGGTTAAGTTTTTGAGGGCTGATTTCTTGTCCTGTGATAAAAAGCCTTCTGTTTCCATCGCCAAAGCTTTCAGGTGAGCATTTGCAAGCGGTTGGCACCATTTTTGAGTGAACTGCCAAAAGTCAGATTTTTGCTGAAATTGTGACCCCGGGGCTTAGGGATTTTTTCAAAAAAATATTTTCTGCCGGTTAAGTTTTTGAGGGCTGATTTCTTGTCCTGTGATAAAAAGCCTTCTGTTTCGCGTGCCAAACCTTTCAGGGGAGCATTTTCAAGCTTTTGGCACCATTTTTCAGTGAACTGCCAAAAGTCAGATTTTTGCTGAAATTGTGACCCCGGGGCTTAGGGATTTTTTCAAAAAAATATTTTCTGCCGGTTAAGTTTTTGAGGGCTGATTTCTTGTCCTGTGATAAAAAGCCTTCTGTTTCCATCGCCAAAGCTTTCAGGTGAGCATTTGCAAGCGGTTGGCACCATTTTTGAGTGAACTGCCAAAAGTCAGATATTTTCTGAAATTGTGACCCCGGGGCTTAGGGATTTTTTCAAAAAAATATTTTCTGCCGGTTAAGTTTTTGAGGGCTGATTTCTTGTCCTGTGATAAAAAGCCTTCTGTTTCGCGTGCCAAACCTTTCAGGGGAGCATTTGCAACCGGTTGGCACCATTTTTGAGTGAACTGCCAAAAGTCAGATTTTTTCTGAAATTGTGACCCCGGGGCTTAGGGATCTTTTCAAAAAAATATTTTCTGCCGGTTAAGTTTTTGAGGGCTGATTTCCTGTCCTGTGATAAAAAGCCTTCTGTTTCCATCGCCAAAGCTTTCAGGTGAGCATTTGCAAGCGGTTGGCACCATTTTTGAGTGAACTGCCAAAAGTCAGATTTTTGCTGAAATTGTGACCCCGGGGCTTAGGGATTTGTTCAAAAAAATATTTTATGCCGGTTAAGTTTTTGAGGGCTGATTTCTTGTCCTGTGATAAAAAGCCTTCTGTTTCCATCGCCAAAGCTTTCAGGTGAGCATTTGCAAGCGGTTGGCACCATTTTTGAGTGAACTGCCAAAAGTCAGATTTTTTCTGAAATTGTGACCCCGGGGCTTAGGGATTTTTTCAAAAAAATATTTTCTGCCGGTTAAGTTTTTGAGGGCTGATTTCTTGTCCTGTGATAAAAAGCCTTCTGTTTCCATCGCCAAAGCTTTCAGGTGAGCATTTTCAAACTTTTGGCACCATTTTTGAGTGAACTGCCAAAAGTCAGATTTTTGCTGAAATTGTGACCCCGGGGCTTAGGGATTTTTTCAAAAAAATATTTTCTGCCGGTTAAGTTTTTGAGGGCTGATTTCTTGTCCTGTGATAAAAAGCCTTCTGTTTCCATCGCCAAAGCTTTCAGGTGAGCATTTGCAAGCGGTTGGCACCATTTTTGAGTGAACTGCCAAAAGTCAGATTTTTGCTGAAATTGTGACCCCGGGGCTTAGGGATTTTTTCAAAAAAATATTTTCTGCCGGTTAAGTTTTTGAGGGCTGATTTCTTGTCCTGTGATAAAAAGCCTTTTGTTTCCATCGCCAAAGCTTTCAGGTGAGCATTTGCAAGCGGTTGGTACCATTTTTGAGTGAACTGCCAAAAGTCAGATTTTTTCTGAAATTGTGACCCCGGGGCTTAGGGATTTTTTCAAAAAAATATTTTCTGCCGGTTAAGTTTTTGAGGGCTGATTTCTTGTCCTGTGATAAAAAGCCTTCTGTATCGCGTGCCAAACCTTTCAGGGGAGCATTTGCAAGCGGTTGGCACCATTTTTGAGTGAACTGCCAAAAGTTAGATTTTTGCTGAAATTGTGACCCCGGGGCTTAGGGATTTTTTCAAAAAAATATTTTCTGCCGGTTAAGTTTTTGAGGGCTGATTTCTTGTCCTGTGATAAAAAGCCTTCTGTTTCGCGTGCCAAACCTTTCAGGGGAGCATTTGCAAGCGGTTGGCACCATTTTTGAGTGAACTGCCAAAAGTCAGATTTTTTCTGAAACTGTGACCCCGGGGCTTAGGGATTTTTTCAAAAAAATATTTTCTGCCGGTTAAGTTTTTGAGGGCTGATTTCTTGTCCTGTGATAAAAAGCCTTCTGTTTCGAGTGCCAAACCTTTCAGGCGAGCTTTTTCAAGCTTTTGGCACTATTTTTGAGTTAACTGCCAAAAGTCAGATTTTTGCTGAAATTGTGACCCCGGGGCTTAGGGATTTTTTCAAAAAAATATTTTCTGCCGGTTAAGTTTTTGAGGGCTGATTTCTTGTCCTGTAATAAAAAGCCTTCTGTTTCCATCGCCAAAGCTTTCAGGTGAGCATTTGCAAGCGGTTGGCACCATTTTTGAATGAACTGCCAAAAGTCAGATTTTTGCTGACATTGTGACCCCGGGGCTTAGGGATTTTTTCAAAAAAATATTTTCTGCCGATTAAGTTTTTGAGGGCTGATTTCTTGTACTGTGATAAAAAGCCTTCTGTTTCGCGTGCCAAACCTTTCAGGGGAGCATTTGCAACCGGTTGGCACCATTTTTGAGTGAACTGCCAAAAGTCAGATTTTTTCTGAAATTGTGATCCCTGGGCTTAGGGATTTTTTCAAAAAAATATTTTCTACCGGTTAAGTTTTTGAGGGCTGATTTCTTGTCCTGTGATAAAAAGCCTTCTGTTTCGCTTGCCAAACCTTTCAGGGGAGCATTTGCAACCGGTTGGCACCATTTTTGAGTGAACTGCCAAAAGTCAGATTTTTGCTGAAATTGTGACCCCGGGGCTTAGGGATTTTTTCAAAAAAATATTTTCTACCGGTTAAGTTTTTGAGGGCTGATTTCTTGTCCTGTGATAAAAAGCCTTCTGTTTCCATCGCCAAAGCTTTCAGGTGAGCATTTGCAAGCGGTTGGCACCATTTTTGAGTGAACTGCCAAAAGTCAGATTTTTTCTGAAATTGTGACCCTGGGGCTTAGGGATTTTTTCAAAAAAATATTTTCTACCGGTCAAGTTTTTGAGGGCTGATTTCTTGTCCTGTGATAAGTTTCGCGTGCCAAACCTTTCAGGGGAGCATTTGCAACCGGTTGGCACCATTTTTGAGTGAACTGCCAAAAGTCAGATTTTTTCTGAAATTGTGACCCCGGGGCTTAGGGATCTTTTCAAAAAAATATTTTCTGCCGGTTAAGTTTTTGAGGGCTGATTTCTTGTCCTGTGATAAAAAGCCTTCTGTTTCCATCGCCAAAGCTTTCAGGTGAGCATTTGCAAGCGGTTGGCACAATTTTTGAGTGAACTGCCAAAAGTCAGATTTTTGCTGAAATTGTGACCCCGGGGCTTAGGGATTTGTTCAAAAAAATATTTTCTGCCGGTTAAGTTTTTGAGGGCTGATTTCTTGTCCTGTGATAAAAAGCCTTCTGTTTCGCGTGCCAAACCTTTCAGGGGAGCATTTGCAAGCGGTTGGCACCATTTTTGAGTGAACTGCCAAAAGTCAGATTTTTGCTGAAATTGTGACCCTGGGGCTTAGGGATTTTTTCAAAAAAATATTTTCTGCCGGTTAAGTTTTTGAGGGCTGATTTCTTGTCCTGTGATAAAAAGCCTTCTGTTTCCATCGCCAAAGCTTTCAGGTGAGCATTTGCAAGCGGTTGGTACCATTTTTGAGTGAACACCCAAAAGTCAGATTTTTGCTGAAATTGTGACCCCGGGGCTTAGGGATTTTTTCAAAAAAATATTTTCTGCCGGTTAAGTTTTTGAGGGCTGATTTCTTGTCCTGTGATAAAAAGCCTTCTGTTTCGCGTGCCAAACCTTTCAGGGGAGCATTTTCAAGCTTTTGGCACCATTTTTCAGTGAACTGCCAAAAGTCAGATTTTTGCTGAAATTGTGACCCCGGGGCTTAGGGATTTTTTCAAAAAAATATTTTCTGCCGGTTAAGTTTTTGAGGGCTGATTTCTTGTCCTGTGATAAAAAGCCTTCTGTTTCCATCGCCAAAGCTTTCAGGTGAGCATTTGCAAGCGGTTGGCACCATTTTTGAGTGAACTGCCAAAAGTCAGATATTTTCTGAAATTGTGACCCCGGGGCTTAGGGATTTTTTCAAAAAAATATTTTCTGCCGGTTAAGTTTTTGAGGGCTGATTTCTTGTCCTGTGATAAAAAGCCTTCTGTTTCGCGTGCCAAACCTTTCAGGGGAGCATTTGCAACCGGTTGGCATCATTTTTGAGTGAACTGCCAAAAGTCAGATTTTTTCTGAAATTGTGACCCCGGGGCTTAGGGATCTTTTCAAAAAAATATTTTCTGCCGGTTAAGTTTTTGAGGGCTGATTTCTTGTCCTGTGATAAAAAGCCTTCTGTTTCCATCGCCAAAGCTTTCAGGTGAGCATTTGCAAGCGGTTGGCACCATTTTTGAGTGAACTGCCAAAAGTCAGATTTTTGCTGAAATTGTGACCCCGGGGCTTAGGGATTTGTTCAAAAAAATATTTTATGCCGGTTAAGTTTTTGAGGGCTGATTTCTTGTCCTGTGATAAAAAGCCTTCTGTTTCCATCGCCAAAGCTTTCAGGTGAGCATTTGCAAGCGGTTGGCACCATTTTTGAGTGAACTGCCAAAAGTCAGATTTTTTCTGAAATTGTGACCCCGGGGCTTAGGGATTTTTTCAAAAAAATATTTTCTGCCGGTTAAGTTTTTGAGGGCTGATTTCTTGCCCTGTGATAAAAAGCCTTCTGTTTCGAGTGCCAAACCTTTCAGGGGAGCATTTGCAACCGGTTGGCATCATTTTTGAGTGAACTGCCAAAAGTCAGATTTTTTCTGAAATTGTGACCCCGGGGCTTAGGGATTTTTTCAAAAAAATATTTTCTGCCGGTTAAGTTTTTGAGGGCTGATTTCTTGTCCTGTGATAAAAAGCCTTCTGTTTCCATCGCCAAAGCTTTCAGGTGAGCATTTGCAAGCGGTTGGCACCATTTTTGAGTGAACTGCCAAAAGTCAGATTTTTGCTGAAATTGTGACCCCGGGGCTTAGGGATTTGTTCAAAAAAATATTTTATGCCGGTTAAGTTTTTGAGGGCTGATTTCTTGTCCTGTGATAAAAAGCCTTCTGTTTCCATCGCCAAAGCTTTCAGGTGAGCATTTGCAAGCGGTTGGCACCATTTTTGAGTGAACTGCCAAAAGTCAGATTTTTTCTGAAATTGTGACCCCGGGGCTTAGGGATTTTTTCAAAAAAATATTTTCTGCCGGTTAAGTTTTTGAGGGCTGATTTCTTGTCCTGTGATAAAAAGCCTTCTGTTTCCATCGCCAAAGCTTTCAGGTGAGCATTTTCAAACTTTTGGCACCATTTTTGAGTGAACTGCCAAAAGTCAGATTTTTGCTGAAATTGTGACCCCGGGGCTTAGGGATTTTTTCAAAAAAATATTTTCTGCCGGTTAAGTTTTTGAGGGCTGATTTCTTGTCCTGTGATAAAAAGCCTTCTGTTTCCATCGCCAAAGCTTTCAGGTGAGCATTTGCAAGCGGTTGGCACCATTTTTGAGTGAACTGCCAAAAGTCAGATTTTTTCTGAAATTGTGACCCCGGGGCTTAGGGATTTTTTCTAAAAAATATTTTCTGCCGGTTAAGTTTTTGAGGGCTGATTTCTTGTCCTGTGATAAAAAGCCTTTTGTTTCCATCGCCAAAGCTTTCAGGTGAGCATTTGCAAGCGGTTGGTACCATTTTTGAGTGAACTGCCAAAAGTCAGATTTTTTCTGAAATTGTGACCCCGGGGCTTAGGGATTTTTTCAAAAAAATATTTTCTGCCGGTTAAGTTTTTGAGGGCTGATTTCTTGTCCTGTGATAAAAAGCCTTCTGTATCGCGTGCCAAACCTTTCAGGGGAGCATTTGCAAGCGGTTGGCACCATTTTTGAGTGAACTGCCAAAAGTTAGATTTTTGCTGAAATTGTGACCCCGGGGCTTAGGGATTTTTTCAAAAAAATATTTTCTGCCGGTTAAGTTTTTGAGGGCTGATTTCTTGTCCTGTGATAAAAAGCCTTCTGTTTCGCGTGCCAAACCTTTCAGGGGAGCATTTGCAAGCGGTTGGCACCATTTTTGAGTGAACTGCCAAAAGTCAGATTTTTGCTGAAATTGTGACCCTGGGGCTTAGGGATTTTTTCAAAAAAATATTTTCTGCCGGTTAAGTTTTTGAGGGCTGATTTCTTGTCCTGTGATAAAAAGCCTTCTGTTTCCATCGCCAAAGCTTTCAGGTGAGCATTTGCAAGCGGTTGGTACCATTTTTGAGTGAACACCCAAAAGTCAGATTTTTGCTGAAATTGTGACCCCGGGGCTTAGGGATTTTTTCAAAAAAATATTTTCTGCCGGTTAAGTTTTTGAGGGCTGATTTCTTGTCCTGTGATAAAAAGCCTTCTGTTTCGCGTGCCAAACCTTTCAGGGGAGCATTTGCAAGCGGTTGGCACCATTTTTGAGTGAACTGCCAAAAGTCAGATTTTTGCTGAAATTGTGACCCCGGGGCTTAGGGATTTGTTCAAAAAAATATTTTATGCCGGTTAAGTTTTTGAGGGCTGATTTCTTGTCCTGTGATAAAAAGCCTTCTGTTTCCATCGCCAAACCTTTCAGGGGAGCATTTTCAAGCTTTTGGCACC
Organism: Podarcis liolepis; assembly: GCF_965112155.1. Taxonomy (NCBI): domain Eukaryota; kingdom Metazoa; phylum Chordata; class Lepidosauria; order Squamata; family Lacertidae; genus Podarcis; species Podarcis liolepis. The sequence continues at coordinate 963,287 of NW_028148817.1, read as the reverse complement.
ATTTTTCAGTGAACTGCCAAAAGTCAGATTTTTGCTGAAATTGTGACCCCCGGGGCTTAGGGATTTTTTCAAAAAAATATTTTCTGCCGGTTAAGTTTTTGAGGGCTGATTTCTTGTCCTGTGATAAAAAGCCTTCTGTTTCCATCGCCAAAGCTTTCAGGTGAGCATTTGCAAGCGGTTGGCACCATTTTTGAGTGAACTGCCAAAAGTCAGATTTTTTCTGAAATTGTGACCCCGGGGCTTAGGGATTTTTTCAAAAAAATATTTTCTGCCGGTTAAGTTTTTGAGGGCTGATTTCTTGTCCTGTGATAAAAAGCCTTGTTTCGCGTGCCAAACCTTTCAGGGGAGCATTTGCAACCGGTTGGCACCATTTTTGAGTGAACTGCCAAAAGTCAGATTTTTTCTGAAATTGTGACCCCGGGGCTTAGGGATGTTTTCAAAAAAATATTTTCTACCGGTTAAGTTTTTGAGGGCTGATTTCTTGTCCTGTGATAAAAAGCCTTCTGCTTCCATCGCCAAAGCTTTCAGGTGAGCATTTGCAAGCGGTTGGCACCATTTTTGAGTGAACTGCCAAAAGTCAGATTTTTGCTGAAATTGTGACCCCGGGGCTTAGGGATCTTTTCAAAAAAATATTTTCTGCCGGTTAAGTTTTTGAGGGCTGATTTCTTGTCCTGTGATAAAAAGCCTTCTGTTTCCATCGCCAAAGCTTTCAGGTGAGCATTTGCAAGCGGTTGGCACCATTTTTGAGTGAACTGCCAAAAGTCAGAGTTTTGCTGAAATTGTGACCCCGGGGCTTAGGGATTTGTTCAAAAAAATATTTTATGCCGGTTAAGTTTTTGAGGGCTGATTTCTTGTCCTGTGATAAAAAGCCTTCTGTTTCCATCGCCAAAGCTTTCAGGTGAGCATTTGCAAGCGGTTGGTACCATTTTTGAGTGAACTGCCAAAAGTCAGATTTTTTCTGAAATTGTGACCCCGGGGCTTAGGGATTTTTTCAAAAAAATATTTTCTGCCGGTTAAGTTTCTGAGGGCTGATTTCTTGTCCTGTGATAAAAAGCCTTCTGTATCGCGTGCCAAACCTTTCAGGGGAGCATTTGCAAGCGGTTGGCACCATTTTTGAGTGAACTGCCAAAAGTCAGATTTTTTCTGAAATTGTGACCCCGGGGCTTAGGGATTTTTTCAAAAAAATATTTTCTGCCGGTTAAGTTTTTGAGGGCTGATTTCTTGTCCTGTGATAAAAAGCCTTCTGTTTCGCGTGCCAAACCTTTCAGGGGAGCATTTGCAAGCGGTTGGCACCATTTTTGAGTGAACTGCCAAAAGTCAGATTTTTGCTGAAATTGTGACCCTGGGGCTTAGGGATTTTTTCAAAAAAATATTTTCTGCCGGTTAAGTTTTTGAGGGCTGATTTCTTGTCCTGTGATAAAAAGCCTTCTGTTTCCATCGCCAAAGCTTTCAGGTGAACATTTGCAAGCGGTTGGCACCATTTTTGAGTGAACTGCCAAAAGTCAGATCTTTTCAAAAAAATATTTTCTGCCGGTTAAGTTTTTGAGGGCTGATTTCTTGTCCTGTGATAAAAAGCCTTCTGTTTCCATCGCCAAAGCTTTCAGGTGAGCATTTGCAAGCGGTTGGCACCATTTTTGAGTGAACTGCCAAAAGTCAGAGTTTTGCTGAAATTGTGACCCCGGGGCTTAGGGATTTGTTCAAAAAAATATTTTATGCCGGTTAAGTTTTTGAGGGCTGATTTCTTGTCCTGTGATAAAAAGCCTTCTGTTTCCATCGCCAAAGCTTTCAGGTGAGCATTTGCAAGCGGTTGGCACCATTTTTGAGTGAACTGCCAAAAGTCAGATTTTTGCTGAAATTGTGACCCCGGGGCTTAGGGATTTTTTCAAAAAAATATTTTCTGCCGGTTAAGTTTTTGAGGGCTGATTTCTTGTCCTGTGATAAAAAGCCTTCTGTTTCCATCGCCAAAGCTTTCACGTGAGCATTTGCAAGCGGTTGGTACCATTTTTGAGTGAACTGCCAAAAGTCAGATTTTTTCTGAAATTGTGACCCCGGGGCTTAGGGATTTTTTCAAAAAAATATTTTATGCCGGTTAAGTTTCTGAGGGCTGATTTCTTGTCCTGTGATAAAAAGCCTTCTGTATCGCGTGCCAAACCTTTCAGGGGAGCATTTGCAAGCGGTTGGCACCATTTTTGAGTGAACTGCCAAAAGTCAGATTTTTTCTGAAATTGTGACCCCGGGGCTTAGGGATTTTTTCAAAAAAATATTTTCTGCCGGTTAAGTTTTTGAGGGCTGATTTCTTGTCCTGTGATAAAAAGCCTTCTGTTTCGCGTGCCAAACCTTTCAGGGGAGCATTTGCAAGCGGTTGGCACCATTTTTGAGTGAACTGCCAAAAGTCAGATTTTTGCTGAAATTGTGACCCTGGGGCTTAGGGATTTTTTCAAAAAAATATTTTCTGCCGGTTAAGTTTTTGAGGGCTGATTTCTTGTCCTGTGATAAAAAGCCTTCTGTTTCCATCGCCAAAGCTTTCAGGTGAACATTTGCAAGCGGTTGGCACCATTTTTGAGTGAACTGCCAAAAGTCAGATCTTTTCAAAAAAATATTTTCTGCCGGTTAAGTTTTTGAGGGCTGATTTCTTGTCCTGTGATAAAAAGCCTTCTGTTTCCATCGCCAAAGCTTTCAGGTGAGCATTTGCAAGCGGTTGGCACCATTTTTGAGTGAACTGCCAAAAGTCAGAGTTTTGCTGAAATTGTGACCCCGGGGCTTAGGGATTTGTTCAAAAAAATATTTTATGCCGGTTAAGTTTTTGAGGGCTGATTTCTTGTCCTGTGATAAAAAGCCTTCTGTTTCCATCGCCAAAGCTTTCAGGTGAGCATTTGCAAGCGGTTGGCACCATTTTTGAGTGAACTGCCAAAAGTCAGATTTTTGCTGAAATTGTGACCCCGGGGCTTAGGGATTTTTTCAAAAAAATATTTTCTGCCGGTTAAGTTTTTGAGGGCTGATTTCTTGTCCTGTGATAAAAAGCCTTCTGTTTCCATCGCCAAAGCTTTCACGTGAGCATTTGCAAGCGGTTGGTACCATTTTTGAGTGAACTGCCAAAAGTCAGATTTTTTCTGAAATTGTGACCCCGGGGCTTAGGGATTTTTTCAAAAAAATATTTTATGCCGGTTAAGTTTTTGAGGGCTGATTTCTTGTCCTGTGATAAAAAGCCTTCTGTTTCGCGTGCCAAACCTTTCAGGGGAGCATTTGCAACCGGTTCGCACCATTTTTGAGTGAACTGCCAAAAGTCAGATTTTTTCTGAAATTGTGACCCCGGGGCTTAGGGATTTTTTCAAAAAATTATTTTCTGCCGGTTAAGTTTTTGAGGGCTGATTTCTTGTCCTGTGATAAAAAGCCTTCTGTTTCCATCGCCAAAGCTTTCAGGTGAGCATTTGCAAGCGGTTGGTACCATTTTTGAGTGAACTGCCAAAAGTCAGATTTTTTCTGAAATTGTGACCCCGGGGCTTAGGGATTTTTTCAAAAAAATATTTTCTGCCGGTTAAGTTTCTGAGGGCTGATTTCTTGTCCTGTGATAAAAAGCCTTCTGTATCGCGTGCCAAACCTTTCAGGGGAGCATTTGCAAGCGGTTGGCACCATTTTTGAGTGAACTGCCAAAAGTCAGATTTTTTCTGAAATTGTGACCCCGGGGCTTAGGGATTTTTTCAAAAAAATATTTTCTGCCGGTTAAGTTTTTGAGGGCTGATTTCTTGTCCTGTGATAAAAAGCCTTCTGTTTCGCGTGCCAAACCTTTCAGGGGAGCATTTGCAAGCGGTTGGCACCATTTTTGAGTGAACTGCCAAAAGTCAGATTTTTGCTGAAATTGTGACCCTGGGGCTTAGGGATTTTTTCAAAAAAATATTTTCTGCCGGTTAAGTTTTTGAGGGCTGATTTCTTGTCCTGTGATAAAAAGCCTTCTGTTTCCATCGCCAAAGCTTTCAGGTGAGCATTTGCAAGCGGTTGGCACCATTTTTGAGTGAACTGCCAAAAGTCAGATTTTTTCAAAAAAATATTTTCTGCCGGTTAAGTTTTTGAGGGCTGATTTCTTGTCCTGTGATAAAAAGCCTTCTGTTTCCATCGCCAAAGCTTTCAGGTGAGCATTTGCAAGCGGTTGGCACCATTTTTGAGTGAACTGCCAAAAGTCAGATTTTTTCTGAAATTGTGACCCCGGGGCTTAGGGATTTTTTCAAAAAAATATTTTCTGCCGGTTAAGTTTTTGAGGGCTGATTTCTTGTCCTGTGATAAAAAGCCTTCTGTTTCGTTAGCCAAACCTTTCAGGGGAGCATTTTCAAGCTTTTGGCACCATTTTTGAGTGAACTGCCAAAAGTCAGATTTTTTCTGAAATTGTGACCCCGGGGCTTAGGGATTTTTTCAAAAAAATATTTTCTGCCGGTTAAGTTTTTGAGGGCTGATTTCTTGTCCTGTGATAAAAAGCCTTCTGTTTCGAGTGCCAAACCTTTCAGGGGAGCTTTTTCAAGCTTTTGGCACTATTTTTGAGTGAACTGCCAAAAGTCAGATTTTTGCTGAAATTGTGACCTTTGGGATTTCCCTAAGACCTTAGGGCTTAGGGATTTTTTCAAAAAAATATTTTCTGCCGGTTAAGTTTTTGAGGGCTGATTTCTTGTCCTGTGATAAAAAGCCTTCTGTTTCCATCGCCAAAGCTTTCAGGTGAGCATTTGCAAGCTTTTGGCACCATTTTTGAGTGAACTGCCAAAAGTCAGATTTTTGCTGAAATTGTGACCCCGGGGCTTAGGGATTTTTTCAAAAAAATATTTTCTGCCGGTTAAGTTTTTGAGGGCTGATTTCTTGTCCTGTGATAAAAAGCCTTCTGTTTCGCGTGCCAAACCTTTCCGGGGAGCATTTGCAAGCGGTTGGCAGCATTTTTGAGTGAACTGCCAAAAGTCAGATTTTTGCTGAAATTGTGACCCCGGGGCTTAGGGATTTTTTCAAAAAAAAAATTTCTGCCGGTTAAGTTTTTGAGGGCTGATTTCTTGTCCTGTGATAAAAAGCCTTCTGTTTCGAGTGCCAAACCTTTCAGGGGAGCATTTTCAAGCTTTTGGCACCATTTTTGAGTGAACTGCCAAAAGTCAGATTTTTGCTGAAATTGTGACCCCGGGGCTTAGGGATCTTTTCAAAAAAATATTTTCTGCCGGTTTAGTTTTTGAGGGCTGATTTCTTGTCCTGTGATAAAAAGCCTTCTGTTTCGTTAGCCAAACCTTTCAGGTGAGCATTTGCAAGCGGTTGGCACCATTTTTGAGTGAACTGCCAAAAGTCAGATTTTTTCTGAAATTGTGACCCCGGGGCTTAGGGATTTTTTCAAAAAAATATTTTCTGCCGGTTAAGTTTTTGAGGGCTGATTTCTTGTCCTGTGATAAAAAGCCTTCTGTTTCGAGTGCCAAACCTTTCAGGTGAGCATTTGCAAGCGGTTGGCACCATTTTTGAGTGAACTGCCAAAAGTCAGATTTTTTCTGAAATTGTGACCCCGGGGCTTAGGGATTTTTTCAAAAAAATATTTTCTGCCGGTTAAGTTTTTGAGGGCTGATTTCTTGTCCTGTGATAAAAAGCCTTCTGTTTCCATCGCCAAAGCTTTCAGGTGAGCATTTGCAAGCGGTTGGCACCATTTTTGAGTGAACTGCCAAAAGTCAGATTTTTGCTGAAATTGTGACCCCGGGGCTTAGGGATTTGTTCAAAAAAATATTTTATGCCGGTTAAGTTTTTGAGGGCTGATTTCTTGTCCTGTGATAAAAAGCCTTCTGTTTCCATCGCCAAAGCTTTCAGGTGAGCATTTGCAAGCGGTTGGCACCATTTTTGAGTGAACTGCCAAAAGTCAGATTTTTGCTGAAATTGTGACCCCGGGGCTTAGGGATTTTTTCAAACAAATATTTTCTGCCGGTTAAGTTTTTGAGGGCTGATTTCTTGTCCTGTGATAAAAAGCCTTCTGTTTCCATCGCCAAAGCTTTCAGGTGAGCATTTGCAAGCGGTTGGCACCATTTTTGAGTGAACTGCCAAAAGTCAGATTTTTGCTGAAATTGTGACCCCGGGGCTTAGGGATTTTTTCAAAAAAATATTTTCTGCCGGTTAAGTTTTTGAGGGCTGATTTCTTGTCCTGTGATAAAAAGCCTTCTGTTTCCATCGCCAAAGCTTTCAGGTGAGCATTTGCAAGCTTTTGGCACCATTTTTGAGTGAACTGCCAAAAGTCAGATTTTTGCTGAAATTGTGACCCCGGGGCTTAGGGATTTTTTCAAAAAAATATTTTCTGCCGGTTAAGTTTTTGAGGGCTGATTTCTTGTCCTGTGATAAAAAGCCTTCTGTTTCACGTGCCAAACCTTTCCGGGGAGCATTTGCAAGCGGTTGGCAGCATTTTTGAGTGAACTGCCAAAAGTCAGATTTTTGCTGAAATTGTGACCCCGGGGCTTAGGGATTTTTTCAAAAAAAAAATTTCTGCCGGTTAAGTTTTTGAGGGCTGATTTCTTGTCCTGTGATAAAAAGCCTTCTGTTTCCATCGCCAAAGCTTTCAGGTGAGCATTTGCAAGCGGTTGGCACCATTTTTGAGTGAACTGCCAAAAGTCAGATTTTTGCTGAAATTGTGACCCCGGGGCTTAGGGATTTTTTCAAAAAAATATTTTCTGCCGGTTAAGTTTTTGAGGGCTGATTTCTTGTCCTGTGATAAAAAGCCTTCTGTTTCCATCGCCAAAGCTTTCAGGTGAGCATTTGCAAGGGGTTGGCACCATTTTTGAGTGAACTGCCAAAAGTCAGATTTTTTCTGAAATTGTGACCCCGGGGCTTAGGGATTTTTTCAAAAAAAAAATTTCTGCCGGTTAAGTTTTTGAGGGCTGATTTCTTGTCCTGTGATAAAAAGCCTTCTGTTTCCATCGCCAAAGCTTTCAGGTGAGCATTTGCAAGCGGTTGGCACCATTTTTGAGTGAACTGCCAAAAGTCAGATTTTTGCTGAAATTGTGACCCCGGGGCTTAGGGATTTTTTCAAAAAAATATTTTATGCCGGTTAAGTTTTTGAGGGCTGATTTCTTGTCCTGTGATAAAAAGCCTTATGTTTCCATCGCCAAAGCTTTCAGGTGAGCATTTGCAAGCGGTTGGCACCACTTTTGAGTGAACTGCCAAAAGTCAGATTTTTGCTGAAATTGTGACCCCGGGGCTTAGGGATTTTTTCAAAAAAATATTTTCTGCCGGTTAAGTTTTTGAGGGCTGATTTCTTGTCCTGTGATAAAAAGCCTTCTGTTTCCTTCGCCAAAGCTTTCAGGTGAGCATTTGCAAGCGGTTGGCACCATTTTTGAGTGAACTGCCAAAAGTCAGAGTTTTGCTGAAATTGTGACCCCGGGGCTTAGGGATTTTTTCAAAAAAATATTTTCTGCCGGTTAAGTTTTTGAGGGCTGATTTCTTGTCCTGTGATAAAAAGCCTTCTGTTTCCATCGCCAAAGCTTTCAGGTGAGCATTTGCAAGCGGTTGGCACCATTTTTGAGTGAACTGCCAAAAGTCAGATTTTTGCTGAAATTGTGACCCCGGGGCTTAGGGATTTTTTCAAAAAAATATTTTCTGCCGGTTAAGTTTTTGAGGGCTGATTTCTTGTCCTGTGATAAAAAGCCTTCTGTTTCCATCGCCAAAGCTTTCAGGTGAGCATTTTCAAACTTTTGGCACCATTTTTGAGTGAACTGCCAAAAGTCAGATTTTTGCTGAAATTGTGACCCCGGGGCTTAGGGATTTTTTCAAAAAAATATTTTCTGCCGGTTAAGTTTTTGAGGGCTGATTTCTTGTCCTGTGATAAAAAGCCTTCTGTTTCCATCGCCAAAGCTTTCAGGTGAGCATTTGCAAGCGGTTGGCACCATTTTTGAGTGAACTGCCAAAAGTCAGATTTTTGCTGAAATTGTGACCCCGGGGCTTAGGGATTTTTTCAAAAAAATATTTTCTGCCGGTTAAGTTTTTGAGGGCTGATTTCTTGTCCTGTGATAAAAAGCCTTCTGTTTCGAGTGCCAAACATTTCAGGGGAGCATTTTCAAGCTTTTGGCACCATTTTTGAGTGAACTGCCAAAAGTCAGATTTTTTCAAAAAAATATTTTCTGCCGGTTAAGTTTTTGAGGTTTGATTTCTTGTCCTGTGATAAAAAGCCTTCTGTTTCGTTAGCCAAACCTTTCAGGGGAGCATTTTCAAGCTTTTGGCACCATTTTTGAGTGAACTGCCAAAAGTCAGATTTTTTCTGAAATTGTGACCCCGGGGCTTAGGGATTTTTTCAAAAAAATATTTTCTGCCGCTTAAGTTTTTGAGGGCTGATTTCTTGTCCTGTGATAAAAAGCCTTCTGTTTCGAGTGCCAAACCTTTCAGGGGAGCTTTTTCAAGCTTTTGGCACTATTTTTGAGTGAACTGCCAAAAGTCAGATTTTTGCTGAAATTGTGACTCCGGGGCTTAGGGATTTTTTCAAAAAAATATTTTCTGCCGGTTAAGTTTTTGAGGGCTGATTTCTTGTCCTGTGATAAAAAGCCTTCTGTTTCCATCGCCAAAGCTTTCAGGTGAGCATTTGCAAGGGGTTGGCACCATTTTTGAGTGAACTGCCAAAAGTCAGATTTTTGCTGAAATTGTGACCCCGGGGCTTAGGGATTTTTTCAAACAAATATTTTCTGCCGGTTAAGTTTTTGAGGGCTGATTTCTTGTCCTGTGATAAAAAGCCTTCTGTTTCCATCGCCAAAGCTTTCAGGTGAGCATTTGCAAGCGGTTGGCACCATTTTTGAGTGAACTGCCAAAAGTCAGATTTTTGCTGAAATTGTGACCCCGGGGCTTAGGGATTTTTTCAAAAAAATATTTTCTACCGGTCAAGTTTTTGAGGGCTGATTTCTTGTCCTGTGATAAGTTTCGCGTGCCAAACCTTCCAGGGGAGCATTTGCAACCGGTTGGCACCATTTTTGAGTGAACTGCCAAAAGTCAGATTTTTGCTGAAATTGTGACCTTAGGGATTTCCCTAAGACCTTAGGGCTTAGGGATTTTTTCAAAAAAATATTTTCTGCCGGTTAAGTTTTTGAGGGCTGATTTCTTGTCCTGTGATAAAAAGCCTTCTGTTTCCATCGCCAAAGCTTTCAGGTGAGCATTTGCAAGCTTTTGGCACCATTTTTGAGTGAACTGCCAAAAGTCAGATTTTTGCTGAAATTGTGACCCCGGGGCTTAGGGATTTTTTCAAAAAAATATTTTCTGCCGGTTAAGTTTTTGAGGGCTGATTTCTTGTCCTGTGATAAAAAGCCTTCTGTTTCGCGTGCCAAACCTTTCCGGGGAGCATTTGCAAGCGGTTGGCAGCATTCTTGAGTGAACTGCCAAAAGTCAGATTTTTGCTGAAATTGTGACCCCGGGGCTTAGGGATTTTTTCAAAAAAATATTTTCTGCCGGTTAAGTTTTTGAGGGCTGATTTCTTGTCCTGTGATAAAAAGCCTTCTGTTTCCATCGCCAAAGCTTTCAGGTGAGCATTTGCAAGCTTTTGGCACCATTTTTGAGTGAACTGCCAAAAGTCAGATTTTTGCTGAAATTGTGACCCCGGGGCTTAGGGATTTTTTCAAACAAATATTTTCTGCCGGTTAAGTTTTTGAGGGCTGATTTCTTGTCCTGTGATAAAAAGCCTTCTGTTTCCATCGCCAAAGCTTTCAGGTGAGCATTTGCAAGCGGTTGGCACCATTTTTGAGTGAACTGCCAAAAGTCAGATTTTTGCTGAAATTGTGACCCCGGGGCTTAGGGATTTTTTCAAAAAAATATTTTCTACCGGTCAAGTTTTTGAGGGCTGATTTCTTGTCCTGTGATAAGTTTCGCGTGCCAAACCTTCCAGGGGAGCATTTGCAACCGGTTGGCACCATTTTTGAGTGAACTGCCAAAAGTCAGATTTTTGCTGAAATTGTGACCTTAGGGATTTCCCTAAGACCTTAGGGCTTAGGGATTTTTTCAAAAAAATATTTTCTGCCGGTTAAGTTTTTGAGGGCTGATTTCTTGTCCTGTGATAAAAAGCCTTCTGTTTCCATCGCCAAAGCTTTCAGGTGAGCATTTGCAAGCTTTTGGCACCATTTTTGAGTGAACTGCCAAAAGTCAGATTTTTGCTGAAATTGTGACCCCGGGGCTTAGGGATTTTTTCAAAAAAATATTTTCTGCCGGTTAAGTTTTTGAGGGCTGATTTCTTGTCCTGTGATAAAAAGCCTTCTGTTTCGCGTGCCAAACCTTTCCGGGGAGCATTTGCAAGCGGTTGGCACCATTTTTGAGTGAACTGCCAAAAGTCAGATTTTTGCTGAAATTGTGACCCCTGGGCTTAGGGATTTTTTCAAAAAAATATTTTCTGCCGGTTAAGTTTTTGAGGGCTGATTTCTTGTCCTGTGATAAAAAGCCTTCTGTTTCCATCGCCAAAGCTTTCAGGTGAGCATTTGCAAGCGGTTGGTACCATTTTTGAGTGAACTGCCAAAAGTCAGATTTTTTCTGAAATTGTGACCCCGGGGCTTAGGGATTTTTTCAAAAAAATATTTTTTGCCGGTTAAGTTTTTGAGGGCTGATTTCTTGTCCTGTGATAAAAAGCCTTCTGTTTCGCGTGCCAAACCTTTCAGGGGAGCATTTGCAACCGGTTCGCACCATTTTTGAGTGAACTGCCAAAAGTCAGATTTTTTCTGAAATTGTGACCCCGGGGCTTAGGGATTTTTTCAAAAAAATATTTTCTGCCGGTTAAGTTTTTGAGGGCTGATTTCTTGTCCTGTGATAAAAAGCCTTCTGTTTCCATCGCCAAAGCTTTCAGGTGAGCATTTGCAAGCGGTTGGCACCATTTTTGAGTGAACTGCCAAAAGTCAGATTTTTGCTGAAATTGTGACCCCGGGGCTTAGGGATTTTTTCAAAAAAATATTTTCTGCCGGTTAAGTTTTTGAGGGCTGATTTCTTGTCCTGTGATAAAAAGCCTTCTGTTTCCATCGCCAAAGCTTTCAGGTGAGCATTTGCAAGCGGTTGGCACCATTTTTGAGTGAACTGCCAAAAGTCAGATTTTTTCAAAAAAATATTTTCTGCCGGTTAAGTTTTTGAGGTTTGATTTCTTGTCCTGTGATAAAAAGCCTTCTGTTTCGTTAGCCAAACCTTTCAGGGGAGCATTTTCAAGCTTTTGGCACCATTTTTGAGTGAACTGCCAAAAGTCAGATTTTTTCTGAAATTGTGACCCCGGGGCTTAGGGATTTTTTCAAAAAAATATTTTCTGCCGGTTAAGTTTTTGAGGGCTGATTTCTTGTCCTGTGATAAAAAGCCTTCTGTTTCGAGTGCCAAACCTTTCAGGGGAGCTTTTTCAAGCTTTTGGCACTATTTTTGAGTGAACTGCCAAAAGTCAGATTTTTGCTGAAATTGTGACTCCGGGGCTTAGGGATTTTTTCAAAAAAATATTTTCTGCCGGTTAAGTTTTTCAGGGCTGATTTCTTGTCCTGTGATAAAAAGCCTTCTGTTTCCATCGCCAAAGCTTTCAGGTGAGCATTTGCAAGCGGTTGGCACCATTTTTGAGTGAACTGCCAAAAGTCAGATTTTTGCTGAAATTGTGACCCCGGGGCTTAGGGATTTTTTCAAAAAAATATTTTCTGCCGGTTAAGTTTTTGAGGGCTGATTTCTTGTCCTGTGATAAAAAGCCTTCTGTTTCTATCGCCAAAGCTTTCAGGTGAGCATTTGCAAGCGGTTGGCACCATTTTTGAGTGAACTGCCAAAAGTCAGATTTTTTCTGAAATTGTGACCCCGGGGCTTAGGGATTTTTTCAAAAAAATATTTTCTACCGGTCAAGTTTTTGAGGGCTGATTTCTTGTCCTGTGATAAGTTTCGCGTGCCAAACCTTTCAGGGGAGCATTTGCAACCGGTTGGCACCATTTTTGAGTGAACCGCCAAAAGTCAGATTTTTGCTGAAATTGTGACCCCGGTGCTTAGGGATTTTTTCAAAAAAATATTTTCTGCCGGTTAAGTTTTTGAGGGCTGATTTCTTGTCCTGTGATAAAAAGCCTTCTGTTTCCATCGCCAAAGCTTTCAGGTGAGCATTTGCAAGCTTTTGGCACCATTTTTGAGTGAACTGCCAAAAGTCAGATTTTTGCTGAAATTGTGACCCCGGGGCTTAGGGATTTTTTCAAAAAAATATTTTCTGCCGGTTAAGTTTTTGAGGGCTGATTTCTTGTCCTGTGATAAAAAGCCTTCTGTTTCGCGTGCCAAACCTTTCCGGGGAGCATTTGCAAGCGGTTGGCAGCATTTTTGAGTGAACTGCCAAAAGTCAGATTTTTGCTGAAATTGTGACCCCGGGGCTTAGGGATTTTTTCAAAAAAAAAATTTCTGCCGGTTAAGTTTTTGAGGGCTGATTTCTTGTCCTGTGATAAAAAGCCTTCTGTTTCCATCGCCAAAGCTTTCAGGGGAGCATTTGCAACCAGTTGGCACCATTTTTGAGTGAACTGCCAAAAGTCAGATTTTTGCTGAAATTGTGACCCTGGGGCTTAGGGATTTTTTAAAAAAAATATTTTCTACCGGTTAAGTTTTTGAGGGCTGATTTCTTGTCCTGTGATAAAAAGCCTTCTGTTTCCATCGCCAAAGCTTTCAGGTGAGCATTTGCAAGCGGTTGGCACCATTTTTGAGTGAACTGCCAAAAGTCAGATTTTTGTTGAAATTGTGACCCCGGGGCTTAGGGATTTTTTCAAAAAAATATTTTCTGCTGGTTAAGTTTTTGAGGGCTGATTTCTTGTCCTGTGATAAGTTTCGCGTGCCAAACCTTTCAGGGGAGCATTTGCAAGCGGTTGGTACCATTTTTGAGTGAACTGCCAAAAGTCAGATTTTTTCTGAAATTGTGACCCCGGGGCTTAGGGATTTTTTCAAAAAAATATTTTCTGCCGGTTAAGTTTTTGAGGGCTGATTTCTTGTCCTGTGATAAAAAGCCTTCTGTTTCGCGTGCCAAACCTTTCAGGGGAGCATTTGCAACCGGTTCGCACCATTTTTGAGTGAACTGCCAAAAGTCAGATTTTTGCTGAAATTGTGACCCCTGGGCTTAGGGATTTTTTCAAAAAAATATTTTCTACCGGTCAAGTTTTTGAGGGCTGATTTCTTGTCCTGTGATAAGTTTCGCGTGCCAAACCTTTCAGGGGAGCATTTGCAACCGGTTGGCACCATTTTTGAGTGAACTGCCAAAAGTCAGATTTTTGCTGAAATTGTGACCCCGGTGCTTAGGGATTTTTTCAAAAAAATATTTTCTGCCGGTTAAGTTTTTGAGGGCTGATTTCTTGTCCTGTGATAAAAAGCCTTCTGTTTCGCGTGCCAAAGCTTTCAGGTGAGCATTTGCAAGCGGTTGGCACCATTTTTGAGTGAACTGCCAAAAGTCAGATTTTTGCTGAAATTGTGACCCCGGGGCTTAGGGATTTTTTCAAACAAATATTTTCTGCCGGTTAAGTTTTTGAGGGCTGATTTCTTGTCCTGTGATAAAAAGCCTTCTGTTTCGCGTGCCAAACCTTTCCGGGGAGCATTTGCAAGCGGTTGGCAGCATTCTTGAGTGAACTGCCAAAAGTCAGATTTTTGCTGAAATTGTGACCCCGGGGCTTAGGGATTTTTTCAAAAAAAAAATTTCTGCCGGTTAAGTTTTTGAGGGCTGATTTCTTGTCCTGTGATAAAAAGCCTTCTGTTTCGAGTGCCAAACCTTCCAGGGGAGCATTTTCAAGCTTTTGTCACCATTTTTGAGTGAACTGCCAAAAGTCAGATTTTTTCTGAAATTGTGACCCCGGGGCTTAGGGATTTTTTCAAAAAAATATTTTCTACCGGTTAAGTTTTTGAGGGCTGATTTCTTGTCCTGTGATAAAAAGCCTTCTGTTTCGCGTGCCAAACCTTTCAGGGGAGCATTTTCAAGCTTTTGGCACCATTTTTGAGTGAACTGCCAAAAGTCAGATTTTTGCTGAAATTGTGACCCCGGGGCTTAGGGATTTTTTCAAAAAAATATTTTCTGCCGGTTAAGTTTTTGAGGGCTGATTTCTTGTCCTGTGATAAAAAGCCTTCTGTTTCGCGTGCCAAACCTTTCAGGGGAGCATTTTCAAGCTTTTGGCACCATTTTTGAGTGAACTGCCAAAAGTCAGATTTTTGCTGAAATTGTGACCCCGGGGCTTAGGGATTTTTTCAAAAAAATATTTTCTGCCGGTTAAGTTTTTGAGGGCTGATTTCTTGTCCTGTGATAAAAAGCCTTCTGTTTCCATCGCCAAAGCTTTCAGGTGAGCATTTGCAAGCGGTTGGCACCATTTTTGAGTGAACTGCCAAAAGTCAGATTTTTGCTGAAATTGTGACCCCGGGGCTTAGGGATTTTTTCAAAAAAATATTTTCTGCCGGTTAAGTTTTTGAGGGCTGATTTCTTGTCCTGTGATAAAAAGCCTTCTGTTTCCATCGCCAAAGCTTTCAGGTGAGCATTCGCAAGCGGTTGGCACCATTTTTGAGTGAACTGCCAAAAGTCAGATTTTTGCTGAAATTGTGACCCCGGGGCTTAGGGATTTTTTCAAAAAAATATTTCCTACCGGTTAAGTTTTTGAGGGCTGATTTCTTGTCCTGTGATAAAAAGCCTTCTGTTTCGTTAGCCAAACCTTTCAGGGGAGCATTTTCAAGCTTTTGGCACCATTTTTGAGTGAACTGCCAAAAGTCAGATTTTTTCTGAAATTGTGACCCCGGGGCTTAGGGATTTTTTCAAAAAAATATTTTCTGCCGGTTAAGTTTTTGAGGGCTGATTTCTTGTCCTGTGATAAAAAGCCTTCTGTTTCGCGTGCCAAACCTTTCAGGGGAGCATTTTCAAGCTTTTGGCACCATTTTTGAGTGAACTGCCAAAAGTCAGATTTTTTCTGAAATTGTGACCCCGGGGCTTAGGGATTTTTTCAAAAAAATATTTTCTGCCGGTTAAGTTTTTGAGGGCTGATTTCTTGTCCTGTGATAAAAAGCCTTCTGTTTCCATCGCCAAAGCTTTCAGGTGAGCATTTGCAAGCGGTTGGCACCATTTTTGAGTGAACTGCCAAAAGTCAGATTTTTGCTGAAATTGTGACCCCGGGGCTTAGGGATTTTTTCAAAAAAATATTTTCTGCCGGTTAAGTTTTTGAGGGCTGATTACTTGTCCTGTGATTAAAAGCCTTCTGTTTCGAGTGCCAAACCTTTCAGGTGAGCATTTGCAAGCGGTTGGCACCATTTTTGAGTGAACTGCCAAAAGTCAGATTTTTGCTGAAATTGTGACCCCGGGGCTTAGGGATTTTTTCAAAAAAATATTTTCTGCCGGTTAAGTTTTTAAGGGCTGATTTCTTGTCCTGTGATAAAAAGCCTTCTGTTTCCGTCGCCTAAGCTTTCAGGTGAGCATTTGCAAGCGGTTGGCACCATTTTTGAGTGAACTGCCAAAAGTCAGATTTTTGCTGAAATTGTGACCCCGGGGCTTAGGGATTTTTTCCAAAAAATATTTTCTGCCGGTTAAGTTTTTGAGGGCTGATTTCTTGTCCTGTGATAAAAAGCCTTCTGTTTCGCGTGCCAAACCTTTCAGGGGAGCATTTGCAAGCGGTTGGCACCATTTTTGAGTGAACTGCCAAAAGTCAGATTTTTGCTGAAATTGTGACCCCGGGGCTTAGGGATTTTTTCAAAAAAATATTTTCTGCCGGTTAAGTTTTTGAGGGCTGATTTCTTGTACTGTGATAAAAAGCCTTCTGTTTCACGTGCCAAACCTTTCAGGGGAGCATTTGCAACCGGTTGGCACCATTTTTGAGTGAACTGCCAAAAGTCAGATTTTTTTCTGAAATTGTGACCCCGGGGCTTAGGGATTTTTTCAAAAAAATATTTTCTGCCGGTTAAGTTTTTGAGGGCTGATTTCTTGTCCTGTGATAAAAAGCCTTCTGTATCGCGTGCCAAACCTTTCAGGGGAGCATTTGCAACCGGTTGGCACCATTTTTGAGTGAACTGCCAAAAGTCAGATTTTTTCTGAAATTGTGACCCCGGGGCTTAGGGATTTTTTCAAAAAAATATTTTCTGCCGGTTAAGTTTTTGAGGGCTGATTTCTTGTCCTGTGATAAAAAGCCTTCTGTTTCGAGTGCCAAACCTTTCAGGGGAGCATTTTCAAGCTTTTGGCACCATTTTTGAGTGAACTGCCAAAAGTCAGATTTTTTCTGAAATTGTGACCCCGGGGCTTAGGGATTTTTTCAAAAAAATATTTTCTGCCGGTTAAGTTTTTGAGGGCTGATTTCTTGTCCTGTGATAAAAAGCCTTCTGTTTCCATCGCCAAAGCTTTCAGGTGAGCATTTGCAAGCGGTTGGCACCATTTTTGAGTGAACTGCCAAAAGTCAGATTTTTGCTGAAATTGTGACCCCGGGGCTTAGGGATTTTTTCAAAAAAATATTTTCTGCCGGTTAAGTTTTTGAGGGCTGATTTCTTGTCCTGTGATAAAAAGCCTTCTGTTTCGAGTGCCAAACCTTTCAGGGGAGCATTTTCAAGCTTTTGGCACCATTTTTGAGTTAACTGCCAAAAGTCAGATTTTTTCTGAAATTGTGACCCCGCGGCTTAGGGATTTTTTCAAAAAAATATTTTCTGCCGGTTAAGTTTTTGAGGGCTGATTTCTTGTCCTGTGATAAAAAGCCTTCTGTATCGCGTGCCAAACCTTTCAGGGGAGCATTTGTAACCGGTTGGCACCATTTTTGAGTGAACTGCCAAAAGTCAGATTTTTGCTGAAATTGTGACCCCGGGGCTTAGGGATTTTTTCAAAAAAATATTTTCTGGCGGTTAAGTTTTTGAGGGCTGATTTCTTGTCCTGTGATAAAAAGCCTTCTGTTTCCATCGCCAAAGCTTTCAGGGGAGCATTTTCAAGCTTTTGGCACCATTTTTGAGTGAACTGCCAAAAGTCAGATTTTTTCTGAAATTGTGACCCCGGTGCTTAGGGATTTTTTCAAAAAAATATTTTCTGCCGGTTAAGTTTTTGAGGGCTGATTTCTTGTCCTGTGATAAAAAGCCTTCTGTTTCGAATGCCAAAGCTTTCAGGTGAGCATTTGCAAGCGGTTGGCACCATTTTTGAGTGAACTGCCAAAAGTCAGATTTTTGCTGAAATTGTGACCCCGGGGCTTAGGGATTTTTTCAAAAAAATATTTTCTGCCGGTTAAGTTTTTGAGGGCTGATTTCTTGTCCTGTGATAAAAAGCCTTCTGTTTCCATCGCCAAAGCTTTCAGGTGAGCATTTGCAAGCGGTTGGCACCATTTTTGAGTGAACTGCCAAAAGTCAGATTTTTGCTGAAATTGTGACCCCGGGGCTTAGGGATTTTTTCAAAAATATATTTTCTGCCGGTTAAGTTTTTGAGGGCTGATTTCTTGTCCTGTGATAAAAAGCCTTCTGTTTCGAGTGCCAAACCTTTCAGGGGAGCATTTTCAAGCTTTTGGCACCATTTTTGAGTGAACTGCCAAAAGTCAGATTTTTGCTGAAATTGTGACCCCGGGGCTTAGGGATTTTTTCAAACAAATATTTTCTGCCGGTTAAGTTTTTGAGGGCTGATTTCTTGTCCTGTGATAAAAAGCCTTCTGTTTCCATCGCCAAAGCTTTCAGGTGAGCATTTGCAAGCGGTTGGCACCATTTTTGAGTGAACTGCCAAAAGTCAGATTTTTGCTGAAATTGTGACCCCGGGGCTTAGGGATTTTTTCCAAAAAATATTTTCTGCCGGTTAAGTTTTTGAGGGCTGATTTCTTGTCCTGTGATAAAAAGCCTTCTGTTTCGCGTGCCAAACCTTTAAGGTGAGCATTTGCAAGTGGTTGGCACCATTTTTGAGTGAACTGCCAAAAGTCAGATTTTTGCTGAAATTGTGACCCCGGGGCTTAGGGATTTTTTCAAAAAAATATTTTCTGCCGGTTAAGTTTTTGAGGGCTGATTTCTTGTCCTGTGATAAAAAGCCTTCTGTTTCCGTCGCCTAAGCTTTCAGGTGAGCATTTGCAAGCGGTTGGCACCATTTTTGAGTGAACTGCCAAAAGTCAGATTTTTGCTGAAATTGTGACCCCGGGGCTTAGGGATTTTTTCCAAAAAATATTTTCTGCCGGTTAAGTTTTTGAGGGCTGATTTCTTGTCCTGTGATAAAAAGCCTTCTGTTTCGCGTGCCAAACCTTTCAGGGGAGCATTTGCAAGCGGTTGGCACCATTTTTGAGTGAACTGCCAAAAGTCAGATTTTTGCTGAAATTGTGACCCCGGGGCTTAGGGATTTTTTCAAAAAAATATTTTCTGCCGGTTAAGTTTTTGAGGGCTGATTTCTTGTCCTGTGATAAGTTTCGCGTGCCAAACCTTTCAGGGGAGCATTTTCAAGCTTTTGGCACCATTTTTGAGTGAACTGCCGAAAGTCAGATTTTTGCTGAAATTGTGACCCCGGGGCTTAGGGATTTTTTCAAAAAAATATTTTCTGCCGGTTAAGTTTTTGAGGGCTGATTTCTTGTCCTGTGATAAAAAGCCTTCTGTTTCCATCGCCAAAGCTTTCAGGTGAGCATTTGCAAGCGGTTGGCACCATTTTTGAGTGAACTGCCAAAAGTCAGATTTTTGCTGAAATTGTGACCCCGGGGCTTAGGGATTTTTTCAAAAAAATATTTTCTGCCGGTTAAGATTTTGAGGGCTGATTTCTTGTCCTGTGATAAAAAGCCTTCTGTTTCCATCGCCAAACTTTCAGGTGAGCATTTTCAAGCTTTTGGCACCATTTTTGAGTGAACTGCCAAAAGTCAGATTTTTTCTGAAATTGTGACCCCGGGGCTTAGGGATTTTTTCAAAAAAATATTTTCTGCCTGTTAAGTTTTTGAGGGCTGATTTCTTGTCCTGTGATAAAAAGCCTTCTGTTTCCATCGCCAAAGCTTTCAGGTGAGCATTTGCAAGCGGTTGGCACCATTTTTGAGTGAACTGCCAAAAGTCAGATTTTTGCTGAAATTGTGACCCCGGGGCTTAGGGATTTTTTCAAAAAAATATTTTCTGCCGGTTAAGTTTTTGAGGGCTGATTTCTTGTCCTGTGATAAAAAGCCTTCTGTTTCCATCGCCAAAGCTTTCAGGTGAGCATTTGCAAGCGGTTGGCACCATTTTTGAGTGAACTGCCAAAAGTCAGATTTTTGCTGAAATTGTGACCCCGGGGCTTAGGGATTTTTTCAAAAAAATATTTTCTGCCGGTTAAGTTTTTGAGGGCTGATTTCTTGTCCTGTGATAAAAAGCCTTCTGTTTCGCGTGCCAAACCTTTCAGGGGAGCATTTTCAAGCTTTTGGCACCATTTTTGAGTGAACTGCCAAAAGTCAGATTTTTGCTGAAATTGTGACCCCGGGGCTTAGGGATTTTTTCAAAAAAATATTTTCTGCCGGTTAAGTTTTTGAGGGCTGATTTCTTGTCCTGTGATAAAAAGCCTTCTGTTTCGAGTGCCAAACCTTTCAGGGGAGCATTTTCAAGCTTTTGGCACCATTTTTGAGTGAATTGCCAAAAGTCAGATTTTTGCTGAAATTGTGACCCCGGGGCTTAGGGATTTTTTCAAAAAAAAAATTCTGCCGGTTAAGTTTTTGAGGGCTGATTTCTTGTCCTGTGATAAAAAGCCTTCTGTTTCCATCGCCAAAGCTTTCAGGTGAGCATTTGCAAGCGGTTGGCACCATTTTTGAGTGAACTGCCAAAAGTCAGATTTTTGCTGAAATTGTGACCCCGGGGCTTAGGGATTTTTTCAAAAAAATATTTTCTGCCGGTTAAGTTTTTGAGGGCTGATTTCTTGTCCTGTGATAAAAAGCCTTCTGTTTCCATCGCCAAAGCTTTCAGGTGAGCATTTGCAAGCGGTTGGCACCATTTTTGAGTGAACTGCCAAAAGTCAGATTTTTGCTGAAATGTGACCCCGGGGCTTAGGGATTTTTTCAAAAAAATATTTTCTACCGGTCAAGTTTTTGAGGGCTGATTTCTTGTCCTGTGATAAGTTTCGCGTGCCAAACCTTTCAGGGGAGCATTTGCAACCGGTTGGCACCATTTTTGAGTGAACTGCCAAAAGTCAGATTTTTGCTGAAATTGTGACCCCGGGGCTTAGGGATTTTTTCAAAAAAATATTTTCTGCCTGTTAAGTTTTTGAGGGCTGATTTCTTGTCCTGTGATAAAAAGCCTTCTGTTTCCATCGCCAAAGCTTTCAGGTGAGCATTTGCAAGCGGTTGGCACCATTTTTGAGTGAACTGCCAAAAGTCAGATTTTTGCTGAAATTGTGACCCCGGGGCTTAGGGATTTTTTCAAAAAAATATTTTCTGCCGGTTAAGTTTTTGAGGGCTGATTTCTTGTCCTGTGATAAGTTTCGCGTGCCAAACCTTTCAGGGGAGCATTTTCAAGCTTTTGGCACCATTTTTGAGTGAACTGCCAAAAGTCAGATTTTTGCTGAAATTGTGACCCCGGGGCTTAGGGATTTTTTCAAAAAAATATTTTCTGCCTGTTAAGTTTTTGAGGGCTGATTTCTTGTCCTGTGATAAAAAGCCTTCTGTTTCCATCGCCAAAGCTTTCAGGTGAGCATTTGCAAGCGGTTGGCACCATTTTTGAGTGAACTGCCAAAAGTCAGATTTTTGCTGAAATTGTGACCCCGGGGCTTAGGGATTTTTTCAAAAAAATATTTTCTGCCGGTTAAGTTTTTGAGGGCTGATTTCTTGTCCTGTGATAAAAAGCCTTCTGTTTCCATCGCCAAAGCTTTCAGGTGAGCATTTGCAAGCGGTTGGCACCATTTTTGAGTGAACTGCCAAAAGTCAGATTTTTGCTGAAATTGTGACCCCGGGGCTTAGGGATTTTTTCAAAAAAATATTTTCTGCCGGTTAAGTTTTTGAGGGCTGATTTCTTGTCCTGTGATAAAAAGCCTTCTGTTTCGCGTGCCAAACCTTTCAGGGGAGCATTTTCAAGCTTTTGGCACCATTTTTGAGTGAACTGCCAAAAGTCAGATTTTTGCTGAAATTGTGACCCCGGGGCTTAGGGATTTTTTCAAAAAAATATTTTCTGCCGGTTAAGTTTTTGAGGGCTGATTTCTTGTCCTGTGATAAAAAGCCTTCTGTTTCGAGTGCCAAACCTTTCAGGGGAGCATTTTCAAGCTTTTGGCACCATTTTTGAGTGAATTGCCAAAAGTCAGATTTTTGCTGAAATTGTGACCCCGGGGCTTAGGGATTTTTTCAAAAAAAAAATTCTGCCGGTTAAGTTTTTGAGGGCTGATTTCTTGTCCTGTGATAAAAAGCCTTCTGTTTCCATCGCCAAAGCTTTCAGGTGAGCATTTGCAAGCGGTTGGCACCATTTTTGAGTGAACTGCCAAAAGTCAGATTTTTGCTGAAATTGTGACCCCGGGGCTTAGGGATTTTTTCAAAAAAATATTTTCTGCCTGTTAAGTTTTTGAGGGCTGATTTCTTGTCCTGTGATAAAAAGCCTTCTGTTTCCATCGCCAAAGCTTTCAGGTGAGCATTTGCAAGCGGTTGGCACCATTTTTGAGTGAACTGCCAAAAGTCAGATTTTTGCTGAAATTGTGACCCCGGGGCTTAGGGATTTTTTCAAAAAAATATTTTCTGCCTGTTAAGTTTTTGAGGGCTGATTTCTTGTCCTGTGATAAAAAGCCTTCTGTTTCCATCGCCAAAGCTTTCAGGTGAGCATTTGCAAGCGGTTGGCACCATTTTTGAGTGAACTGCCAAAAGTCAGATTTTTGCTGAAATTGTGACCCCGGGGCTTAGGGATTTTTTCAAAAAAATATTTTCTGCTGGTTAAGTTTTTGAGGGCTGATTTCTTGTCCTGTGATAAGTTTCGCGTGCCAAACCTTTCAGGGGAGCATTTTCAAGCTTTTGGCACCATTTTTGAGTGAACTGCCAAAAGTCAGATTTTTGCTGAAATTGTGACCCCGGGGCTTAGGGATTTTTTCAAAAAAATATTTTCTGCCTGTTAAGTTTTTGAGGGCTGATTTCTTGTCCTGTGATAAAAAGCCTTCTGTTTCCATCGCCAAAGCTTTCAGGTGAGCATTTGCAAGCGGTTGGCACCATTTTTGAGTGAACTGCCAAAAGTCAGATTTTTGCTGAAATTGTGACCCCGGGGCTTAGGGATTTTTTCAAAAAAATATTTTCTGCCGGTTAAGTTTTTGAGGGCTGATTTCTTGTCCTGTGATAAAAAGCCTTCTGTTTCCATCGCCAAAGCTTTCAGGTGAGCATTTGCAAGCGGTTGGCACCATTTTTGAGTGAATTGCCAAAAGTCAGATTTTTGCTGAAATTGTGACCCCCGGGCTTAGGGATTTTTTCAAAAAAAAAATTCTGCCGGGTAAGTTTTTGAGGGCTGATTTCTTGTCCTGTGATAAAAAGCCTTCTGTTTCCATCGCCAAACCTTTCAGGGGAGCATTTTCAAGCAGTTGGCACCATTTTTGAGTGAACTGCCAAAAGTCAAATTTTTTCTGAAATTGTGACCCGGGGGCTTAGGGATTTTTTCAAAAAAATATTTTCTGCCGGTTAAGTTTTTGAGGGCTGATTTCTTGTCCTGTGATAAAAAGCCTTCTGTTTCCATCGCCAAACCTTTCAGGGGAGCATTTTCAAGCTTTTGGCACCATTTTTGAGTGAATTGCCAAAAGTCAGATTTTTGCTGAAATTGTGACCCCGGGGCTTAGGGATTTTTTCAAAAAAAATATTTTCTACCGGTTAAGTTTTTGAGGGCTGATTTCTTGTCCTGTGATAAAAAGCCTTCTGTTTCGCGTGCCAAACCTTTCAGGGGAGCATTTGCAACCGGTTGGCACCATTTTTGAGTGAACTGCCAAAAGTCAGATTTTTGCTGAAATTGTGACCCCGGGGCTTAGGGATTTTTTCAAAAAAATATTTTCTACCGGTTAAGTTTTTGAGGGCTGATTTCTTGTCCTGTGATAAAAAGCCTTCTGTTTCCATCGCCAAAGCTTTCAGGTGAGCATTTGCAAGCGGTTGGCACCATTTTTGAGTGAACTGCCAAAAGTCAGATTTTTGCTGAAATTGTGACCCCCGGGCTTAGGGATTTTTTCAAAAAAAAATTTCTGCCGGTTAAGTTTTTGAGGGCTGATTTCTTGTCCTGTGATAAAAAGCCTTCTGTTTCCATCGCCAAACCTTTCAGGGGAGCATTTTCAAGCAGTTGGCACCATTTTTGAGTGAACTGCCAAAAGTCAAATTTTTTCTGAAATTGTGACCCGGGGGCTTAGGGATTTTTTCAAAAAAATATTTTCTGCCGGTTAAGTTTTTGAGGGCTGATTTCTTGTCCTGTGATAAAAAGCCTTCTGTTTCCATCGCCAAACCTTTCAGGGGAGCATTTTCAAGCTTTTGGCACCATTTTTGAGTGAATTGCCAAAAGTCAGATTTTTGCTGAAATTGTGACCCCGGGGCTTAGGGATTTTTTCAAAAAAAATATTTTCTACCGGTTAAGTTTTTGAGGGCTGATTTCTTGTCCTGTGATAAAAAGCCTTCTGTTTCGCGTGCCAAACCTTTCAGGGGAGCATTTGCAACCGGTTGGCACCATTTTTGAGTGAACTGCCAAAAGTCAGATTTTTGCTGAAATTGTGACCCCGGGGCTTAGGGATTTTTTCAAAAAAATATTTTCTACCGGTTAAGTTTTTGAGGGCTGATTTCTTGTCCTGTGATAAAAAGCCTTCTGTTTCCATCGCCAAAGCTTTCAGGTGAGCATTTGCAAGCAGTTGGCACCATTATTGAGTGAACTGCCAAAAGTCAAATTTTTTCTGAAATTGTGACCCCGGGGCTTAGGGATTTTTTCAAAAAAATATTTTCTACCGGTTAAGTTTTTGAGGGCTGATTTCTTGTCCTGTGATAAAAAGCCTTCTGTTTCCATCGCCAAAGCTTTCAGGTGAGCATTTGCAAGCAGTTGGCACCATTTTTGAGTGAACTGCCAAAAGTCAAATTTTTTCTGAAATTGTGACCCCGGGGCTTAGGGATTTTTTCAAAAAAATATTTTCTGCCGGTTAAGTTTTCGAGGGCTGATTTCTTGTCCTGTGATAAAAAGCCTTCTGTTTCCATCGCCAAACCTTTCAGGGGAGCATTTTCAAGCTTTTGGCACCATTTTTGAGTGAATTGCCAAAAGTCAGATTTTTGCTGAAATTGTGACCCCGGGGCTTAGGGATTTTTTCAAAAAAAATATTTTCTACCGGTTAAGTTTTTGAGGGCTGATTTCTTGTCCTGTGATAAAAAGCCTTCTGTTTCGAGTGCCAAACCTTTCAGGGGAGCATTTGCAACCGGTTGGCACCATTTTTGAGTGAACTGCCAAAAGTCAGATTTTTGCTGAAATTGTGACCCCGGGGCTTAGGGATTTTTTCAAAAAAATATTTTCTGCCGGTTAAGTTTTTGAGGGCTGATTTCTTGTCCTGTGATAAAAAGCCTTCTGTTTCCATCGCCAAAGCTTTCAGGTGAGCATTTGCAAGCGGTTGGCACCATTTTTGAGTGAACTGCCAAAAGTCAGATTTTTGCTGAAATTGTGACCCCGGGGCTTAGGGATTTTTTCAAAAAAATATTTTCTGCCGGTTAAGATTTTGAGGGCTGATTTCTTGTCCTGTGATAAAAAGCCTTCTGTTTCCATCGCCAAAGCTTTCAGGTGAGCATTTGCAAGCGGTTGGCACCATTTTTGAGTGAACTGCCAAAAGTCAGATTTTTGCTGAAATTGTGACCCCGGGGCTTAGGGATTTTTTCAAAAAAATATTTTCTGCCGGTTAAGTTTTTGAGGGCTGATTTCTTGTCCTGTGATAAAAAGCCTTCTGTTTCCATCGCCAAAGCTTTCAGGTGAGCATTTTCAAACTTTTGGCACCATTTTTGAGTGAACTGCCAAAAGTCAGATTTTTTCTGAAATTGTGACTCCGGGGCTTAGGGATTTTTTCAAAAAAATATTTTCTCCCGGTTAAGTTTTTGAGGGCTGATTTCTTGTCCTGTGATAAAAAGCCTTCTGTTTCCATCGCCAAAGCTTTCAGGTGAGCATTTGCAAGCGGTTGGCACCATTTTTGAGTGAACTGCCAAAAGTCAGATTTTTGCTGAAATTGTGACCCCGGGGCTTAGGGATTTTTTCAAAAAAATATTTTCTGCCGGTTAAGTTTTTGAGGGCTGATTTCTTGTCCTGTGATAAAAAGCCTTCTGTTTCGAGTGCCAAACCATTCAGGGGAGCATTTTCAAGCTTTTGGCACCATTTTTGAGTGAACTGCCAAAAGTCAGATTTTTGCTGAAATTGTGACCCCGGGGCTTAGGGATTTTTTCAAAAAAAAATTTCTGCCGGTTAAGTTTTTGAGGGCTGATTTCTTGTCCTGTGATAAAAAGCCTTCTGTTTCGAGTGCCAAACCTTTCAGGGGAGCATTTTCAAGCTTTTGGCACCATTTTTGAGTGAATTGCCAAAAGTCAGATTTTTGCTGAAATTGTGACCCCGGGGCTTAGGGATTTTTTCAAAAAAATATTTCTGCCGGTTAAGTTTTTGAGGGCTGATTTCTTGTCCTGTGATAAAAAGCCTTCTGTTTCCATCGCCAAAGCTTTCAGGTGAGCATTTGCAAGCGGTTGGCACCATTTTTGAGTGAACTGCCAAAAGTCAGATTTTTGCTGAAATTGTGACCCCGGGGCTTAGGGATTTTTTCAAAAAAATATTTTCTGCCGGTTAATTTTTTGAGGGCTGATTTCTTGTCCTGTGATAAAAAGCCTTCTGTTTCCATCGCCAAAGCTTTCAGGTGAGCATTTGCAAGCGGTTGGCACCATTTTTGAGTGAACTGCCAAAAGTCAGATTTTTGCTGAAATTGTGACCCCGGGGCTTAGGGATTTTTTCAAAAAAAAAATTCTGCCGGTTAAGTTTTTGAGGGCTGATTTCTTGTCCTGTGATAAAAAGCCTTCTGTTTCCATCGCCAAAGCTTTCAGGTGAGCATTTGCAAGCGGTTGGCACCATTTTTGAGTGAACTGCCAAAAGTCAGATTTTTGCTGAAATTGTGACCCCGGGGCTTAGGGATTTTTTCAAAAAAATATTTTCTGCCGGTTAAGTTTTTGAGGGCTGATTTCTTGTCCTGTGATAAAAAGCCTTCTGTTTCCATCGCCAAAGCTTTCAGGTGAGCATTTGCAAGCGGTTGGCACCATTTTTGAGTGAACTGCCAAAAGTCAGATTTTTGCTGAAATTGTGACCCCGGGGCTTAGGGATTTTTTCAAAAAAATATGTTCTGCCGGTTAAGTTTTTGAGGGCTGATTTCTTGTCCTGTGATAAAAAGCCTTCTGTTTCGCGTGCCAAACCTTTCAGGGGAGCATTTTCAAGCTTTTGGCACCATTTTTGAGTGAACTGCCAAAAGTCAGATTTTTGCTGAAATTGTGACCCCGGGGCTTAGGGATTTTTTCAAAAAAATATTTTCTGCCGGTTAAGTTTTTGAGGGCTGATTTCTTGTCCTGTGATAAGTTTCGCGTGCCAAACCTTTCAGGGGAGCATTTTCAAGCTTTTGGCACCATTTTTGAGTGAACTGCCAAAAGTCAGATTTTTGCTGAAATTGTGACCCCGGGGCTTAGGGATTTTTTCAAAAAAATATTTTCTGCCTGTTAAGTTTTTGAGGGCTGATTTCTTGTCCTGTGATAAAAAGCCTTCTGTTTCCATCGCCAAAGCTTTCAGGTGAGCATTTGCAAGCGGTTGGCACCATTTTTGAGTGAACTGCCAAAAGTCAGATTTTTGCTGAAATTGTGACCCCGGGGCTTAGGGATTTTTTCAAAAAAATATTTTCTGCCGGTTAAGTTTTTGAGGGCTGATTTCTTGTCCTGTGATAAAAAGCCTTCTGTTTCCATCGCCAAAGCTTTCAGGTGAGCATTTGCAAGCGGTTGGCACCATTTTTGAGTGAACTGCCAAAAGTCAGATTTTTGCTGAAATTGTGACCCCGGGGCTTAGGGATTTTTTCAAAAAAATATTTTCTGCCGGTTAAGTTTTTGAGGGCTGATTTCTTGTCCTGTGATAAAAAGCCTTCTGTTTCGCGTGCCAAACCTTTCAGGGGAGCATTTTCAAGCTTTTGGCACCATTTTTGAGTGAACTGCCAAAAGTCAGATTTTTGCTGAAATTGTGACCCCGGGGCTTAGGGATTTTTTCAAAAAAATATTTTCTGCCGGTTAAGTTTTTGAGGGCTGATTTCTTGTCCTGTGATAAAAAGCCTTCTGTTTCGAGTGCCAAACCTTTCAGGGGAGCATTTTCAAGCTTTTGGCACCATTTTTGAGTGAATTGCCAAAAGTCAGATTTTTGCTGAAATTGTGACCCCGGGGCTTAGGGATTTTTTCAAAAAAAAAATTCTGCCGGTTAAGTTTTTGAGGGCTGATTTCTTGTCCTGTGATAAAAAGCCTTCTGTTTCCATCGCCAAAGCTTTCAGGTGAGCATTTGCAAGCGGTTGGCACCATTTTTGAGTGAACTGCCAAAAGTCAGATTTTTGCTGAAATTGTGACCCCGGGGCTTAGGGATTTTTTCAAAAAAATATTTTCTGCCTGTTAAGTTTTTGAGGGCTGATTTCTTGTCCTGTGATAAAAAGCCTTCTGTTTCCATCGCCAAAGCTTTCAGGTGAGCATTTGCAAGCGGTTGGCACCATTTTTGAGTGAACTGCCAAAAGTCAGATTTTTGCTGAAATTGTGACCCCGGGGCTTAGGGATTTTTTCAAAAAAATATTTTCTGCCTGTTAAGTTTTTGAGGGCTGATTTCTTGTCCTGTGATAAAAAGCCTTCTGTTTCCATCGCCAAAGCTTTCAGGTGAGCATTTGCAAGCGGTTGGCACCATTTTTGAGTGAACTGCCAAAAGTCAGATTTTTGCTGAAATTGTGACCCCGGGGCTTAGGGATTTTTTCAAAAAAATATTTTCTGCTGGTTAAGTTTTTGAGGGCTGATTTCTTGTCCTGTGATAAGTTTCGCGTGCCAAACCTTTCAGGGGAGCATTTTCAAGCTTTTGGCACCATTTTTGAGTGAACTGCCAAAAGTCAGATTTTTGCTGAAATTGTGACCCCGGGGCTTAGGGATTTTTTCAAAAAAATATTTTCTGCCTGTTAAGTTTTTGAGGGCTGATTTCTTGTCCTGTGATAAAAAGCCTTCTGTTTCCATCGCCAAAGCTTTCAGGTGAGCATTTGCAAGCGGTTGGCACCATTTTTGAGTGAACTGCCAAAAGTCAGATTTTTGCTGAAATTGTGACCCCCGGGCTTAGGGATTTTTTCAAAAAAAAATTTCTGCCGGTTAAGTTTTTGAGGGCTGATTTCTTGTCCTGTGATAAAAAGCCTTCTGTTTCCATCGCCAAACCTTTCAGGGGAGCATTTTCAAGCAGTTGGCACCATTTTTGAGTGAACTGCCAAAAGTCAAATTTTTTCTGAAATTGTGACCCGGGGGCTTAGGGATTTTTTCAAAAAAATATTTTCTGCCGGTTAAGTTTTTGAGGGCTGATTTCTTGTCCTGTGATAAAAAGCCTTCTGTTTCCATCGCCAAACCTTTCAGGGGAGCATTTTCAAGCTTTTGGCACCATTTTTGAGTGAATTGCCAAAAGTCAGATTTTTGCTGAAATTGTGACCCCGGGGCTTAGGGATTTTTTCAAAAAAAATATTTTCTACCGGTTAAGTTTTTGAGGGCTGATTTCTTGTCCTGTGATAAAAAGCCTTCTGTTTCGCGTGCCAAACCTTTCAGGGGAGCATTTGCAACCGGTTGGCACCATTTTTGAGTGAACTGCCAAAAGTCAGATTTTTGCTGAAATTGTGACCCCGGGGCTTAGGGATTTTTTCAAAAAAATATTTTCTACCGGTTAAGTTTTTGAGGGCTGATTTCTTGTCCTGTGATAAAAAGCCTTCTGTTTCCATCGCCAAAGCTTTCAGGTGAGCATTTGCAAGCAGTTGGCACCATTATTGAGTGAACTGCCAAAAGTCAAATTTTTTCTGAAATTGTGACCCCGGGGCTTAGGGATTTTTTCAAAAAAATATTTTCTACCGGTTAAGTTTTTGAGGGCTGATTTCTTGTCCTGTGATAAAAAGCCTTCTGTTTCCATCGCCAAAGCTTTCAGGTGAGCATTTGCAAGCAGTTGGCACCATTTTTGAGTGAACTGCCAAAAGTCAAATTTTTTCTGAAATTGTGACCCCGGGGCTTAGGGATTTTTTCAAAAAAATATTTTCTGCCGGTTAAGTTTTCGAGGGCTGATTTCTTGTCCTGTGATAAAAAGCCTTCTGTTTCCATCGCCAAACCTTTCAGGGGAGCATTTTCAAGCTTTTGGCACCATTTTTGAGTGAATTGCCAAAAGTCAGATTTTTGCTGAAATTGTGACCCCGGGGCTTAGGGATTTTTTCAAAAAAAATATTTTCTACCGGTTAAGTTTTTGAGGGCTGATTTCTTGTCCTGTGATAAAAAGCCTTCTGTTTCGAGTGCCAAACCTTTCAGGGGAGCATTTGCAACCGGTTGGCACCATTTTTGAGTGAACTGCCAAAAGTCAGATTTTTGCTGAAATTGTGACCCCGGGGCTTAGGGATTTTTTCAAAAAAATATTTTCTGCCGGTTAAGTTTTTGAGGGCTGATTTCTTGTCCTGTGATAAAAAGCCTTCTGTTTCCATCGCCAAAGCTTTCAGGTGAGCATTTGCAAGCGGTTGGCACCATTTTTGAGTGAACTGCCAAAAGTCAGATTTTTGCTGAAATTGTGACCCCGGGGCTTAGGGATTTTTTCAAAAAAATATTTTCTGCCGGTTAAGATTTTGAGGGCTGATTTCTTGTCCTGTGATAAAAAGCCTTCTGTTTCCATCGCCAAAGCTTTCAGGTGAGCATTTGCAAGCGGTTGGCACCATTTTTGAGTGAACTGCCAAAAGTCAGATTTTTGCTGAAATTGTGACCCCGGGGCTTAGGGATTTTTTCAAAAAAATATTTTCTGCCGGTTAAGTTTTTGAGGGCTGATTTCTTGTCCTGTGATAAAAAGCCTTCTGTTTCCATCGCCAAAGCTTTCAGGTGAGCATTTTCAAACTTTTGGCACCATTTTTGAGTGAACTGCCAAAAGTCAGATTTTTTCTGAAATTGTGACTCCGGGGCTTAGGGATTTTTTCAAAAAAATATTTTCTCCCGGTTAAGTTTTTGAGGGCTGATTTCTTGTCCTGTGATAAAAAGCCTTCTGTTTCCATCGCCAAAGCTTTCAGGTGAGCATTTGCAAGCGGTTGGCACCATTTTTGAGTGAACTGCCAAAAGTCAGATTTTTGCTGAAATTGTGACCCCGGGGCTTAGGGATTTTTTCAAAAAAATATTTTCTGCCGGTTAAGTTTTTGAGGGCTGATTTCTTGTCCTGTGATAAAAAGCCTTCTGTTTCGAGTGCCAAACCATTCAGGGGAGCATTTTCAAGCTTTTGGCACCATTTTTGAGTGAACTGCCAAAAGTCAGATTTTTGCTGAAATTGTGACCCCGGGGCTTAGGGATTTTTTCAAAAAAAAATTTCTGCCGGTTAAGTTTTTGAGGGCTGATTTCTTGTCCTGTGATAAAAAGCCTTCTGTTTCGAGTGCCAAACCTTTCAGGGGAGCATTTTCAAGCTTTTGGCACCATTTTTGAGTGAATTGCCAAAAGTCAGATTTTTGCTGAAATTGTGACCCCGGGGCTTAGGGATTTTTTCAAAAAAATATTTCTGCCGGTTAAGTTTTTGAGGGCTGATTTCTTGTCCTGTGATAAAAAGCCTTCTGTTTCCATCGCCAAAGCTTTCAGGTGAGCATTTGCAAGCGGTTGGCACCATTTTTGAGTGAACTGCCAAAAGTCAGATTTTTGCTGAAATTGTGACCCCGGGGCTTAGGGATTTTTTCAAAAAAATATTTTCTGCCGGTTAATTTTTTGAGGGCTGATTTCTTGTCCTGTGATAAAAAGCCTTCTGTTTCCATCGCCAAAGCTTTCAGGTGAGCATTTGCAAGCGGTTGGCACCATTTTTGAGTGAACTGCCAAAAGTCAGATTTTTGCTGAAATTGTGACCCCGGGGCTTAGGGATTTTTTCAAAAAAAAAATTCTGCCGGTTAAGTTTTTGAGGGCTGATTTCTTGTCCTGTGATAAAAAGCCTTCTGTTTCCATCGCCAAAGCTTTCAGGTGAGCATTTGCAAGCGGTTGGCACCATTTTTGAGTGAACTGCCAAAAGTCAGATTTTTGCTGAAATTGTGACCCCGGGGCTTAGGGATTTTTTCAAAAAAATATTTTCTGCCGGTTAAGTTTTTGAGGGCTGATTTCTTGTCCTGTGATAAAAAGCCTTCTGTTTCCATCGCCAAAGCTTTCAGGTGAGCATTTGCAAGCGGTTGGCACCATTTTTGAGTGAACTGCCAAAAGTCAGATTTTTGCTGAAATTGTGACCCCGGGGCTTAGGGATTTTTTCAAAAAAATATGTTCTGCCGGTTAAGTTTTTGAGGGCTGATTTCTTGTCCTGTGATAAAAAGCCTTCTGTTTCCATCGCCAAAGCTTTCAGGTGAGCATTTGCAAGCGGTTGGCACCATTTTTGAGTGAACTGCCAAAAGTCAGATTTTTGCTGAAATTGTGACCCCGGGGATTAGGGATTTTTTCAAAAAAATATTTTCTGCCGGTTAAGTTTTTGAGGGCTGATTTCTTGTCCTGTGATAAAAAGCCTTCTGTTTCGCGTGCCAAACCTTTCAGGGGAGCATTTTCAAGCTTTTGGCACCATTTTTGAGTGAACTGCCAAAAGTCAGATTTTTGCTGAAATTGTGACCCCGGGGCTTAGGGATTTTTTCAAAAAAATATTTTCTGCCGGTTAAGTTTTTGAGGGCTGATTTCTTGTCCTGTGATAAGTTTCGCGTGCCAAACCTTTCAGGGGAGCATTTTCAAGCTTTTGGCACCATTTTTGAGTGAACTGCCAAAAGTCAGATTTTTGCTGAAATTGTGACCCCGGGGCTTAGGGATTTTTTCAAAAAAATATTTTCTGCCTGTTAAGTTTTTGAGGGCTGATTTCTTGTCCTGTGATAAAAAGCCTTCTGTTTCCATCGCCAAAGCTTTCAGGTGAGCATTTGCAAGCGGTTGGCACCATTTTTGAGTGAACTGCCAAAAGTCAGATTTTTGCTGAAATTGTGACCCCGGGGCTTAGGGATTTTTTCAAAAAAATATTTTCTGCCGGTTAAGTTTTTGAGGGCTGATTTCTTGTCCTGTGATAAAAAGCCTTCTGTTTCCATCGCCAAAGCTTTCAGGTGAGCATTTGCAAGCGGTTGGCACCATTTTTGAGTGAACTGCCAAAAGTCAGATTTTTGCTGAAATTGTGACCCCGGGGCTTAGGGATTTTTTCAAAAAAATATTTTCTGCCGGTTAAGTTTTTGAGGGCTGATTTCTTGTCCTGTGATAAAAAGCCTTCTGTTTCGCGTGCCAAACCTTTCAGGGGAGCATTTTCAAGCTTTTGGCACCATTTTTGAGTGAACTGCCAAAAGTCAGATTTTTGCTGAAATTGTGACCCCGGGGCTTAGGGATTTTTTCAAAAAAATATTTTCTGCCGGTTAAGTTTTTGAGGGCTGATTTCTTGTCCTGTGATAAAAAGCCTTCTGTTTCGAGTGCCAAACCTTTCAGGGGAGCATTTTCAAGCTTTTGGCACCATTTTTGAGTGAATTGCCAAAAGTCAGATTTTTGCTGAAATTGTGACCCCGGGGCTTAGGGATTTTTTCAAAAAAAAAATTCTGCCGGTTAAGTTTTTGAGGGCTGATTTCTTGTCCTGTGATAAAAAGCCTTCTGTTTCCATCGCCAAAGCTTTCAGGTGAGCATTTGCAAGCGGTTGGCACCATTTTTGAGTGAACTGCCAAAAGTCAGATTTTTGCTGAAATTGTGACCCCGGGGCTTAGGGATTTTTTCAAAAAAATATTTTCTGCCTGTTAAGTTTTTGAGGGCTGATTTCTTGTCCTGTGATAAAAAGCCTTCTGTTTCCATCGCCAAAGCTTTCAGGTGAGCATTTGCAAGCGGTTGGCACCATTTTTGAGTGAACTGCCAAAAGTCAGATTTTTGCTGAAATTGTGACCCCGGGGCTTAGGGATTTTTTCAAAAAAATATTTTCTGCCTGTTAAGTTTTTGAGGGCTGATTTCTTGTCCTGTGATAAAAAGCCTTCTGTTTCCATCGCCAAAGCTTTCAGGTGAGCATTTGCAAGCGGTTGGCACCATTTTTGAGTGAACTGCCAAAAGTCAGATTTTTGCTGAAATTGTGACCCCGGGGCTTAGGGATTTTTTCAAAAAAATATTTTCTGCTGGTTAAGTTTTTGAGGGCTGATTTCTTGTCCTGTGATAAGTTTCGCGTGCCAAACCTTTCAGGGGAGCATTTTCAAGCTTTTGGCACCATTTTTGAGTGAACTGCCAAAAGTCAGATTTTTGCTGAAATTGTGACCCCGGGGCTTAGGGATTTTTTCAAAAAAATATTTTCTGCCTGTTAAGTTTTTGAGGGCTGATTTCTTGTCCTGTGATAAAAAGCCTTCTGTTTCCATCGCCAAAGCTTTCAGGTGAGCATTTGCAAGCGGTTGGCACCATTTTTGAGTGAACTGCCAAAAGTCAGATTTTTGCTGAAATTGTGACCCCGGGGCTTAGGGATTTTTTCAAAAAAATATTTTCTGCCGGTTAAGTTTTTGAGGGCTGATTTCTTGTCCTGTGATAAAAAGCCTTCTGTTTCCATCGCCAAAGCTTTCAGGTGAGCATTTGCAAGCGGTTGGCACCATTTTTGAGTGAATTGCCAAAAGTCAGATTTTTGCTGAAATTGTGACCCCCGGGCTTAGGGATTTTTTCAAAAAAAAAATTCTGCCGGGTAAGTTTTTGAGGGCTGATTTCTTGTCCTGTGATAAAAAGCCTTCTGTTTCCATCGCCAAACCTTTCAGGGGAGCATTTTCAAGCAGTTGGCACCATTTTTGAGTGAACTGCCAAAAGTCAAATTTTTTCTGAAATTGTGACCCGGGGGCTTAGGGATTTTTTCAAAAAAATATTTTCTGCCGGTTAAGTTTTTGAGGGCTGATTTCTTGTCCTGTGATAAAAAGCCTTCTGTTTCCATCGCCAAACCTTTCAGGGGAGCATTTTCAAGCTTTTGGCACCATTTTTGAGTGAATTGCCAAAAGTCAGATTTTTGCTGAAATTGTGACCCCGGGGCTTAGGGATTTTTTCAAAAAAAATATTTTCTACCGGTTAAGTTTTTGAGGGCTGATTTCTTGTCCTGTGATAAAAAGCCTTCTGTTTCGCGTGCCAAACCTTTCAGGGGAGCATTTGCAACCGGTTGGCACCATTTTTGAGTGAACTGCCAAAAGTCAGATTTTTGCTGAAATTGTGACCCCGGGGCTTAGGGATTTTTTCAAAAAAATATTTTCTACCGGTTAAGTTTTTGAGGGCTGATTTCTTGTCCTGTGATAAAAAGCCTTCTGTTTCCATCGCCAAAGCTTTCAGGTGAGCATTTGCAAGCGGTTGGCACCATTTTTGAGTGAACTGCCAAAAGTCAGATTTTTGCTGAAATTGTGACCCCCGGGCTTAGGGATTTTTTCAAAAAAAAATTTCTGCCGGTTAAGTTTTTGAGGGCTGATTTCTTGTCCTGTGATAAAAAGCCTTCTGTTTCCATCGCCAAACCTTTCAGGGGAGCATTTTCAAGCAGTTGGCACCATTTTTGAGTGAACTGCCAAAAGTCAAATTTTTTCTGAAATTGTGACCCGGGGGCTTAGGGATTTTTTCAAAAAAATATTTTCTGCCGGTTAAGTTTTTGAGGGCTGATTTCTTGTCCTGTGATAAAAAGCCTTCTGTTTCCATCGCCAAACCTTTCAGGGGAGCATTTGCAACCGGTTGGCACCATTTTTGAGTGAACTGCCAAAAGTCAGATTTTTGCTGAAATTGTGACCCCGGGGCTTAGGGATTTTTTCAAAAAAATATTTTCTACCGGTTAAGTTTTTGAGGGCTGATTTCTTGTCCTGTGATAAAAAGCCTTCTGTTTCCATCGCCAAAGCTTTCAGGTGAGCATTTGCAAGCAGTTGGCACCATTATTGAGTGAACTGCCAAAAGTCAAATTTTTTCTGAAATTGTGACCCCGGGGCTTAGGGATTTTTTCAAAAAAATATTTTCTACCGGTTAAGTTTTTGAGGGCTGATTTCTTGTCCTGTGATAAAAAGCCTTCTGTTTCCATCGCCAAAGCTTTCAGGTGAGCATTTGCAAGCAGTTGGCACCATTTTTGAGTGAACTGCCAAAAGTCAAATTTTTTCTGAAATTGTGACCCCGGGGCTTAGGGATTTTTTCAAAAAAATATTTTCTGCCGGTTAAGTTTTCGAGGGCTGATTTCTTGTCCTGTGATAAAAAGCCTTCTGTTTCCATCGCCAAACCTTTCAGGGGAGCATTTTCAAGCTTTTGGCACCATTTTTGAGTGAATTGCCAAAAGTCAGATTTTTGCTGAAATTGTGACCCCGGGGCTTAGGGATTTTTTCAAAAAAAATATTTTCTACCGGTTAAGTTTTTGAGGGCTGATTTCTTGTCCTGTGATAAAAAGCCTTCTGTTTCGAGTGCCAAACCTTTCAGGGGAGCATTTGCAACCGGTTGGCACCATTTTTGAGTGAACTGCCAAAAGTCAGATTTTTGCTGAAATTGTGACCCCGGGGCTTAGGGATTTTTTCAAAAAAATATTTTCTGCCGGTTAAGTTTTTGAGGGCTGATTTCTTGTCCTGTGATAAAAAGCCTTCTGTTTCCATCGCCAAAGCTTTCAGGTGAGCATTTGCAAGCGGTTGGCACCATTTTTGAGTGAACTGCCAAAAGTCAGATTTTTGCTGAAATTGTGACCCCGGGGCTTAGGGATTTTTTCAAAAAAATATTTTCTGCCGGTTAAGATTTTGAGGGCTGATTTCTTGTCCTGTGATAAAAAGCCTTCTGTTTCCATCGCCAAAGCTTTCAGGTGAGCATTTGCAAGCGGTTGGCACCATTTTTGAGTGAACTGCCAAAAGTCAGATTTTTGCTGAAATTGTGACCCCGGGGCTTAGGGATTTTTTCAAAAAAATATTTTCTGCCGGTTAAGTTTTTGAGGGCTGATTTCTTGTCCTGTGATAAAAAGCCTTCTGTTTCCATCGCCAAAGCTTTCAGGTGAGCATTTTCAAACTTTTGGCACCATTTTTGAGTGAACTGCCAAAAGTCAGATTTTTTCTGAAATTGTGACTCCGGGGCTTAGGGATTTTTTCAAAAAAATATTTTCTCCCGGTTAAGTTTTTGAGGGCTGATTTCTTGTCCTGTGATAAAAAGCCTTCTGTTTCCATCGCCAAAGCTTTCAGGTGAGCATTTGCAAGCGGTTGGCACCATTTTTGAGTGAACTGCCAAAAGTCAGATTTTTGCTGAAATTGTGACCCCGGGGCTTAGGGATTTTTTCAAAAAAATATTTTCTGCCGGTTAAGTTTTTGAGGGCTGATTTCTTGTCCTGTGATAAAAAGCCTTCTGTTTCCATCGCCAAAGCTTTCAGGTGAGCATTTGCAAGCGGTTGGCACCATTTTTGAGTGAACTGCCAAAAGTCAGATTTTTTCTGAAATTGTGACCCCGGGGCTTAGGGATTTTTTCAAAAAAATATTTTCTGCCGGTTAAGTTTTTGAGGGCTGATTTCTTGTCCTGTGATAAAAAGCCTTCTGTTTCGAGTGCCAAACCTTTCAGGGGAGCATTTTCAAGCTTTTGGCACCATTTTTGAGTGAACTGCCAAAAGTCAGATTTTTGCTGAAATTGTGACCCCGGGGCTTAGGGATTTTTTCAAAAAAAAATTTCTGCCGGTTAAGTTTTTGAGGGCTGATTTCTTGTCCTGTGATAAAAAGCCTTCTGTTTCGAGTGCCAAACCTTTCAGGGGAGCATTTTCAAGCTTTTGGCACCATTTTTGAGTGAATTGCCAAAAGTCAGATTTTTGCTGAAATTGTGACCCCGGGGCTTAGGGATTTTTTCAAAAAAATATTTCTGCCGGTTAAGTTTTTGAGGGCTGATTTCTTGTCCTGTGATAAAAAGCCTTCTGTTTCCATCGCCAAAGCTTTCAGGTGAGCATTTGCAAGCGGTTGGCACCATTTTTGAGTGAACTGCCAAAAGTCAGATTTTTGCTGAAATTGTGACCCCGGGGCTTAGGGATTTTTTCAAAAAAATATTTTCTGCCGGTTAATTTTTTGAGGGCTGATTTCTTGTCCTGTGATAAAAAGCCTTCTGTTTCCATCGCCAAAGCTTTCAGGTGAGCATTTGCAAGCGGTTGGCACCATTTTTGAGTGAACTGCCAAAAGTCAGATTTTTGCTGAAATTGTGACCCCGGGGCTTAGGGATTTTTTCAAAAAAAAAATTCTGCCGGTTAAGTTTTTGAGGGCTGATTTCTTGTCCTGTGATAAAAAGCCTTCTGTTTCCATCGCCAAAGCTTTCAGGTGAGCATTTGCAAGCGGTTGGCACCATTTTTGAGTGAACTGCCAAAAGTCAGATTTTTGCTGAAATTGTGACCCCGGGGCTTAGGGATTTTTTCAAAAAAATATTTTCTGCCGGTTAAGTTTTTGAGGGCTGATTTCTTGTCCTGTGATAAAAAGCCTTCTGTTTCCATCGCCAAAGCTTTCAGGTGAGCATTTGCAAGCGGTTGGCACCATTTTTGAGTGAACTGCCAAAAGTCAGATTTTTGCTGAAATTGTGACCCCGGGGCTTAGGGATTTTTTCAAAAAAATATTTTCTGCCGGTTAAGTTTTTGAGGGCTGATTTCTTGTCCTGTGATAAAAAGCCTTCTGTTTCCATCGCCAAAGCTTTCAGGTGAGCATTTGCAAGCGGTTGGCACCATTTTTGAGTGAACTGCCAAAAGTCAGATTTTTGCTGAAATTGTGACCCCGGGGATTAGGGATTTTTTCAAAAAAATATTTTCTGCCGGTTAAGTTTTTGAGGGCTGATTTCTTGTCCTGTGATAAAAAGCCTTCTGTTTCGCGTGCCAAACCTTTCAGGGGAGCATTTTCAAGCTTTTGGCACCATTTTTGAGTGAACTGCCAAAAGTCAGATTTTTGCTGAAATTGTGACCCCGGGGCTTAGGGATTTTTTCAAAAAAATATTTTCTGCCGGTTAAGTTTTTGAGGGCTGATTTCTTGTCCTGTGATAAAAAGCCTTCTGTTTCGAGTGCCAAACCTTTCAGGGGAGCATTTTCAAGCTTTTGGCATCATTTTTGAGTGAATTGCCAAAAGTCAGATTTTTGCTGAAATTGTGACCCCGGGGCTTAGGGATTTTTTCAAAAAAAAATTTCTGCCGGTTAAGTTTTTGAGGGCTGATTTCTTGTCCTGTGATAAAAAGCCGTCTGTTTCCATCGCCAAAGCTTTCAGGTGAGCATTTGCAAGCGGTTGGCACCATTTTTGAGTGAACTGCCAAAAGTCAGATTTTTGCTGAAATTGTGACCCCGGGGCTTAGGGATTTTTTCAAAAAAATATTTTCTGACGGTTAAGTTTTTGAGGGCTGATTTCTTGTCCTGTGATAAAAAGCCTTCTGTTTCCATCGCCAAAGCTTTCAGGTGAGCATTTGCAAGCGGTTGGCACCATTTTTGAGTGAACTGCCAAAAGTCAGATTTTTGCTGAAATTGTGACCCCAGGGCTTAGGGATTTTTTCAAAAAAATATTTTCTGCCGGTTAAGTTTTTGAGGGCTGATTTCTTGTCCTGTGATAAAAAGCCTTCTGTTTCGCGTGCCAAACCTTTCAGGTGAGCATTTGCAAGCGGTTGGCACCATTTTTGAGTGAACTGCCAAAAGTCAGATTTTTGCTGAAATTGTGACCCCGGGGCTTAGGGATTTTTTCAAAAAAATATTTTCTGCCGGTTAAGTTTTTGAGGGCTGATTTCTTGTCCTGTGATAAAAAGCCTTCTGTTTCGCGTGCCAAACCTTTCAGTGGAGCATTTTCAAGCTTTTGGCACCATTTTTGAGTGAACTGCCAAAAGTCAGATTTTTGCTGAAATTGTGACCCCGGGGCTTAGGGATTTTTTCAAAAAAAAAATTTCTGCTGGTTAAGTTTTTGAGGGCTGATTTCTTGTCCTGTGATAAAAAGCCTTCTGTTTCCATCGCCAAAGCTTTCAGGTGAGCATTTGCAAGCGGTTGGCACCATTTTTGAGTGAACTGCCAAAAGTCAGATTTTTGCTGAAATTGTGACCCCGGGGCTTAGGGATTTTTTCAAAAAAATATTTTCTGCCGGTTAAGTTTTTGAGGGCTGATTTCTTGTCCTGTGATAAAAAGCCTTCTGTTTCGAGTGCCAAACCTTTCAGGGGAGCATTTTCAAGCTTTTGGCACCATTTTTGAGTGAATTGCCAAAAGTCAGATTTTTGCTGAAATTGTGACCCCGGGGCTTAGGGATTTTTTCAAAAAAAAATTTCTGCCGGTTAAGTTTTTGAGGGCTGATTTCTTGTCCTGTGATAAAAAGCCTTCTGTTTCCATCGCCAAAGCTTTCAGGTGAGCATTTTCAAGCGGTTGGCACCATTTTTGAGTGAACTGCCAAAAGTCAGATTTTTTCTGAAATTGTGACCCCGGGGCTTAGGGATTTTTTCAAAAAAATATTTTCTGCCGGTTAAGTTTTTGAGGGCTGATTTCTTGTCCTGTGATAAAAAGCCTTCTGTTTCCATCGCCAAAGCTTTCAGGTGAGCATTTGCAAGCGGTTGGCACCATTTTTGAGTGAACTGCCAAAAGTCAGATTTTTGCTGAAATTGTGACCCCGGGGCTTAGGGATTTTTTCAAAAAAATATTTTCTGCCGGTTAAGTTTTTGAGGGCTGATTTCTTGTCCTGTGATAAAAAGCCTTCTGTTTCCATCGCCAAAGCTTTCAGGTGAGCATTTTCAAGCTTTTGGCACCATTTTTGAGTGAACTGCCAAAAGTCAGATTTTTTCTGAAATTGTGACCCCGGGGCTTAGGGATTTTTTCAAAAAAATATTTTCTGCCGGTTAAGTTTTTGAGGGCTGATTTCTTGTCCTGTGATAAAAAGCCTTATGTTTCGCGTGCCAAACCTTTCAGGGGAGCATTTTCAAGCTTTTGGCACCATTTTTGAGTGAACTGCCAAAAGTCAGATTTTTGCTGAAATTGTGACCCCGGGGCTTAGGGATTTTTTCAAAAAAAAAATTTCTGCCGGTTAAGTTTTTGAGGGCTGATTTCTTGTCCTGTGATAAAAAGCCTTCTGTTTCCATCGCCAAAGCTTTCAGGTGAGCATTTGCAAGCGGTTGGCACCATTTTTGAGTGAACTGCCAAAAGTCAGATTTTTGCTGAAATTGTGACCCCGGGGCTTAGGGATTTTTTCAAAAAAATATTTTCTACCGGTCAAGTTTTTGAGGGCTGATTTCTTGTCCTGTGATAAGTTTCGCATGCCAAACCTTTCAGGGGAGCATTTGCAACCGGTTGGCACCATTTTTGAGTGAACTGCCAAAAGTCAGATTTTTGCTGAAATTGTGACCCCGGGGCTTAGGGATTTTTTCCAAAAAATATTTTCTGCCGGTTAAGTTTTTGAGGGCTGATTTCTTGTCCTGTGATAAAAAGCCTTCTGTTTCCATCGCCAAAGCTTTCAGGGGAGCATTTGCAAGCTTTTGGCACCATTTTTGAGTGAATTGCCAAAAGTCAGATTTTTGCTGAAATTGTGACCCCGGGGCTTAGGGATTTTTTCAAAAAAATATTTTCTGCTGGTTAAGTTTTTGAGGGCTGATTTCTTGTCCTGTGATAAAAAGCCTTCTGTTTCCATCGCCAAAGCTTTCAGGTGAGCATTTTCAAGCGGTTGGCACCATTTTTGAGTGAACTGCCAAAAGTCAGATTTTTGCTGAAATTGTGACCCCAGGGCTTAGGGATTTTTTAAAAAAAAAAATTTTTTTGCCGCTTAAGTTTTTGAGGGCTGATTTCTTGTCCTGTGATAAAAAGCCTTCTGTTTCGCGTGCCAAACCTTTCAGGTGAGCATTTGCAAGCGGTTGGCACCATTTTTGAGTGAACTGCCAAAAGTCAGATTTTTGCTGAAATTGTGACCCCGGGGCTTAGGGATTTTTTCAAAAAAATATTTTCTGCCGGTTAATTTTTTGAGGGCTGATTTCTTGTCCTGTGATAAAAAGCCTTCTGTTTCCATCGCCAAAGCTTTCAGGTGAGCATTTTCAAGGTTTTGGCACCATTTTTGAGTGAACTGCCAAAAGTCAGATTTTTTCTGAAATTGTGACCCCGGGGCTTAGGGATTTTTTCAAAAAAATATTTTCTGCCGGTTAAGTTTTTGAGGGCTGATTTCTTGTCCTGTGATAAAAAGCCTTCTGTTTCCATCGCCAAAGCTTTCAGGTGAGCATTTGCAAGCGGTTGGCACCATTTTTGAGTGAACTGCCAAAAGTCAGATTTTTGCTGAAATTGTGACCCCGGGGCTTAGGGATTTTTTCAAAAAAATATTTTCTACCGGTCAAGTTTTTGAGGGCTGATTTCTTGTCCTGTGATAAGTTTCGCGTGCCAAACCTTTCAGGGGAGCATTTGCAACCGGTTGGCACCATTTTTGAGTGAACTGCCAAAAGTCAGATTTTTGCTGAAATTGTGACCCCGGGGCTTAGGGATTTTTTCAAAAAAATATTTTCTGCCGGTTAAGTTTTTGAGGGCTGATTTCTTGTCCTGTGATAAAAAGCCTTCTGTTTCCATCGCCAAAGCTTTCAGGGGAGCATTTGCAAGCTTTTGGCACCATTTTTGAGTGAATTGCCAAAAGTCAGATTTTTGCTGAAATTGTGACCCCGGGGCT
Organism: Podarcis liolepis; assembly: GCF_965112155.1. Lineage (NCBI taxonomy): Eukaryota > Metazoa > Chordata > Lepidosauria > Squamata > Lacertidae > Podarcis > Podarcis liolepis. Next base: position 921,694 of record NW_028148817.1, on the reverse strand, counting down.
TAGGGATTTTTTCAAAAAAATATTTTCTGCCGGTTAAGTTTTTGAGGGCTGATTTCTTGTCCTGTGATAAAAAGCCTTCTGTTTCCATCGCCAAAGCTTTCAGGTGAGCATTTTCAAGCGGTTGGCACCATTTTTGAGTGAACTGCCAAAAGTCAGATTTTTGCTGAAATTGTGACCCCAGGGCTTAGGGATTTTTTCAAAAAAATATTTTCTGCCGCTTAAGTTTTTGAGGGCTGATTTCTTGTCCTGTGATAAAAAGCCTTCTGTTTCGCGTGCCAAACCTTTCAGGTGAGCATTTGCAAGCGGTTGGCACCATTTTTGAGTGAACTGCCAAAAGTCAGATTTTTGCTGAAATTGTGACCCCGGGGCTTAGGGATTTTTTCAAAAAAATATTTTCTGCCGGTTAAGTTTTTGAGGGCTGATTTCTTGTCCTGTGATAAAAAGCCTTCTGTTTCCATCGCCAAAGCTTTCAGGTGAGCATTTTCAAGGTTTTGGCACCATTTTTGAGTGAACTGCCAAAAGTCAGATTTTTTCTGAAATTGTGACCCCGGGGCTTAGGGATTTTTTCAAAAAAATATTTTCTGCCGGTTAAGTTTTTGAGGGCTGATTTCTTGTCCTGTGATAAAAAGCCTTCTGTTTCGCGTGCCAAACCTTTCAGTGGAGCATTTTCAAGCTTTTGGCACCATTTTTGAGTGAACTGCCAAAAGTCAGATTTTTGCTGAAATTGTGACCCCGGGGCTTAGGGATTTTTTCAAAAAAAAAATTTCTGCCGGTTAAGTTTTTGAGGGCTGATTTCTTGTCCTGTGATAAAAAGCCTTCTGTTTCCATCGCCAAAGCTTTCAGGTGAGCATTTGCAAGCGGTTGGCACCATTTTTGAGTGAACTGCCAAAAGTCAGATTTTTGCTGAAATTGTGACCCCGGGGCTTAGGGATTTTTTCAAAAAAATATTTTCTGCCGGTTAAGTTTTTGAGGGCTGATTTCTTGTCCTGTGATAAAAAGCCTTCTGTTTCGCGTGCCAAACCTTTCAGGTGAGCATTTGCAAGCGGTTGGCACCATTTTTGAGTGAACTGCCAAAAGTCAGATTTTTGCTGAAATTGTGACCCCGGGGCTTAGGGATTTTTTCAAAAAAATATTTTCTGCCGGTTAAGTTTTTGAGGGCTGATTTCTTGTCCTGTGATAAAAAGCCTTCTGTTTCCATCGCCAAAGCTTTCAGGTGAGCATTTGCAAGTGGTTGGTACCATTTTTGAGTGAACTGCCAAAAGTCAGATTTTTGCTGAAATTGTGACCCCTGGGCTTAGGAATTTTTTCAAAAAAATATTTTCTGCCGGTTAAGTTTTTGAGGGCTGATTTCTTGTCCTGTGATAAAAAGCCTTCTGTTTCGTGTGCCAAACCTTTCAGGGGAGCATTTTCAAGCTTTTGGCACCATTTTTGAGTGAACTGCCAAAAGTCAGATTTTTGCTGAAATTGTGACCCCGGGGCTTAGGGATTTGTTCAAAAAAATATTTTCTGCCGGTTAAGTTTTTGAGGGCTGATTTCTTGTCCTGTGATAAAAAGCCTTCTGTTTCGAGTGCCAAACCTTTCAGGGGAGCATTTTCAAGCTTTTGGCACCATTTTTGAGTGAATTGCCAAAAGTCAGATTTTTGCTGAAATTGTGACCCCGGGGCTTAGGGATTTTTTCAAAAAAAAAATTCTGCCGGTTAAGTTTTTGAGGGCTGATTTCTTGTCCTGTGATAAGTTTCGCGTGCCAAACCTTTCAGGTGAGCATTTTCAAGGTTTTGGCACCATTTTTGAGTGAACTGCCAAAAGTCAAATTTTTGCTGAAATTGTGACCCCGGGGCTTAGGGATTTTTTCAAAAAAATATTTTCTGCCTGTTAAGTTTTTGATGGCTGATTTCTTGTCCTGTGATAAAAAGCCTTCTGTTTCCATCGCCAAAGCTTTCAGGTGAGCATTTGCAAGCGGTTGGCACCATTTTTGAGTGAACTGCCAAAAGTCAGATTTTTGCTGAAATTGTGACCCCGGGGCTTAGGGATTTTTTCAAAAAAATATTTTTTGCCGGTTAAGTTTTTGAGGGCTGATTTCTTGTCCTGTGATAAAAAGCCTTCTGTTTCCATCGCCAAAGCTTTCAGGTGAGCATTTGCAAGCGGTTGGCACCATTTTTGAGTGAACTGCCAAAAGTCAGATTTTTGCTGAAATTGTGACCCCGGGGCTTAGGGATTTTTTCAAAAAAATATTTTCTGCCGGTTAAGATTTTGAGGGCTGATTTCTTGTCCTGTGATAAAAAGCCTTCTGTTTCCATCGCCAAAGCTTTCAGGTGAGCATTTGCAAGCGGTTGGCACCATTTTTGAGTGAACTGCCAAAAGTCAGATTTTTGCTGAAATTGTGACCCCGGGGCTTAGGGATTTTTTCAAAAAAATATTTTCTGCCGGTTAAGTTTATGAGGGCTGATTTCTTGTCCTGTGATAAAAAGCCTTCTGTTTCCATCGCCAAAGCTTTCAGGTGAGCATTTGCAAGCGGTTGGCACCATTTTTGAGTGAACTGCCAAAAGTCAGATTTTTGCTGAAATTGTGACCCCGGGGCTTAGGGATTTTTTCAAAAAAATATTTTCTGCCGGTTAAGTTTTTGAGGGCTGATTTCTTGTCCTGTGATAAAAAGCCTTCTGTTTCCATCGCCAAAGCTTTCAGGTGAGCATTTGCAAGCGGTTGGCACCATTTTTGAGTGAACTGCCAAAAGTCAGATTTTTGCTGAAATTGTGACCCCGGGGCTTAGGGATTTTTTCAAAAAAATATTTTCTGCCGGTTAAGTTTTTGAGGGCTGATTTCTTGTCCTGTGATAAAAAGCCTTCTGTTTCCATCGCCAAAGCTTTCAGGTGAGCATTTGCAAGCGGTTGGCACCATTTTTGAGTGAACTGCCAAAAGTCAGATTTTTGCTGAAATTGTGACCCCGGGGCTTAGGGATTTTTTCAAAAAAATATTTTCTACCGGTCAAGTTTTTGAGGGCTGATTTCTTGTCCTGTGATAAGTTTCGCGTGCCAAACCTTTCAGGTGAGCATTTTCAAGGTTTTGGCACCATTTTTGAGTGAACTGCCAAAAGTCAAATTTTTGCTGAAATTGTGACCCCGGGGCTTAGGGATTTTTTCAAAAAAATATTTTCTGCCTGTTAAGTTTTTGAGGGCTGATTTCTTGTCCTGTGATAAAAAGCCTTCTGTTTCCATCGCCAAAGCTTTCAGGTGAGCATTTGCAAGCGGTTGGCACCATTTTTGAGTGAACTGCCAAAAGTCAGATTTTTGCTGAAATTGTGACCCCGGGGCTTAGGGATTTTTTCAAAAAAATATTTTTTGCCGGTTAAGTTTTTGAGGGCTGATTTCTTGTCCTGTGATAAAAAGCCTTCTGTTTCCATCGCCAAAGCTTTCAGGTGAGCATTTGCAAGCGGTTGGCACCATTTTTGAGTGAACTGCCAAAAGTCAGATTTTTGCTGAAATTGTGACCCCGGGGCTTAGGGATTTTTTCAAAAAAATATTTTCTGCCGGTTAAGATTTTGAGGGCTGATTTCTTGTCCTGTGATAAAAAGCCTTCTGTTTCCATCGCCAAAGCTTTCAGGTGAGCATTTGCAAGCGGTTGGTACCATTTTTGAGTGAACTGCCAAAAGTCAGATTTTTGCTGAAATTGTGACCCCGGGGCTTAGGGATTTTTTCAAAAAAATATTTTTTGCCGGTTAAGTTTTTGAGGGCTGATTTCTTGTCCTGTGATAAAAAGCTTTCTGTTTCCATCGCCAAAGCTTTCAGGTGAGCATTTGCAAGCGGTTGGCACCATTTTTGAGTGAACTGCCAAAAGTCAGATTTTTGCTGAAATTGTGACCCCGGGGCTTAGGGATTTTTTCAAAAAAATATTTTTTGCCGGTTAAGTTTTTGAGGGCTGATTTCTTGTCCTGTGATAAAAAGCCTTCTGTTTCCATCGCCAAAGCTTTCAGGTGAGCATTTGCAAGCGGTTGGCACCATTTTTGAGTGAACTGCCAAAAGTCAGATTTTTGCTGAAATTGTGACCCCGGGGCTTAGGGATTTTTTCAAAAAAAAAATTCTGCCGGTTAAGATTTTGAGGGCTGATTTCTTGTCCTGTGATAAAAAGCCTTCTGTTTCCATCGCCAAAGCTTTCAGGTGAGCATTTGCAAGCGGTTGGCACCATTTTTGAGTGAACTGCCAAAAGTCAGATTTTTGCTGAAATTGTGACCCCGGGGCTTAGGGATTTTTTCAAAAAAATATTTTCTGCCGGTTAAGTTTTTGAGGGCTGATTTCTTGTCCTGTGATAAAAAGCCTTCTGTTTCCATCGCCAAAGCTTTCAGGTGAGCATTTGCAAGCGGTTGGCACCATTTTTGAGTTAACTGCCAAAAGTCAGATTTTTGCTGAAATTGTGACCCCGGGGCTTAGGGATTTTTTCAAAAAAATATTTTCTGCCGGTTAAGTTTTTGAGGGCTGATTTCTTGTCCTGTGATAAAAAGCCTTCTGTTTCCATCGCCAAAGCTTTCAGGTGAGCATTTGCAAGCGGTTGGCACCATTTTTGAGTGAACTGCCAAAAGTCAGATTTTTGCTGAAATTGTGACCCCGGGGCTTAGGGATTTTTTCAAAAAAATATTTTCTGCCGGTTAAGTTTTTGAGGGCTGATTTCTTGTCCTGTGATAAAAAGCCTTCTGTTTCCATCGCCAAAGCTTTCAGGTGAGCATTTGCAAGCAGTTGGCACCATTTTTGAGTGAACTGCCAAAAGTCAGATTTTTGCTGAAATTGTGACCCCGGGGCTTAGGGATTTTTTCAAAAAAATATTTTCTACCGGTCAAGTTTTTGAGGGCTGATTTCTTGTCCTGTGATAAGTTTCGTGTGCCAAACCTTTCAGGTGAGCATTTTCAAGGTTTTGGCACCATTTTTGAGTGAACTGCCAAAAGTCAAATTTTTGCTGAAATTGTGACCCCGGGGCTTAGGGATTTTTTCAAAAAAATATTTTCTGCCTGTTAAGTTTTTGAGGGCTGATTTCTTGTCCTGTGATAAAAAGCCTTCTGTTTCCATCGCCAAAGCTTTCAGGTGAGCATTTGCAAGCGGTTGGCACCATTTTTGAGTGAACTGCCAAAAGTCAGATTTTTGCTGAAATTGTGACCCCGGGGCTTAGGGATTTTTTCAAAAAAATATTTTTTGCCGGTTAAGTTTTTGAGGGCTGATTTCTTGTCCTGTGATAAAAAGCCTTCTGTTTCCATCGCCAAAGCTTTCAGGTGAGCATTTGCAAGCGGTTGGCACCATTTTTGAGTGAACTGCCAAAAGTCAGATTTTTGCTGAAATTGTGACCCCGGGGCTTAGGGATTTTTTCAAAAAAATATTTTCTACCGGTCAAGTTTTTGAGGGCTGATTTCTTGTCCTGTGATAAGTTTCGCGTGCCAAACCTTTCAGGTGAGCATTTTCAAGGTTTTGGCACCATTTTTGAGTGAACTGCCAAAAGTCAAATTTTTGCTGAAATTGTGACCCCGGGGCTTAGGGATTTTTTCAAAAAAATATTTTCTGCCTGTTAAGTTTTTGAGGGCTGATTTCTTGTCCTGTGATAAAAAGCCTTCTGTTTCCATCGCCAAAGCTTTCAGGTGAGCATTTGCAAGCGGTTGGCACCATTTTTGAGTGAACTGCCAAAAGTCAGATTTTTGCTGAAATTGTGACCCCGGGGCTTAGGGATTTTTTCAAAAAAATATTTTTTGCCGGTTAAGTTTTTGAGGGCTGATTTCTTGTCCTGTGATAAAAAGCCTTCTGTTTCCATCGCCAAAGCTTTCAGGTGAGCATTTGCAAGCGGTTGGCACCATTTTTGAGTGAACTGCCAAAAGTCAGATTTTTGCTGAAATTGTGACCCCGGGGCTTAGGGATTTTTTCAAAAAAATATTTTCTGCCGGTTAAGATTTTGAGGGCTGATTTCTTGTCCTGTGATAAAAAGCCTTCTGTTTCCATCGCCAAAGCTTTCAGGTGAGCATTTGCAAGCGGTTGGCACCATTTTTGAGTGAACTGCCAAAAGTCAGATTTTTGCTGAAATTGTGACCCCGGGGCTTAGGGATTTTTTCAAAAAAATATTTTCTGCCGGTTAAGTTTTTGAGGGCTGATTTCTTGTCCTGTGATAAAAAGCCTTCTGTTTCCATCGCCAAAGCTTTCAGGTGAGCATTTGCAAGCGGTTGGCACCATTTTTGAGTGAACTGCCAAAAGTCAGATTTTTGCTGAAATTGTGACCCCGGGGCTTAGGGATTTTTTCAAAAAAATATTTTCTGCCGGTTAAGTTTTTGAGGGCTGATTTCTTGTCCTGTGATAAAAAGCCTTCTGTTTCCATCGCCAAAGCTTTCAGGTGAGCATTTGCAAGCGGTTGGCACCATTTTTGAGTGAACTGCCAAAAGTCAGATTTTTTCTGAAATTGTGACCCCGGGGCTTAGGGATTTTTTCAAAAAAATATTTTCTGCCGGTTAAGTTTTTGAGGGCTGATTTCTTGTCCTGTGATAAAAAGCCTTCTGTTTCCATCGCCAAAGCTTTCAGGTGAGCATTTGCAAGCGGTTGGCACCATTTTTGAGTGAACTGCCAAAAGTCAGATTTTTGCTGAAATTGTGACCCCGGGGCTTAGGGATTTTTTCAAAAAAATATTTTCTGCCGGTTAAGTTTTTGAGGGCTGATTTCTTGTCCTGTGATAAAAAGCCTTCTGTTTCCATCGCCAAAGCTTTCAGGTGAGCATTTGCAAGCGGTTGGCACCATTTTTGAGTGAACTGCCAAAAGTCAGATTTTTGCTGAAATTGTGACCCCGGGGCTTAGGGATTTTTTCAAAAAAATATTTTCTGCCGGTTAAGTTTTTGAGGGCTGATTTCTTGTCCTGTGATAAAAAGCCTTCTGTTTCCATCGCCAAAGCTTTCAGGTGAGCATTTGCAAGCGGTTGGCACCATTTTTGAGTGAACTGCCAAAAGTCAGATTTTTGCTGAAATTGTGACCCCGGGGCTTAGGGATTTTTTCAAAAAAATATTTTCTGCCGGTTAAGTTTTTGAGGGCTGATTTCTTGTCCTGTGATAAAAAGCCTTCTGTTTCCATCGCCAAAGCTTTCAGGTGAGCATTTGCAAGCGGTTGGCACCATTTTTGAGTGAACTGCCAAAAGTCAGATTTTTGCTGAAATTGTGACCCCGGGGCTTAGGGATTTTTTCAAAAAAATATTTTCTACCGGTCAAGTTTTTGAGGGCTGATTTCTTGTCCTGTGATAAGTTTCGCGTGCCAAACCTTTCAGGTGAGCATTTTCAAGGTTTTGGCACCATTTTTGAGTGAACTGCCAAAAGTCAAATTTTTGCTGAAATTGTGACCCCGGGGCTTAGGGATTTTTTCAAAAAAATATTTTCTGCCTGTTAAGTTTTTGAGGGCTGATTTCTTGTCCTGTGATAAAAAGCCTTCTGTTTCCATCGCCAAAGCTTTCAGGTGAGCATTTGCAAGCGGTTGGCACCATTTTTGAGTGAACTGCCAAAAGTCAGATTTTTGCTGAAATTGTGACCCCGGGGCTTAGGGATTTTTTCAAAAAAATATTTTTTGCCGGTTAAGTTTTTGAGGGCTGATTTCTTGTCCTGTGATAAAAAGCCTTCTGTTTCCATCGCCAAAGCTTTCAGGTGAGCATTTGCAAGCGGTTGGCACCATTTTTGAGTGAACTGCCAAAAGTCAGATTTTTGCTGAAATTGTGACCCCGGGGCTTAGGGATTTTTTCAAAAAAATATTTTCTGCCGGTTAAGATTTTGAGGGCTGATTTCTTGTCCTGTGATAAAAAGCCTTCTGTTTCCATCGCCAAAGCTTTCAGGTGAGCATTTGCAAGCGGTTGGCACCATTTTTGAGTGAACTGCCAAAAGTCAGATTTTTGCTGAAATTGTGACCCCGGGGCTTAGGGATTTTTTCAAAAAAATATTTTCTGCCGGTTAAGTTTTTGAGGGCTGATTTCTTGTCCTGTGATAAAAAGCCTTCTGTTTCCATCGCCAAAGCTTTCAGGTGAGCATTTGCAAGCGGTTGGCACCATTTTTGAGTGAACTGCCAAAAGTCAGATTTTTGCTGAAATTGTGACCCCGGGGCTTAGGGATTTTTTCAAAAAAATATTTTTTGCCGGTTAAGTTTTTGAGGGCTGATTTCTTGTCCTGTGATAAAAAGCCTTCTGTTTCCATCGCCAAAGCTTTCAGGTGAGCATTTGCAAGCGGTTGGCACCATTTTTGAGTGAACTGCCAAAAGTCAGATTTTTGCTGAAATTGTGACCCCGGGGCTTAGGGATTTTTTCAAAAAAATATTTTCTGCCGGTTAAGATTTTGAGGGCTGATTTCTTGTCCTGTGATAAAAAGCCTTCTGTTTCCATCGCCAAAGCTTTCAGGTGAGCATTTGCAAGCGGTTGGCACCATTTTTGAGTGAACTGCCAAAAGTCAGATTTTTGCTGAAATTGTGACCCCGGGGCTTAGGGATTTTTTCAAAAAAATATTTTCTGCCGGTTAAGTTTTTGAGGGCTGATTTCTTGTCCTGTGATAAAAAGCCTTCTGTTTCCATCGCCAAAGCTTTCAGGTGAGCATTTGCAAGCGGTTGGCACCATTTTTGAGTGAACTGCCAAAAGTCAGATTTTTGCTGAAATTGTGACCCCGGGGCTTAGGGATTTTTTCAAAAAAATATTTTCTGCCGGTTAAGTTTTTGAGGGCTGATTTCTTGTCCTGTGATAAAAAGCCTTCTGTTTCCATCGCCAAAGCTTTCAGGTGAGCATTTGCAAGCGGTTGGCACCATTTTTGAGTGAACTGCCAAAAGTCAGATTTTTGCTGAAATTGTGACCCCGGGGCTTAGGGATTTTTTCAAAAAAATATTTTCTGCCGGTTAAGTTTTTGAGGGCTGATTTCTTGTCCTGTGATAAAAAGCCTTCTGTTTCCATCGCCAAAGCTTTCAGGTGAGCATTTGCAAGCGGTTGGCACCATTTTTGAGTGAACTGCCAAAAGTCAGATTTTTGCTGAAATTGTGACCCCGGGGCTTAGGGATTTTTTCAAAAAAATATTTTCTACCGGTCAAGTTTTTGAGGGCTGATTTCTTGTCCTGTGATAAGTTTCGCGTGCCAAACCTTTCAGGTGAGCATTTTCAAGGTTTTGGCACCATTTTTGAGTGAACTGCCAAAAGTCAAATTTTTGCTGAAATTGTGACCCCGGGGCTTAGGGATTTTTTCAAAAAAATATTTTCTGCCTGTTAAGTTTTTGAGGGCTGATTTCTTGTCCTGTGATAAAAAGCCTTCTGTTTCCATCGCCAAAGCTTTCAGGTGAGCATTTGCAAGCGGTTGGCACCATTTTTGAGTGAACTGCCAAAAGTCAGATTTTTGCTGAAATTGTGACCCCGGGGCTTAGGGATTTTTTCAAAAAAATATTTTTTGCCGGTTAAGTTTTTGAGGGCTGATTTCTTGTCCTGTGATAAAAAGCCTTCTGTTTCCATCGCCAAAGCTTTCAGGTGAGCATTTGCAAGCGGTTGGCACCATTTTTGAGTGAACTGCCAAAAGTCAGATTTTTGCTGAAATTGTGACCCCGGGGCTTAGGGATTTTTTCAAAAAAATATTTTCTGCCGGTTAAGATTTTGAGGGCTGATTTCTTGTCCTGTGATAAAAAGCCTTCTGTTTCCATCGCCAAAGCTTTCAGGTGAGCATTTTCAAGGTTTTGGCACCATTTTTGAGTGAACTGCCAAAAGTCAAATTTTTGCTGAAATTGTGACCCCGGGGCTTAGGGATTTTTTCAAAAAAATATTTTCTGCCTGTTAAGTTTTTGAGGGCTGATTTCTTGTCCTGTGATAAAAAGCCTTCTGTTTCCATCGCCAAAGCTTTCAGGTGAGCATTTGCAAGCGGTTGGCACCATTTTTGAGTGAACTGCCAAAAGTCAGATTTTTGCTGAAATTGTGACCCCGGGGCTTAGGGATTTTTTCAAAAAAATATTTTTTGCCGGTTAAGTTTTTGAGGGCTGATTTCTTGTCCTGTGATAAAAAGCCTTCTGTTTCCATCGCCAAAGCTTTCAGGTGAGCATTTGCAAGCGGTTGGCACCATTTTTGAGTGAACTGCCAAAAGTCAGATTTTTGCTGAAATTGTGACCCCGGGGCTTAGGGATTTTTTCAAAAAAATATTTTCTGCCGGTTAAGATTTTGAGGGCTGATTTCTTGTCCTGTGATAAAAAGCCTTCTGTTTCCATCGCCAAAGCTTTCAGGTGAGCATTTGCAAGCGGTTGGCACCATTTTTGAGTGAACTGCCAAAAGTCAGATTTTTGCTGAAATTGTGACCCCGGGGCTTAGGGATTTTTTCAAAAAAATATTTTCTGCCGGTTAAGTTTTTGAGGGCTGATTTCTTGTCCTGTGATAAAAAGCCTTCTGTTTCCATCGCCAAAGCTTTCAGGTGAGCATTTGCAAGCGGTTGGCACCATTTTTGAGTGAACTGCCAAAAGTCAGATTTTTGCTGAAATTGTGACCCCGGGGCTTAGGGATTTTTTCAAAAAAATATTTTCTGCCGGTTAAGTTTTTGAGGGCTGATTTCTTGTCCTGTGATAAAAAGCCTTCTGTTTCCATCGCCAAAGCTTTCAGGTGAGCATTTGCAAGCGGTTGGCACCATTTTTGAGTGAACTGCCAAAAGTCAGATTTTTGCTGAAATTGTGACCCCGGGGCTTAGGGATTTTTTCAAAAAAATATTTTCTGCCGGTTAAGTTTTTGAGGGCTGATTTCTTGTCCTGTGATAAAAAGCCTTCTGTTTCCATCGCCAAAGCTTTCAGGTGAGCATTTGCAAGCGGTTGGCACCATTTTTGAGTGAACTGCCAAAAGTCAGATTTTTGCTGAAATTGTGACCCCGGGGCTTAGGGATTTTTTCAAAAAAATATTTTCTGCCGGTTAAGTTTTTGAGGGCTGATTTCTTGTCCTGTGATAAAAAGCCTTCTGTTTCCATCGCCAAAGCTTTCAGGTGAGCATTTGCAAGCGGTTGGCACCATTTTTGAGTGAACTGCCAAAAGTCAGATTTTTGCTGAAATTGTGACCCCGGGGCTTAGGGATTTTTTCAAAAAAATATTTTCTACCGGTCAAGTTTTTGAGGGCTGATTTCTTGTCCTGTGATAAGTTTCGCGTGCCAAACCTTTCAGGTGAGCATTTTCAAGGTTTTGGCACCATTTTTGAGTGAACTGCCAAAAGTCAAATTTTTGCTGAAATTGTGACCCCGGGGCTTAGGGATTTTTTCAAAAAAATATTTTCTGCCGGTTAAGTTTTTGAGGGCTGATTTCTTGTCCTGTGATAAAAAGCCTTCTGTTTCCATCGCCAAAGCTTTCAGGTGAGCATTTGCAAGCGGTTGGCACCATTTTTGAGTGAACTGCCAAAAGTCAGATTTTTGCTGAAATTGTGACCCCGGGGCTTAGGGATTTTTTCAAAAAAATATTTTCTACCGGTCAAGTTTTTGAGGGCTGATTTCTTGTCCTGTGATAAGTTTCGCGTGCCAAACCTTTCAGGTGAGCATTTTCAAGGTTTTGGCACCATTTTTGAGTGAACTGCCAAAAGTCAAATTTTTGCTGAAATTGTGACCCCGGGGCTTAGGGATTTTTTCAAAAAAATATTTTCTGCCTGTTAAGTTTTTGAGGGCTGATTTCTTGTCCTGTGATAAAAAGCCTTCTGTTTCCATCGCCAAAGCTTTCAGGTGAGCATTTGCAAGCGGTTGGCACCATTTTTGAGTGAACTGCCAAAAGTCAGATTTTTGCTGAAATTGTGACCCCGGGGCTTAGGGATTTTTTCAAAAAAATATTTTTTGCCGGTTAAGTTTTTGAGGGCTGATTTCTTGTCCTGTGATAAAAAGCCTTCTGTTTCCATCGCCAAAGCTTTCAGGTGAGCATTTGCAAGCGGTTGGCACCATTTTTGAGTGAACTGCCAAAAGTCAGATTTTTGCTGAAATTGTGACCCCGGGGCTTAGGGATTTTTTCAAAAAAATATTTTCTGCCGGTTAAGATTTTGAGGGCTGATTTCTTGTCCTGTGATAAAAAGCCTTCTGTTTCCATCGCCAAAGCTTTCAGGTGAGCATTTGCAAGCGGTTGGCACCATTTTTGAGTGAACTGCCAAAAGTCAGATTTTTGCTGAAATTGTGACCCCGGGGCTTAGGGATTTTTTCAAAAAAATATTTTCTGCCGGTTAAGTTTTTGAGGGCTGATTTCTTGTCCTGTGATAAAAAGCCTTCTGTTTCCATCGCCAAAGCTTTCAGGTGAGCATTTGCAAGCGGTTGGCACCATTTTTGAGTGAACTGCCAAAAGTCAGATTTTTGCTGAAATTGTGACCCCGGGGCTTAGGGATTTTTTCAAAAAAATATTTTCTGCCGGTTAAGTTTTTGAGGGCTGATTTCTTGTCCTGTGATAAAAAGCCTTCTGTTTCCATCGCCAAAGCTTTCAGGTGAGCATTTGCAAGCGGTTGGCACCATTTTTGAGTGAACTGCCAAAAGTCAGATTTTTGCTGAAATTGTGACCCCGGGGCTTAGGGATTTTTTCAAAAAAATATTTTCTGCCGGTTAAGTTTTTGAGGGCTGATTTCTTGTCCTGTGATAAAAAGCCTTCTGTTTCCATCGCCAAAGCTTTCAGGTGAGCATTTGCAAGCGGTTGGCACCATTTTTGAGTGAACTGCCAAAAGTCAGATTTTTGCTGAAATTGTGACCCCGGGGCTTAGGGATTTTTTCAAAAAAATATTTTCTGCCGGTTAAGTTTTTGAGGGCTGATTTCTTGTCCTGTGATAAAAAGCCTTCTGTTTCCATCGCCAAAGCTTTCAGGTGAGCATTTGCAAGCGGTTGGCACCATTTTTGAGTGAACTGCCAAAAGTCAGATTTTTGCTGAAATTGTGACCCCGGGGCTTAGGGATTTTTTCAAAAAAATATTTTCTACCGGTCAAGTTTTTGAGGGCTGATTTCTTGTCCTGTGATAAGTTTCGCGTGCCAAACCTTTCAGGTGAGCATTTTCAAGGTTTTGGCACCATTTTTGAGTGAACTGCCAAAAGTCAAATTTTTGCTGAAATTGTGACCCCGGGGCTTAGGGATTTTTTCAAAAAAATATTTTCTGCCTGTTAAGTTTTTGAGGGCTGATTTCTTGTCCTGTGATAAAAAGCCTTCTGTTTCCATCGCCAAAGCTTTCAGGTGAGCATTTGCAAGCGGTTGGCACCATTTTTGAGTGAACTGCCAAAAGTCAGATTTTTGCTGAAATTGTGACCCCGGGGCTTAGGGATTTTTTCAAAAAAATATTTTTTGCCGGTTAAGTTTTTGAGGGCTGATTTCTTGTCCTGTGATAAAAAGCCTTCTGTTTCCATCGCCAAAGCTTTCAGGTGAGCATTTGCAAGCGGTTGGCACCATTTTTGAGTGAACTGCCAAAAGTCAGATTTTTGCTGAAATTGTGACCCCGGGGCTTAGGGATTTTTTCAAAAAAATATTTTCTGCCGGTTAAGTTTTTGAGGGCTGATTTCTTGTCCTGTGATAAAAAGCCTTCTGTTTCCATCGCCAAAGCTTTCAGGTGAGCATTTGCAAGCGGTTGGCACCATTTTTGAGTGAACTGCCAAAAGTCAGATTTTTGCTGAAATTGTGACCCCGGGGCTTAGGGATTTTTTCAAAAAAATATTTTCTGCCGGTTAAGTTTTTGAGGGCTGATTTCTTGTCCTGTGATAAAAAGCCTTCTGTTTCCATCGCCAAAGCTTTCAGGTGAGCATTTGCAAGCGGTTGGCACCATTTTTGAGTGAACTGCCAAAAGTCAGATTTTTGCTGAAATTGTGACCCCGGGGCTTAGGGATTTTTTCAAAAAAATATTTTCTACCGGTCAAGTTTTTGAGGGCTGATTTCTTGTCCTGTGATAAGTTTCGCGTGCCAAACCTTTCAGGTGAGCATTTTCAAGGTTTTGGCACCATTTTTGAGTGAACTGCCAAAAGTCAAATTTTTGCTGAAATTGTGACCCCGGGGCTTAGGGATTTTTTCAAAAAAATATTTTCTGCCTGTTAAGTTTTTGAGGGCTGATTTCTTGTCCTGTGATAAAAAGCCTTCTGTTTCCATCGCCAAAGCTTTCAGGTGAGCATTTGCAAGCGGTTGGCACCATTTTTGAGTGAACTGCCAAAAGTCAGATTTTTGCTGAAATTGTGACCCCGGGGCTTAGGGATTTTTTCAAAAAAATATTTTTTGCCGGTTAAGTTTTTGAGGGCTGATTTCTTGTCCTGTGATAAAAAGCCTTCTGTTTCCATCGCCAAAGCTTTCAGGTGAGCATTTGCAAGCGGTTGGCACCATTTTTGAGTGAACTGCCAAAAGTCAGATTTTTGCTGAAATTGTGACCCCGGGGCTTAGGGATTTTTGCAAAAAAATATTTTCTGCCGGTTAAGATTTTGAGGGCTGATTTCTTGTCCTGTGATAAAAAGCCTTCTGTTTCCATCGCCAAAGCTTTCAGGTGAGCATTTGCAAGCGGTTGGTACCATTTTTGAGTGAACTGCCAAAAGTCAGATTTTTGCTGAAATTGTGACCCCGGGGCTTAGGAATTTTTTCAAAAAAATATTTTCTGCCGGTTAAGTTTTTGAGGGCTGATTTCTTGTCCTGTGATAAAAAGCCTTCTGTTTCGCGTGCCAAACCTTTCAGGGGAGCATTTTCAAGCTTTTGGCACCATTTTTGAGTGAACTGCCAAAAGTCAGATTTTTGCTGAAATTGTGACCCCGGGGCTTAGGGATTTTTTCAAAAAAATATTTTCTGCCGGTTAAGTTTTTGAGGGCTGATTTCTTGTCCTGTGATAAAAAGCCTTCTGTTTCCATCGCCAAAGCTTTCAGGTGAGCATTTGCAAGCGGTTGGCACCATTTTTGAGTGAACTGCCAAAAGTCAGATTTTTGCTGAAATTGTGACCCCGGGGCTTAGGGATTTTTTCAAAAAAATATTTTCTACCGGTCAAGTTTTTGAGGGCTGATTTCTTGTCCTGTGATAAGTTTCGCGTGCCAAACCTTTCAGGTGAGCATTTTCAAGGTTTTGGCACCATTTTTGAGTGAACTGCCAAAAGTCAAATTTTTGCTGAAATTGTGACCCCGGGGCTTAGGGATTTTTTCAAAAAAATATTTTCTGCCTGTTAAGTTTTTGAGGGCTGATTTCTTGTCCTGTGATAAAAAGCCTTCTGTTTCCATCGCCAAAGCTTTCAGGTGAGCATTTGCAAGCGGTTGGCACCATTTTTGAGTGAACTGCCAAAAGTCAGATTTTTGCTGAAATTGTGACCCCGGGGCTTAGGGATTTTTTCAAAAAAATATTTTTTGCCGGTTAAGTTTTTGAGGGCTGATTTCTTGTCCTGTGATAAAAAGCCTTCTGTTTCCATCGCCAAAGCTTTCAGGTGAGCATTTGCAAGCGGTTGGCACCATTTTTGAGTGAACTGCCAAAAGTCAGATTTTTGCTGAAATTGTGACCCCGGGGCTTAGGGATTTTTTCAAAAAAATATTTTCTGCCGGTTAAGATTTTGAGGGCTGATTTCTTGTCCTGTGATAAAAAGCCTTCTGTTTCCATCGCCAAAGCTTTCAGGTGAGCATTTGCAAGCGGTTGGCACCATTTTTGAGTGAACTGCCAAAAGTCAGATTTTTGCTGAAATTGTGACCCCGGGGCTTAGGGATTTTTTCAAAAAAATATTTTCTGCCGGTTAAGTTTTTGAGGGCTGATTTCTTGTCCTGTGATAAAAAGCCTTCTGTTTCCATCGCCAAAGCTTTCAGGTGAGCATTTGCAAGCGGTTGGCACCATTTTTGAGTGAACTGCCAAAAGTCAGATTTTTGCTGAAATTGTGACCCCGGGGCTTAGGGATTTTTTCAAAAAAATATTTTCTGCCGGTTAAGTTTTTGAGGGCTGATTTCTTGTCCTGTGATAAAAAGCCTTCTGTTTCCATCGCCAAAGCTTTCAGGTGAGCATTTGCAAGCGGTTGGCACCATTTTTGAGTGAACTGCCAAAAGTCAGATTTTTGCTGAAATTGTGACCCCGGGGCTTAGGGATTTTTTCAAAAAAATATTTTCTGCCGGTTAAGTTTTTGAGGGCTGATTTCTTGTCCTGTGATAAAAAGCCTTCTGTTTCCATCGCCAAAGCTTTCAGGTGAGCATTTGCAAGCGGTTGGCACCATTTTTGAGTGAACTGCCAAAAGTCAGATTTTTGCTGAAATTGTGACCCCGGGGCTTAGGGATTTTTTCAAAAAAATATTTTCTACCGGTCAAGTTTTTGAGGGCTGATTTCTTGTCCTGTGATAAGTTTCGCGTGCCAAACCTTTCAGGTGAGCATTTTCAAGGTTTTGGCACCATTTTTGAGTGAACTGCCAAAAGTCAATTTTTTGCTGAAATTGTGACCCCGGGGCTTAGGGATTTTTTCAAAAAAATATTTTCTGCCTGTTAAGTTTTTGAGGGCTGATTTCTTGTCCTGTGATAAAAAGCCTTCTGTTTCCATCGCCAAAGCTTTCAGGTGAGCATTTGCAAGCGGTTGGCACCATTTTTGAGTGAACTGCCAAAAGTCAGATTTTTGCTGAAATTGTGACTTCGGGGCTTAGGGATTTTTTCAAAAAAATATTTTTTGCCGGTTAAGTTTTTGAGGGCTGATTTCTTGTCCTGTGATAAAAAGCCTTCTGTTTCCATCGCCAAAGCTTTCAGGTGAGCATTTGCAAGCGGTTGGCACCATTTTTGAGTGAACTGCCAAAAGTCAGATTTTTGCTGAAATTGTGACCCCGGGGCTTAGGGATTTTTTCAAAAAAATATTTTCTACCGGTCAAGTTTTTGAGGGCTGATTTCTTGTCCTGTGATAAGTTTCGCGTGCCAAACCTTTCAGGTGAGCATTTTCAAGGTTTTGGCACCATTTTTGAGTGAACTGCCAAAAGTCAAATTTTTGCTGAAATTGTGACCCCGGGGCTTAGGGATTTTTTCAAAAAAATATTTTCTGCCTGTTAAGTTTTTGAGGGCTGATTTCTTGTCCTGTGATAAAAAGCCTTCTGTTTCCATCGCCAAAGCTTTCAGGTGAGCATTTGCAAGCGGTTGGCACCATTTTTGAGTGAACTGCCAAAAGTCAGATTTTTGCTGAAATTGTGACCCCGGGGCTTAGGGATTTTTTCAAAAAAATATTTTTTGCCGGTTAAGTTTTTGAGGGCTGATTTCTTGTCCTGTGATAAAAAGCCTTCTGTTTCCATCGCCAAAGCTTTCAGGTGAGCATTTGCAAGCGGTTGGCACCATTTTTGAGTGAACTGCCAAAAGTCAGATTTTTGCTGAAATTGTGACCCCGGGGCTTAGGGATTTTTTCAAAAAAATATTTTCTGCCGGTTAAGATTTTGAGGGCTGATTTCTTGTCCTGTGATAAAAAGCCTTCTGTTTCCATCGCCAAAGCTTTCAGGTGAGCATTTGCAAGCGGTTGGCACCATTTTTGAGTGAACTGCCAAAAGTCAGATTTTTGCTGAAATTGTGACCCCGGGGCTTAGGGATTTTTTCAAAAAAATATTTTCTGCCGGTTAAGTTTTTGAGGGCTGATTTCTTGTCCTGTGATAAAAAGCCTTCTGTTTCCATCGCCAAAGCTTTCAGGTGAGCATTTGCAAGCGGTTGGCACCATTTTTGAGTGAACTGCCAAAAGTCAGATTTTTGCTGAAATTGTGACCCCGGGGCTTAGGGATTTTTTCAAAAAAATATTTTCTGCCGGTTAAGTTTTTGAGGGCTGATTTCTTGTCCTGTGATAAAAAGCCTTCTGTTTCCATCGCCAAAGCTTTCAGGTGAGCATTTGCAAGCGGTTGGCACCATTTTTGAGTGAACTGCCAAAAGTCAGATTTTTGCTGAAATTGTGACCCCGGGGCTTAGGGATTTTTTCAAAAAAATATTTTCTGCCGGTTAAGTTTTTGAGGGCTGATTTCTTGTCCTGTGATAAAAAGCCTTCTGTTTCCATCGCCAAAGCTTTCAGGTGAGCATTTGCAAGCGGTTGGCACCATTTTTGAGTGAACTGCCAAAAGTCAGATTTTTGCTGAAATTGTGACCCCGGGGCTTAGGGATTTTTTCAAAAAAATATTTTCTACCGGTCAAGTTTTTGAGGGCTGATTTCTTGTCCTGTGATAAGTTTCGCGTGCCAAACCTTTCAGGTGAGCATTTTCAAGGTTTTGGCACCATTTTTGAGTGAACTGCCAAAAGTCAAATTTTTGCTGAAATTGTGACCCCGGGGCTTAGGGATTTTTTCAAAAAAATATTTTCTGCCTGTTAAGTTTTTGAGGGCTGATTTCTTGTCCTGTGATAAAAAGCCTTCTGTTTCCATCGCCAAAGCTTTCAGGTGAGCATTTGCAAGCGGTTGGCACCATTTTTGAGTGAACTGCCAAAAGTCAGATTTTTGCTGAAATTGTGACCCCGGGGCTTAGGGATTTTTTCAAAAAAATATTTTTTGCCGGTTAAGTTTTTGAGGGCTGATTTCTTGTCCTGTGATAAAAAGCCTTCTGTTTCCATCGCCAAAGCTTTCAGGTGAGCATTTGCAAGCGGTTGGCACCATTTTTGAGTGAACTGCCAAAAGTCAGATTTTTGCTGAAATTGTGACCCCGGGGCTTAGGGATTTTTTCAAAAAAATATTTTCTGCCGGTTAAGTTTTTGAGGGCTGATTTCTTGTCCTGTGATAAAAAGCCTTCTGTTTCCATCGCCAAAGCTTTCAGGTGAGCATTTGCAAGCGGTTGGCACCATTTTTGAGTGAACTGCCAAAAGTCAGATTTTTGCTGAAATTGTGACCCCGGGGCTTAGGGATTTTTTCAAAAAAATATTTTCTGCCGGTTAAGTTTTTGAGGGCTGATTTCTTGTCCTGTGATAAAAAGCCTTCTGTTTCCATCGCCAAAGCTTTCAGGTGAGCATTTGCAAGCGGTTGGCACCATTTTTGAGTGAACTGCCAAAAGTCAGATTTTTGCTGAAATTGTGACCCCGGGGCTTAGGGATTTTTTCAAAAAAATATTTTCTGCCGGTTAAGTTTTTGAGGGCTGATTTCTTGTCCTGTGATAAAAAGCCTTCTGTTTCCATCGCCAAAGCTTTCAGGTGAGCATTTGCAAGCGGTTGGCACCATTTTTGAGTGAACTGCCAAAAGTCAGATTTTTGCTGAAATTGTGACCCCGGGGCTTAGGGATTTTTTCAAAAAAATATTTTCTGCCGGTTAAGTTTTTGAGGGCTGATTTCTTGTCCTGTGATAAAAAGCCTTCTGTTTCCATCGCCAAAGCTTTCAGGTGAGCATTTGCAAGCGGTTGGCACCATTTTTGAGTGAACTGCCAAAAGTCAGATTTTTGCTGAAATTGTGACCCCGGGGCTTAGGGATTTTTTCAAAAAAATATTTTCTGCCGGTTAAGTTTTTGAGGGCTGATTTCTTGTCCTGTGATAAAAAGCCTTCTGTTTCCATCGCCAAAGCTTTCAGGTGAGCATTTGCAAGCTTTTGGCACCATTTTTGAGTGAACTGCCAAAAGTCAGATTTTTGCTGAAATTGTGACCCCGGGGCTTAGGGATTTTTTCAAAAAAATATTTTCTGCCGGTTAAGTTTTTGAGGGCTGATTTCTTGTCCTGTGATAAAAAGCCTTCTGTTTCGAGTGCCAAACCTTTCAGGGGAGCATTTTCAAGCTTTTGGCACCATTTTTGAGTGAATTGCCAAAAGTCAGATTTTTGCTGAAATTGTGACCCCGGGGCTTAGGGATTTTTTCAAAAAAAAATTTCTGCCGGTTAAGTTTTTGAGGGCTGATTTCTTGTCCTGTGATAAAAAGCCTTCTGTTTCCATCGCCAAAGCTTTCAGGTGAGCATTTGCAAGCGGTTGGCACCATTTTTGAGTGAACTGCCAAAAGTCAGATTTTTTCTGAAATTGTGACCCCGGGGCTTAGGGATTTTTTCAAAAAAATATTTTCTGCCGGTTAAGTTTTTGAGGGCTGATTTCTTGTCCTGTGATAAAAAGCCTTCTGTTTCCATCGCCAAAGCTTTCAGGTGAGCATTTGCAAGCGGTTGGCACCATTTTTGAGTGAACTGCCAAAAGTCAGATTTTTGCTGAAATTGTGACCCCGGGGCTTAGGGATTTTTTCAAAAAAATATTTTCTGCCGGTTAAGTTTTTGAGGGCTGATTTCTTCTCCTGTGATAAAAAGCCTTCTGTTTCCATCGCCAAAGCTTTCAGGTGAGCATTTGCAAGCGGTTGGCACCATTTTTGAGTGAACTGCCAAAAGTCAGATTTTTGCTGAAATTGTGACCCCGGGGCTTAGGGATTTTTTCAAAAAAATATTTTCTGCCGGTTAAGTTTTTGAGGGCTGATTTCTTGTCCTGTGATAAAAAGCCTTCTGTTTCCATCGCCAAAGCTTTCAGGTGAGCATTTTCAAGCTTTTGGCACCATTTTTGAGTGAACTGCCAAAAGTCAGATTTTTTCTGAAATTGTGACCCCGGGGCTTAGGGATTTTTTCAAAAAAATATTTTCTGCCGGTTAAGTTTTTGAGGGCTGATTTCTTGTCCTGTGATAAAAAGCCTTCTGTTTCGCGTGCCAAACATTTCAGGGGAGCATTTTCAAGCTTTTGGCACCATTTTTGAGTGAACTGCCAAAAGTCAGATTTTTGCTGAAATTGTGACCCCGGGGCTCAGGGATTTTTTCAAAAAAATATTTTCTGCCGGTTAAGTTTTTGAGGGCTGATTTCTTGTCCTGTGATAAAAAGCCTTCTGTTTCCATCGCGAAAGCTTTCAGGTGAGCATTTGCAAGCGGTTGGCACCATTTTTGAGTGAACTGCCAAAAGTCAGATTTTTGCTGAAATTGTGACCCCGGGGCTTAGGGATTTTTTCAAAAAAATATTTTCTGCCGGTTAAGTTTTTGAGGGCTGATTTCTTGTCCTGTGATAAAAAGCCTTCTGTTTCCATCGCCAAAGCTTTCAGGTGAGCATTTGCAAGCGGTTGGCACCATTTTTGAGTGAACTGCCAAAAGTCAGATTTTTGCTGAAATTGTGACCCCGGGGCTTAGGGATTTTTTCAAAAAAATATTTTCTACCGGTCAAGTTTTTGAGGGCTGATTTCTTGTCCTGTGATAAGTTTCGCGTGCCAAACCTTTCAGGTGAGCATTTTCAAGGTTTTGGCACCATTTTTGAGTGAACTGCCAAAAGTCAAATTTTTGCTGAAATTGTGACCCCGGGGCTTAGGGATTTTTTCAAAAAAATATTTTCTGCCTGTTAAGTTTTTGAGGGCTGATTTCTTGTCCTGTGATAAAAAGCCTTCTGTTTCCATCGCCAAAGCTTTCAGGTGAGCATTTGCAAGCGGTTGGCACCATTTTTGAGTGAACTGCCAAAAGTCAGATTTTTGCTGAAATTGTGACCCCGGGGCTTAGGGATTTTTTCAAAAAAATATTTTTTGCCGGTTAAGTTTTTGAGGGCTGATTTCTTGTCCTGTGATAAAAAGCCTTCTGTTTCCATCGCCAAAGCTTTCAGGTGAGCATTTGCAAGCGGTTGGCACCATTTTTGAGTGAACTGCCAAAAGTCAGATTTTTGCTGAAATTGTGACCCCGGGGCTTAGGAATTTTTTCAAAAAAATATTTTCTGCCGGTTAAGTTTTTGAGGGCTGATTTCTTGTCCTGTGATAAAAAGCCTTCTGTTTCGCGTGCCAAACCTTTCAGGGGAGCATTTTCAAGCTTTTGGCACCATTTTTCAGTGAACTGCCAAAAGTCAGATTTTTGCTGAAATTGTGACCCCGGGGCTTAGGGATTTTTTTCAAAAAAATATTTTCTGCCGGTTAAGTTTTTGAGGGCTGATTTCTTGTCCTGTGATAAAAAGCCTTCTGTTTCGAGTGCCAAACCTTTCAGGGGAGCATTTTCAAGCTTTTGGCACCATTTTTGAGTGAATTGCCAAAAGTCAGATTTTTGCTGAAATTGTGACCCCGGGGCTTAGGGATTTTTTCAAAAAAAATTTTCTGCCGGTTAAGTTTTTGAGGGCTGATTTCTTGTCCTGTGATAAAAAGCCTTCTGTTTCCATTGCCAAAGCTTTCAGGTGAGCATTTGCAAGCGGTTGGCACCATTTTTGAGTGAACTGCCAAAAGTCAGATTTTTTCTGAAATTGTGACCCCGGGGCTTAGGGATTTTTTCAAAAAAATATTTTCTGCCGGTTAAGTTTTTGAGGGCTGATTTCTTGTCCTGTGATAAAAAGCCTTCTGTTTCCATCGCCAAAGCTTTCAGGTGAGCATTTGCAAGCGGTTGGCACCATTTTTGAGTGAACTGCCAAAAGTCAGATTTTTGCTGAAATTGTGACCCCGGAGCTTAGGGATTTTTTCAAAAAAATATTTTCTGCCGGTTAAGTTTTTGAGGGCTGATTTCTTCTCCTGTGATAAAAAGCCTTCTGTTTCCATCGCCAAAGCTTTCAGGTGAGCATTTGCAAGCGGTTGGCACCATTTTTGAGTGAACTGCCAAAAGTCAGATTTTTGCTGAAATTGTGACCCCGGGGCTTAGGGATTTTTTCAAAAAAATATTTTCTGCCGGTTAAGTTTTTGAGGGCTGATTTCTTGTCCTGTGATAAAAAGCCTTCTGTTTCCATCGCCAAAGCTTTCAGGTGAGCATTTTCAAGCTTTTGGCACCATTTTTGAGTGAACTGCCAAAAGTCAGATTTTTTCTGAAATTGTGACCCCGGGGCTTAGGGATTTTTTCAAAAAAATATTTTCTGCCGGTTAAGTTTTTGAGGGCTGATTTCTTGTCCTGTGATAAAAAGCCTTCTGTTTCGCGTGCCAAACATTTCAGGGGAGCATTTTCAAGCTTTTGGCACCATTTTTGAGTGAACTGCCAAAAGTCAGATTTTTGCTGAAATTGTGACCCCGGGGCTCAGGGATTTTTTCAAAAAAATATTTTCTGCCGGTTAAGTTTTTGAGGGCTGATTTCTTGTCCTGTGATAAAAAGCCTTCTGTTTCCATCGCCAAAGCTTTCAGGTGAGCATTTGCAAACGGTTGGCACCATTTTTGAGTGAACTGCCAAAAGTCAGATTTTTGCTGAAATTGTGACCCCGGGGCTTAGGGATTTTTTCAAAAAAATATTTTCTGCCGGTTAAGTTTTTGAGGGCTGATTTCTTGTCCTGTGATAAAAAGCCTTCTGTTTCCATCGCCAAAGCTTTCAGGTGAGCATTTGCAAGCGGTTGGCACCATTTTTGAGTGAACTGCCAAAAGTCAGATTTTTGCTGAAATTGTGACCCCGGGGCTTAGGGATTTTTTCAAAAAAATATTTTCTGCCGGTTAAGTTTTTGAGGGCTGATTTCTTGTCCTGTGATAAAAAGCCTTCTGTTTCCATCGCCAAAGCTTTCAGGTGAGCATTTGCAAGCGGTTGGCACCATTTTTGAGTGAACTGCCAAAAGTCAGATTTTTGCTGAAATTGTGACCCCGGGGCTTAGGGATTTTTTCAAAAAAATATTTTCTGCCGGTTAAGTTTTTGAGGGCTGATTTCTTGTCCTGTGATAAAAAGCCTTCTGTTTCCATCGCCAAAGCTTTCAGGTGAGCATTTGCAAGCGGTTGGCACCATTTTTGAGTGAACTGCCAAAAGTCAGATTTTTGCTGAAATTGTGACCCCGGGGCTTAGGGATTTTTTCAAAAAAATATTTTCTGCCGGTTAAGTTTTTGAGGGCAGATTTCTTGGCCTGTGATAAAAAGCCTTCTGTTTCCATCGCCAAAGCTTTCAGGTGAGCATTTGCAAGCGGTTGGTACCATTTTTGAGTGAACTGCCAAAAGTCAGATTTTTGCTGAAATTGTGACCCCTGGGCTTAGGAATTTTTTCAAAAAAATATTTTCTGCCGGTTAAGTTTTTGAGGGCTGATTTCTTGTCCTGTGATAAAAAGCCTTCTGTTTCGCGTGCCAAACCTTTCAGGGGAGCATTTTCAAGCTTTTGGCACCATTTTTGAGTGAACTGCCAAAAGTCAGATTTTTGCTGAAATTGTGACCCCGGGGCTTAGGGATTTTTTCAAAAAAATATTTTCTGCCGGTTAAGTTTTTGAGGGCTGATTTCTTGTCCTGTGATAAAAAGCCTTCTGTTTCGAGTGCCAAACCTTTCAGGGGAGCATTTTCAAGCTTTTGGCACCATTTTTGAGTGAATTGCCAAAAGTCAGATTTTTGCTGAAATTGTGACCCCGGGGCTTAGGGATTTTTTCAAAAAAAAATTTCTGCCGGTTAAGTTTTTGAGGGCTGATTTCTTGTCCTGTGATAAAAAGCCTTCTGTTTCCATCGCCAAAGCTTTCAGGTGAGCATTTGCAAGCGGTTGGCACCATTTTTGAGTGAACTGCCAAAAGTCAGATTTTTGCTGAAATTGTGACCCCGGGGCTCAGGGATTTTTTCAAAAAAATATTTTCTGCCGGTTAAGTTTTTGAGGGCTGATTTCTTGTCCTGTGATAAAAAGCCTTCTGTTTCCATCGCCAAAGCTTTCAGGTGAGCATTTGCAAGCGGTTGGCACCATTTTTGAGTGAACTGCCAAAAGTCAGATTTTTGCTGAAATTGTGACCCCGGGGCTTAGGGATTTTTTCAAAAAAATATTTTCTGCCGGTTAAGTTTTTGAGGGCTGATTTCTTGTCCTGTGATAAAAAGCCTTCTGTTTCCATCGCCAAAGCTTTCAGGTGAGCATTTGCAAGCGGTTGGCACCATTTTTGAGTGAACTGCCAAAAGTCAGATTTTTGCTGAAATTGTGACCCCGGGGCTTAGGGATTTTTTCAAAAAAATATTTTCTGCCGGTTAAGTTTTTGAGGGCTGATTTCTTGTCCTGTGATAAAAAGCCTTCTGTTTCCATCGCCAAAGCTTTCAGGTGAGCATTTGCAAGCGGTTGGCACCATTTTTGAGTGAACTGCCAAAAGTCAGATTTTTGCTGAAATTGTGACCCCGGGGCTTAGGGATTTTTTCAAAAAAATATTTTCTGCCGGTTAAGTTTTTGAGGGCTGATTTCTTGTCCTGTGATAAAAAGCCTTCTGTTTCCATCGCCAAAGC
Source organism: Podarcis liolepis (assembly GCF_965112155.1). NCBI lineage: Eukaryota > Metazoa > Chordata > Lepidosauria > Squamata > Lacertidae > Podarcis > Podarcis liolepis. Next base: position 896,776 of record NW_028148817.1, on the reverse strand, counting down.
TTTCAGGTGAGCATTTGCAAGCGGTTGGCACCATTTTTGAGTGAACTGCCAAAAGTCAGATTTTTGCTGAAATTGTGACCCCTGGGCTTAGGAATTTTTTCAAAAAAATATTTTCTGCCGGTTAAGTTTTTGAGGGCTGATTTCTTGTCCTGTGATAAAAAGCCTTCTGTTTCGCGTGCCAAACCTTTCAGGGGAGCCTTTTCAAGCTTTTGGCACCATTTTTGAGTGAACTGCCAAAAGTCAGATTTTTGCTGAAATTGTGACCCCGGGGCTTAGGGATTTTTTCAAAAAAATATTTTCTGCCGGTTAAGTTTTTGAGGGCTGATTTCTTGTCCTGTGATAAAAAGCCTTCTGTTTCGAGTGCCAAACCTTTCAGGGGAGCATTTTCAAGCTTTTGGCACCATTTTTGAGTGAATTGCCAAAAGTCAGATTTTTGCTGAAATTGTGACCCCGGGGCTTAGGGATTTTTTCAAAAAAAAATTTCTGCCGGTTAAGTTTTTGAGGGCTGATTTCTTGTCCTGTGATAAAAAGCCTTCTGTTTCCATCGCCAAAGCTTTCAGGTGAGCATTTGCAAGCGGTTGGCACCATTTTTGAGTTAACTGCCAAAAGTCAGATTTTTGCTGAAATTGTGACCCCGGGGCTTAGGGATTTTTTCAAAAAAATATTTTCTGCCGGTTAAGTTTTTGAGGGCTGATTTCTTGTCCTGTGATAAAAAGCCTTCTGTTTCCATCGCCAAAGCTTTCAGGTGAGCATTTGCAAGCGGTTGGCACCATTTTTGAGTGAACTGCCAAAAGTCAGATTTTTGCTGAAATTGTGACCCCGGGGCTTAGGGATTTTTTCAAAAAAATATTTTCTGCCGGTTAAGTTTTTGAGGGCTGATTTCTTGTCCTGTGATAAAAAGCCTTCTGTTTCCATCGCCAAAGCTTTCAGGTGAGCATTTTCAAGCTTTTGGCACCATTTTTGAGTGAACTGCCAAAAGTCAGATTTTTTCTGAAATTGTGACCCCGGGGCTTAGGGATTTTTTCAAAAAAATATTTTCTGCCGGTTAAGTTTTTGAGGGCTGATTTCTTGTCCTGTGATAAAAAGCCTTATGTTTCGCGTGCCAAACCTTTCAGGGGAGCATTTTCAAGCTTTTGGCACCATTTTTGAGTGAACTGCCAAAAGTCAGATTTTTGCTGAAATTGTGACCCCGGGGCTTAGGGATTTTTTCAAAAAAAAAATTTCTGCCGGTTAAGTTTTTGAGGGCTGATTTCTTGTCCTGTGATAAAAAGCCTTCTGTTTCCATCGCCAAAGCTTTCAGGTGAGCATTTGCAAGCGGTTGGCACCATTTTTGAGTGAACTGCCAAAAGTCAGATTTTTGCTGAAATTGTGACCCCGGGGCTTAGGGATTTTTTCAAAAAAATATTTTCTACCGGTCAAGTTTTTGAGGGCTGATTTCTTGTCCTGTGATAAGTTTCGCGTGCCAAACCTTTCAGGGGAGCATTTGCAACCGGTTGGCACCATTTTTGAGTGAACTGCCAAAAGTCAGATTTTTGCTGAAATTGTGACCCCGGGGCTTAGGGATTTTTTCCAAAAAATATTTTCTGCCGGTTAAGTTTTTGAGGGCTGATTTCTTGTCCTGTGATAAAAAGCCTTCTGTTTCCATCGCCAAAGCTTTCAGGGGAGCATTTGCAAGCTTTTGGCACCATTTTTGAGTGAATTGCCAAAAGTCAGATTTTTGCTGAAATTGTGACCCCGGGGCTTAGGGATTTTTTCAAAAAAATATTTTCTGCCGGTTAAGTTTTTGAGGGCTGATTTCTTGTCCTGTGATAAAAAGCCTTCTGTTTCCATCGCCAAAGCTTTCAGGTGAGCATTTTCAAGCTTTTGGCACCATTTTTGAGTGAACTGCCAAAAGTCAGATTTTTGCTGAAATTGTGACCCCGGGGCTTAGGGATTTTTTCAAAAAAATATTTTCTGCCGGTTAAGTTTTTGAGGGCTGATTTCTTGTCCTGTGATAAAAAGCCTTCTGTTTCGCGTGCCAAACCTTTCAGGGGAGCATTTTCAAGCTTTTGGCACCATTTTTGAGTGAACTGCCAAAAGTCAGATTTTTGCTGAAATTGTGACCCCGGGGCTTAGGGATTTTTTTTTTAAAAAAATTTCTGCCGGTTAAATTTTTGAGGGCTGATTTCTTGTCCTGTGATAAAAAGCCTTCTGTTTCCATCGCCAAAGCTTTCAGGTGAGCATTTGCAAGCGGTTGGCACCATTTTTGAGTGAACTGCCAAAAGTCAGATTTTTGCTGAAATTGTGACCCCGGGGCTTAGGGATTTTTTCAAAAAAATATTTTCTACCGGTCAAGTTTTTGAGGGCTGATTTCTTGTCCTGTGATAAGTTTCGCGTGCCAAACCTTTCAGGTGAGCATTTTCAAGGTTTTGGCACCATTTTTGAGTGAACTGCCAAAAGTCAAATTTTTGCTGAAATTGTGACCCCGGGGCTTAGGGATTTTTTCAAAAAAATATTTTCTGCCTGTTAAGTTTTTGAGGGCTGATTTCTTGTCCTGTGATAAAAAGCCTTCTGTTTCCATCGCCAAAGCTTTCAGGTGAGCATTTGCAAGCGGTTGGCACCATTTTTGAGTGAACTGCCAAAAGTCAGATTTTTGCTGAAATTGTGACCCCGGGGCTTAGGGATTTTTTCAAAAAAATATTTTTTGCCGGTTAAGTTTTTGAGGGCTGATTTCTTGTCCTGTGATAAAAAGCCTTCTGTTTCCATCGCCAAAGCTTTCAGGTGAGCATTTGCAAGCGGTTGGTACCATTTTTGAGTGAACTGCCAAAAGTCAGATTTTTGCTGAAATTGTGACCCCGGGGCTTAGGAATTTTTTCAAAAAAATATTTTCTGCCGGTTAAGTTTTTGAGGGCTGATTTCTTGTCCTGTGATAAAAAGCCTTCTGTTTCGCGTGCCAAACCTTTCAGGGGAGCATTTTCAAGCTTTTGGCACCATTTTTGAGTGAACTGCCAAAAGTCAGATTTTTGCTGAAATTGTGACCCCGGGGCTTAGGGATTTTTTCAAAAAAATATTTTCTGCCGGTTAAGTTTTTGAGGGCTGATTTCTTGTCCTGTGATAAAAAGCCTTCTGTTTCCATCGCCAAAGCTTTCAGGTGAGCATTTGCAAGCGGTTGGCACCATTTTTGAGTGAACTGCCAAAAGTCAGATTTTTGCTGAAATTGTGACCCCGGGGCTTAGGGATTTTTTCAAAAAAATATTTTCTGCCGGTTAAGTTTTTGAGGGCTGATTTCTTCTCCTGTGATAAAAAGCCTTCTGTTTCCATCGCCAAAGCTTTCAGGTGAGCATTTGCAAGCGGTTGGCACCATTTTTGAGTGAACTGCCAAAAGTCAGATTTTTGCTGAAATTGTGACCCCGGGGCTTAGGGATTTTTTCAAAAAAATATTTTCTGCCGGTTAAGTTTTTGAGGGCTGATTTCTTGTCCTGTGATAAAAAGCCTTCTGTTTCCATCGCCAAAGCTTTCAGGTGAGCATTTTCAAGCTTTTGGCACCATTTTTGAGTGAACTGCCAAAAGTCAGATTTTTGCTGAAATTGTGACCCCGGGGCTTAGGGATTTTTTCAAAAAAATATTTTCTGCCGGTTAAGTTTTTGAGGGCTGATTTCTTGTCCTGTGATAAAAAGCCTTCTGTTTCACGTGCCAAACATTTCAGGGGAGCATTTTCAAGCTTTTGGCACCATTTTTGAGTGAACTGCCAAAAGTCAGATTTTTGCTGAAATTGTGACCCCGGGGCTCAGGGATTTTTTCAAAAAAATATTTTCTGCCGGTTAAGTTTTTGAGGGCTGATTTCTTGTCCTGTGATAAAAAGCCTTCTGTTTCCATCGCCAAAGCTTTCAGGTGAGCATTTGCAAGCGGTTGGCACCATTTTTGAGTGAACTGCCAAAAGTCAGATTTTTGCTGAAATTGTGACCCCGGGGCTTAGGGATTTTTTCAAAAAAATATTTTCTGCCGGTTAAGTTTTTGAGGGCTTATTTCTTGTCCTGTGATAAAAAGCCTTCTGTTTCCATCGCCAAAGCTTTCAGGTGAGCATTTGCAAGCGGTTGGCACCATTTTTGAGTGAACTGCCAAAAGTCAGATTTTTGCTGAAATTGTGACCCCGGGGCTTAGGGATTTTTTCAAAAAAATATTTTCTGCCGGTTAAGTTTTTGAGGGCTGATTTCTTGTCCTGTGATAAAAAGCCTTCTGTTTCCATCGCCAAAGCTTTCAGGTGAGCATTTGCAAGCGGTTGGCACCATTTTTGAGTGAACTGCCAAAAGTCAGATTTTTGCTGAAATTGTGACCCCGGGGCTTAGGGATTTTTTCAAAAAAATATTTTCTGCCGGTTAAGTTTTTGAGGGCTGATTTCTTGTCCTGTGATAAAAAGCCTTCTGTTTCCATCGCCAAAGCTTTCAGGTGAGCATTTGCAAGCGGTTGGCACCATTTTTGAGTGAACTGCCAAAAGTCAGATTTTTGCTGAAATTGTGACCCCGGGGCTTAGGGATTTTTTCAAAAAAATATTTTCTGCCGGTTAAGTTTTTGAGGGCTGATTTCTTGTCCTGTGATAAAAAGCCTTCTGTTTCCATCGCCAAAGCTTTCAGGTGAGCATTTGCAAGCGGTTGGCACCATTTTTGAGTGAACTGCCAAAAGTCAGATTTTTGCTGAAATTGTGACCCCGGGGCTTAGGGATTTTTTCAAAAAAATATTTTCTGCCGGTTAAGTTTTTGAGGGCTGATTTCTTGTCCTGTGATAAAAAGCCTTCTGTTTCCATCGCCAAAGCTTTCAGGTGAGCATTTGCAAGCGGTTGGCACCATTTTTGAGTGAACTGCCAAAAGTCAGATTTTTGCTGAAATTGTGACCCCGGGGCTTAGGGATTTTTTCAAAAAAATATTTTCTGCCGGTTAAGTTTTTGAGGGCTGATTTCTTGTCCTGTGATAAAAAGCCTTCTGTTTCGAGTGCCAAACCTTTCAGGGGAGCATTTTAAAGCTTTTGGCACCATTTTTGAGTGAACTGCCAAAAGTCAGATTTTTTCTGAAATTGTGACCCCGGGGCTTAGGGATTTTTTCAAAAAAATATTTTCTGCCGGTTAAGTTTTTGAGGGCTGATTTCTTGTCCTGTGATAAAAAGCTTTCTGTTTCGCGTGCCAAACCTTTCAGGGGAGCATTTTTAAGCTTTTGGCACCATTTTTGAGTGAACTGCCAAAAGTCAGATTTTTGCTGAAATTGTGACCCCGGGGCTTAGGGATTTTTTCAAAAAAATATTTTCTGCCGGTTAAGTTTTTGAGGGCTGATTTCTTGTCCTGTGATAAAAAGCCTTCTGTTTCGAGTGCCAAACCTTTCAGGGGAGCATTTTCAAGCTTTTGGCACCATTTTTGAGTGAACTGCCAAAAGTCAGATTTTTGCTGAAATTGTGACCCCGGGGCTTAGGGATTTTTTCAAAAAAATATTTTCTGCCGGTTAAGTTTTTGAGGGCTGATTTCTTGTCCTGTGATAAAAAGCCTTCTGTTTCGAGTGCCAAACCTTTCAGGGGAGCATTTTCAAGCTTTTGGCACCATTTTTGAGTGAATTGCCAAAAGTCAGATTTTTGCTGAAATTGTGACCCCGGGGCTTAGGGATTTTTTCAAAAAAAAATTTCTGCCGGTTAAGTTTTTGAGGGCTGATTTCTTGTCCTGTGATAAAAAGCCTTCTGTTTCCATCGCCAAAGCTTTCAAGTGAGCATTTGCAAGCGGTTGGCACCATTTTTGAGTGAACTGCCAAAAGTCAGATTTTTGCTGAAATTGTGACCCCGGGGCTTAGGGATTTTTTCAAAAAAATATTTTCTGCCGGTTAAGTTTTTGAGGGCTGATTTCTTGTCCTGTGATAAAAAGCCTTCTGTTTCCATCGCCAAAGCTTTCAGGTGAGCATTTGCAAGCGGTTGGCACCATTTTTGAGTGAACTGCCAAAAGTCAGATTTTTGCTGAAATTGTGACCCCGGGGCTTAGGGATTTTTTCAAAAAAATATTTTCTGCCGGTTAAGTTTTTGAGGGCTGATTTCTTGTCCTGTGATAAAAAGCCTTCTGTTTCCATCGCCAAAGCTTTCAGGTGAGCATTTGCAAGCTTTTGGCACCATTTTTGAGTGAACTGCCAAAAGTCAGATTTTTGCTGAAATTGTGACCCCGGGGCTTAGGGATTTTTTCAAAAAAATATTTTCTGCCGGTTAAGTTTTTGAGGGCTGATTTCTTGTCCTGTGATAAAAAGCCTTCTGTTTCGAGTGCCAAACCTTTCAGGGGAGCATTTTCAAGCTTTTGGCACCATTTTTGAGTGAATTGCCAAAAGTCAGATTTTTGCTGAAATTGTGACCCCGGGGCTTAGGGATTTTTTCAAAAAAAAATTCTGCCGGTTAAGTTTTTGAGGGCTGATTTCTTGTCCTGTGATAAAAAGCCTTCTGTTTCGCGTGCCAAACCTTTCAGGGGAGCATTTTCAAGCTTTTGGCACCATTTTTGAGTGAACTGCCAAAAGTCAGATTTTTGCTGAAATTGTGACCCCGGGGCTTAGGGATTTTTTCAAAAAAATATTTTCTGCCGGTCAAGTTTTTGAGGGCTGATTTCTTGTCCTGTGATAAAAAGCCTTCTGTTTCGAGTGCCAAACCTTTCAGGGGAGCATTTTCAAGCTTTTGGCACCATTTTTGAGTGAATTGCCAAAAGTCAGATTTTTGCTGAAATTGTGACCCCGGGGCTTAGGGATTTTTTCAAAAAAATATTTTCTGCCGGTTAAGTTTTTGAGGGCTGATTTCTTGTCCTGTGATAAAAAGCTTTCTGTTTCGCGTGCCAAAGCTTTCAGGTGAGCATTTGCAAGCGGTTGGCACCATTTTTGAGTGAACTGCCAAAAGTCAGATTTTTGCTGAAATTGTGACCCCGGGGCTTAGGGATTTTTTCAAAAAAATATTTTCTGCCGGTTAAGTTTTTGAGGGCTGATTTCTTGTCCTGTGATAAAAAGCCTTCTGTTTCCATCGCCAAAGCTTTCAGGTGAGCATTTGCAAGCGGTTGGCACCATTTTTGAGTGAACTGCCAAAAGTCAGATTTTTGCTGAAATTGCTTAGGGATTTTTTCAAAAAAATATTTTCTGCCGGTTAAGTTTTTGAGGGCTGATTTCTTGTCCTGTGATAAAAAGCCTTCTGTTTCGAGTGCCAAACCTTTCAGGGGAGCATTTTCAAGCTTTTGGCACCATTTTTGAGTGAACTGCCAAAAGTCAGATTTTTTCTGAAATTGTGACCCCGGGGCTTAGGGATTTTTTCAAAAAAATATTTTCTGCCGGTTATGTTTTTGAGGGCTGATTTCTTGTCCTGTGATAAAAAGCCTTCTGTTTCGCGTGCCAAACCTTTCAGGGGAGCATTTTCAAGCTTTTGGCACCATTTTTGAGTGAACTGCCAAAAGTCAGATTTTTGCTGAAATTGTGACCCCGGGGCTTAGGGATTTTTTCAAAAAAATATTTTCTACCGGTTAAGTTTTTGAGGGCTGATTTCTTGTCCTGTGATAAAAAGCCTTCTGTTTCGTGTGCCAAACCATTCAGGGGAGCATTTGCAACCGGTTGGCACCATTTTTGAGTGAACTGCCAAAAGTCAGATTTTTGCTGAAATTGTGACCCCGGGGCTTAGGGATTTTTTCAAAAAAATATTTTCTGCCGGTTAAGTTTTTGAGGGCTGATTTCTTGTCCTGTGATAAAAGGCCTTCTGTTTCCATCGCCAAAGCTTTCAGGGGAGCATTTTCAAGCGGTTGGCACCATTTTTGAGTGAACTGCCTAAAGTCAGATTTTTGCTGAAATTGTGACCCCGGGGCTTAGGGATTTTTTCAAAAAAATATTTTCTGCCGGTTAAGTTTTTGAGGGCTGATTTCTTGTCCTGTGATAAAAAGCCTTCTGTTTCCATCGCCAACCCTTTCAGGGGAGCATTTGCAAGCGGTTGGCACCATTTTTGAGTGAACTGCCAAAAGTCAGATTTTTGCTGAAATTGTGACCCCGGGGCTTAGGGATTTTTTCAAAAAAATATTTTCTGCCGGTTAAGTTTTTGAGGGCTGATTTCTTGTCCTGTGATAAAAAGCCTTCTGTTTCCATCGCCAAACCTTTCAGGGGAGCATTTTCAAGCTTTTGGCACCATTTTTGAGTGAATTGCCAAAAGTCAGATTTTTGCTGAAATTGTGACCCCAGGGCTTAGGGATTTTTTCAAAAAAATATTTTCTGCCGGTTAAGTTTTTGAGGGCTGATTTCTTGTCCTGTGATAAAAAGCCTTCTGTTTCCATCGCCAAAGCTTTCAGGTGAGCATTTGCAAGCGGTTGGCACCATTTTTGAGTGAACTGCCAAAAGTCAGATTTTTGCTGAAATTGCTTAGGGATTTTTTCAAAATAATATTTTCTGCCGGTTAAGTTTTTGAGGGCTGATTTCTTGTCCTGTGATAAAAAGCCTTCTGTTTCGAGTGCCAAACCTTTCAGCGGAGCATTTTCAAGCTTTTGGCACCATTTTTGAGTGAACTGCCAAAAGTCAGATTTTTTCTGAAATTGTGACCCCGGGGCTTAGGGATTTTTTCAAAAAAATATTTTCTGCCGGTTAAGTTTTTGAGGGCTGATTTCTTGTCCTGTGATAAAAAGCCTTCTGTTTCACGTGCCCAACCTTTCAGGGGAGCATTTTCAAGCTTTTGGCACCATTTTTGAGTGAACTGCCAAAAGTCAGATTTTTGCTGAAATTGTGACCCCGGGGCTTAGGGATTTTTTCAAAAAAATATTTTTTGCCGGTCAAGTTTTTGAGGGCTGATTTCTTGTCCTGTGATAAAAAGCCTTCTGTTTCGAGTGCCAAACCTTTCAGGGGAGCATTTTCAAGCTTTTGGCACCATTTTTGAGTGAATTGCCAAAAGTCAGATTTTTGCTGAAATTGTGACCCCGGGGCTTAGGGATTTTTTCAAAAAAATATTTTCTGCCGGTTAAGTTTTTGAGGGCTGATTTCTTGTCCTGTGATAAAAAGCCTTCTGTTTCACGTGCCAAACCTTTCAGGTGAGCATTTGCAAGCGGTTGGCACCATTTTTGAGTGAACTGCCAAAAGTCAGATTTTTGCTGAAATTGTGACCCCGGGGCTTAGGGATTTTTTCAAAAAAATATTTTCTACCGGTTAAGTTTTTGAGGGCTGATTTCTTGTCCTGTGATAAAAAGCCTTCTGTTTCGAGTGCCAAACCTTTCAGGGGAGCATTTTCAAGCTTTTGGCACCATTTTTGAGTGAATTGCCAAAAGTCAGATTTTTGCTGAAATTGTGACCCCGGGGCTTAGGGATTTTATCAAAAAAAAATTTCTGCCGGTTAAGTTTTTGAGGGCTGATTTCTTGTCCTGTGATAAAAAGCCTTCTGTTTCCATCGCCAAAGCTTTCAGGTGAGCATTTGCAAGCGGTTGGCAGCATTTTTGAGTGAACTGCCAAAAGTCAGATTTTTGCTGAAATTGTGACCCCGGGGCTTAGGGATTTTTTCAAAAAAATATTTTCTGCCGGTTAAGTTTTTGAGGGCTGATTTCTTGTCCTGTGATAAAAAGCCTTCTGTTTCCATCGCCAAACGTTTCAGGGAAGCATTTTCAAGCTTTTGGCACCATTTTTGAGTGAATTGCCAAAATTCAGATTTTTGCTGAAATTGTGACCCCGGGGCTTAGGGATTTTTTCAAAAAAATATTTTCTGCCGGTTAAGTTTTTGAGGGCTGATTTCTTGTCCTGTGATAAAAAGCCTTCTGTTTCCATCGCCAAAGCTTTCAGGTGAGCATTTGCAAGCGGTTGGCACCATTTTTGAGTGAACTGCCAAAAGTCAGATTTTTGCTGAAATTGCTTAGGGATTTTTTCAAAAAAATATTTTCTGCCGGTTAAGTTTTTGAGGGCTGATTTCTTGTCCTGTGATAAAAAGCCTTCTGTTTCGAGTGCCAAACCTTTCAGGGGAGCATTTTCAAGCTTTTGGCACCATTTTTGAGTGAACTGCCAAAAGTCAGATTTTTTCTGAAATTGTGACCCCGGGGCTTAGGGATTTTTTCAAAAAAATATTTTCTGCCGGTTATGTTTTTGAGGGCTGATTTCTTGTCCTGTGATAAAAAGCCTTCTGTTTCGCGTGCCAAACCTTTCAGGGGAGCATTTTCAAGCTTTTGGCACCATTTTTGAGTGAACTGCCAAAAGTCAGATTTTTGCTGAAATTGTGACCCCGGGGCTTAGGGATTTTTTCAAAAAAATATTTTCTGCCGGTCAAGTTTTTGAGGGCTGATTTCTTGTCCTGTGATAAAAAGCCTTCTGTTTCGAGTGCCAAACCTTTCAGGGGAGCATTTTCAAGCTTTTGGCACCATTTTTGAGTGAATTGCCAAAAGTCAGATTTTTGCTGAAATTGTGACCCCGGGGCTTAGGGATTTTTTCAAAAAAATATTTTCTGCCGGTTAAGTTTTTGAGGGCTGATTTCTTGTCCTGTGATAAAAAGCCTTCTGTTTCACGTGCCAAACCTTTCAGGTGAGCATTTGCAAGCGGTTGGCACCATTTTTGAGTGAACTGCCAAAAATCAGATTTTTGCTGAAATTGTGACCCCGGGGCTTAGGGATTTTTTCAAAAAAATATTTTCTACCGGTTAAGTTTTTGAGGGCTGATTTCTTGTCCTGTGATAAAAAGCCTTCTGTTTCGTGTGCCAAACCTTTCAGGGGAGCATTTGCAACCGGTTGGCACCATTTTTGAGTGAACTGCCAAAAGTCAGATTTTTGCTGAAATTGTGACCCCGGGGCTTAGGGATTTTTTCAAAAAAATATTTTCTGCCGGTTAAGTTTTTGAGGGCTGATTTCTTGTCCTGTGATAAAAGGCCTTCTGTTTCCATCGCCAAAGCTTTCAGGTGAGCATTTGCAAGCGGTTGGCACCATTTTTGAGTCAACTGCCTAAAGTCAGATTTTTGCTGAAATTGCTTAGGGATTTTTTCAAAATAATATTTTCTGCCGGTTAAGTTTTTGAGGGCTGATTTCTTGTCCTGTGATAAAAAGCCTTCTGTTTCGAGTGCCAAACCTTTCAGCGGAGCATTTTCAAGCTTTTGGCACCATTTTTGAGCGAACTGCCAAAAGTCAGATTTTTTCTGAAATTGTGACCCCGGGGCTTAGGGATTTTTTCAAAAAAATATTTTCTGCCGGTCAAGTTTTTGAGGGCTGATTTCTTGTCCTGTGATAAAAAGCCTTCTGTTTCGCGTGCCAAACCTTTCAGGGGAGCATTTTCAAGCTTTTGGCACCATTTTTGAGTGAACTGCCAAAAGTCAGATTTTTGCTGAAATTGTGACCCCGGGGCTTAGGGATTTTTTCAAAAAAATATTTTCTGCCGGTCAAGTTTTTGAGGGCTGATTTCTTGTCCTGTGATAAAAAGCCTTCTGTTTCGAGTGCCAAACCTTTCAGGGGAGCATTTTCAAGCTTTTGGCACCATTTTTGAGTGAATTGCCAAAAGTCAGATTTTTGCTGAAATTGTGACCCCGGGGCTTAGGGATTTTTTCAAAAAAATATTTTCTGCCGGTTAAGTTTTTGAGGGCTGATTTCTTGTCCTGTGATAAAAAGCCTTCTGTTTCACGTGCCAAACCTTTCAGGTGAGCATTTGCAAGCGGTTGGCACCATTTTTGAGTGAACTGCCAAAAATCAGATTTTTGCTGAAATTGTGACCCCGGGGCTTAGGGATTTTTTCAAAAAAATATTTTCTACCGGTTAAGTTTTTGAGGGCTGATTTCTTGTCCTGTGATAAAAAGCCTTCTGTTTCGTGTGCCAAACCTTTCAGGGGAGCATTTGCAACCGGTTGGCACCATTTTTGAGTGAACTGCCAAAAGTCAGATTTTTGCTGAAATTGTGACCCCGGGGCTTAGGGATTTTTTCAAAAAAATATTTTCTGCCGGTTAAGTTTTTGAGGGCTGATTTCTTGTCCTGTGATAAAAGGCCTTCTGTTTCCATCGCCAAAGCTTTCAGGGGAGCATTTTCAAGCGGTTGGCACCATTTTTGAGTGAACTGCCTAAAGTCAGATTTTTGCTGAAATTGTGACCCCGGGGCTTAGGGATTTTTTCAAAAAAATATTTTCTGCCGGTTAAGTTTTTGAGGGCTGATTTCTTGTCCTGTGATAAAAAGCCTTCTGTTTCCATCGCCAACCCTTTCAGGGGAGCATTTGCAAGCGGTTGGCACCATTTTTGAGTGAACTGCCAAAAGTCAGATTTTTGCTGAAATTGTGACCCCGGGGCTTAGGGATTTTTTCAAAAAAATATTTTCTGCCGGTTAAGTTTTTGAGGGCTGATTTCTTGTCCTGTGATAAAAAGCCTTCTGTTTCCATCGCCAAACCTTTCAGGGGAGCATTTTCAAGCTTTTGGCACCATTTTTGAGTGAATTGCCAAAAGTCAGATTTTTGCTGAAATTGTGACCCCAGGGCTTAGGGATTTTTTCAAAAAAATATTTTCTGCCGGTTAAGTTTTTGAGGGCTGATTTCTTGTCCTGTGATAAAAAGCCTTCTGTTTCGCGTGCCAAACCTTTCAGGGGAGCATTTTCAAGCTTTTGGCACCATTTTTGAGTGAACTGCCAAAAGTCAGATTTTTGCTGAAATTGTGACAACGGGGCTTAGGGATTTTATCAAAAAAATATTTTCTGCCGGTCAAGTTTTTGAGGGCTGATTTCTTGTCCTGTGATAAAAAGCCTTCTGTTTCGAGTGCCAAACCTTTCAGGGGAGCATTTTCAAGCTTTTGGCACCATTTTTGAGTGAATTGCCAAAAGTCAGATTTTTGCTGAAATTGTGACCCCGGGGCTTAGGGATTTTTTCAAAAAAATATTTTCTGCCGGTTAAGTTTTTGAGGGCTGATTTCTTGTCCTGTGATAAAAAGCCTTCTGTTTCACGTGCCAAACCTTTCAGGTGAGCATTTGCAAGCGGTTGGCACCATTTTTGAGTGAACTGCCAAAAGTCAGATTTTTGCTGAAATTGTGACCCCGGGGCTTAGGGATTTTTTCAAAAAAATATTTTCTACCGGTTAAGTTTTTGAGGGCTGATTTCTTGTCCTGTGATAAAAAGCCTTCTGTTTCGTGTGCCAAACCTTTCAGGGGAGCATTTGCAACCGGTTGGCACCATTTTTGAGTGAACTGCCAAAAGTGAGATTTTTGCTGAAATTGTGACCCCGGGGCTTAGGGATTTTTTCAAAAAAAAATTTTCTGCCGGTTAAGTTTTTGAGGGCTGATTTCTTGTCCTGTGATAAAAAGCCTTCTGTTTCCATCGCCAAAGCTTTCAGGGGAGCATTTTCAAGCGGTTGGCACCATTTTTGAGTGAACTGCCTAAAGTCAGATTTTTGCTGAAATTGTGACCCCGGGGCTTAGGGATTTTTTCAAAAAAATATTTTCTGCCGGTTAAGTTTTTGAGGGCTGATTTCTTGTCCTGTGATAAAAAGCCTTCTGTTTCGCGTGCCAAACCTTTCAGGGGAGCATTTTCAAGCTTTTGGCACCATTTTTGAGTGAACTGCCAAAAGTCAGATTTTTGCTGAAATTGTGACCCCGGGGCTTAGGGATTTTTTCAAAAAAATATTTTCTGCCGGTCAAGTTTTTGAGGGCTGATTTCTTGTCCTGTGATAAAAAGCCTTCTGTTTCGAGTGCCAAACCTTTCAGGGGAGCATTTTCAAGCTTTTGGCACCATTTTTGAGTGAATTGCCAAAAGTCAGATTTTTGCTGAAATTGTGACCCCGGGGCTTAGGGATTTTTTCAAAAAAAAATTTCTGCCGGTTAAGTTTTTGAGGGCTGATTTCTTGTCCTGTGATAAAAAGCCTTCTGTTTCCATCGCCAAAGCTTTCAGGTGAGCATTTGCAAGCGGTTGGCAGCATTTTTGAGTGAACTGCCAAAAGTCAGATTTTTGCTGAAATTGTGACCCCGGGGCTTAGGGATTTTTTCAAAAAAATATTTTCTGCCGGTTAAGTTTTTGAGGGCTGATTTCTTGTCCTGTGATAAAAAGCCTTCTGTTTCCATCGCCAAACCTTTCAGGGAAGCATTTTCAAGCTTTTGGCACCATTTTTGAGTGAATTGCCAAAATTCAGATTTTTGCTGAAATTGTGACCCCGGGGCTTAGGGATTTTTTCAAAAAAATATTTTCTGCCGGTTAAGTTTTTGAGGGCTGATTTCTTGTCCTGTGATAAAAAGCCTTCTGTTTCCATCGCCAAAGCTTTCAGGTGAGCATTTGCAAGCGGTTGGCACCATTTTTGAGTGAACTGCCAAAAGTCAGATTTTTGCTGAAATTGCTTAGGGATTTTTTCAAAAAAATATTTTCTGCCGGTTAAGTTTTTGAGGGCTGATTTCTTGTCCTGTGATAAAAAGCCTTCTGTTTCGAGTGCCAAACCTTTCAGCGGAGCATTTTCAAGCTTTTGGCACCATTTTTGAGTGAACTGCCAAAAGTCAGATTTTTTCTGAAATTGTGACCCCGGGGCTTAGGGATTTTTTCAAAAAAATATTTTCTGCCGGTTAAGTTTTTGAGGGCTGATTTCTTGTCCTGTGATAAAAAGCCTTCTGTTTCGCGTGCCAAACCTTTCAGGGGAGCATTTTCAAGCTTTTGGCACCATTTTTGAGTGAACTGCCAAAAGTCAGATTTTTGCTGAAATTGTGACCCCGGGGCTTAGGGATTTTTTCAAAAAAATATTTTCTGCCGGTTAAGTTTTTGAGGGCTGATTTCTTGTCCTGTGATAAAAAGCCTTCTGTTTCGCGTGCCAAACCTTTCAGGGGAGCATTTTCAAGCTTTTGGCACCATTTTTGAGTGAACTGCCAAAAGTCAGATTTTTGCTGAAATTGTGACCCCGGGGCTTAGGGATTTTTTCAAAAAAATATTTTCTGCCGGTCAAGTTTTTGAGGGCTGATTTCTTGTCCTGTGATAAAAAGCCTTCTGTTTCGAGTGCCAAACCTTTCAGGGGAGCATTTTCAAGCTTTTGGCACCATTTTTGAGTGAATTGCCAAAAGTCAGATTTTTGCTGAAATTGTGACCCCGGGGCTTAGGGATTTTTTCAAAAAAATATTTTCTGCCGGTTAAGTTTTTGAGGGCTGATTTCTTGTCCTGTGATAAAAAGCCTTCTGTTTCACGTGCCAAACCTTTCAGGTGAGCATTTGCAAGCGGTTGGCACCATTTTTGAGTGAACTGCCAAAAGTCAGATTTTTGCTGAAATTGTGACCCCGGGGCTTAGGGATTTTTTCAAAAAAATATTTTCTGCCGGTTAAGTTTTTGAGGGCTGATTTCTTGTCCTGTGATAAAAAGCCTTCTGCTTCACGTGCCAAACCTTTCAGGTGAGCATTTGCAAGCGGTTGGCACCATTTTTGAGTGAACTGCCAAAAATCAGATTTTTGCTGAAATTGTGACCCCGGGGCTTAGGGATTTTTTCAAAAAAATATTTTCTACCGGTTAAGTTTTTGAGGGCTGATTTCTTGTCCTGTGATAAAAAGCCTTCTGTTTCGTGTGCCAAACATTTCAGGGGAGCATTTGCAACCGGTTGGCACCATTTTTGAGTGAACTGCCAAAAGTCAGATTTTTGCTGAAATTGTGACCCCGGGGCTTAGGGATTTTTTCAAAAAAAAAATTTCTGCCGGTTAAGTTTTTGAGGGCTGATTTCTTGTCCTGTGATAAAAAGCCTTCTGTTTCCATCGCCAAAGCTTTCAGGGGAGCATTTTCAAGCGGTTGGCACCATTTTTGAGTGAACTGCCTAAAGTCAGATTTTTGCTGAAATTGTGACCCCGGGGCTTAGGGATTTTTTCAAAAAAATATTTTCTGCCGGTTAAGTTTTTGAGGGCTGATTTCTTGTCCTGTGATAAAAAGCCTTCTGTTTCGCGTGCCAAACCTTTCAGGGGAGCATTTTCAAGCTTTTGGCACCATTTTTGAGTGAACTGCCAAAAGTCAGATTTTTGCTGAAATTGTGACCCCGGGGCTTAGGGATTTTTTCAAAAAAATATTTTCTGCCGGTCAAGTTTTTGAGGGCTGATTTCTTGTCCTGTGATAAAAAGCCTTCTGTTTCGAGTGCCAAACCTTTCAGGGGAGCATTTTCAAGCTTTTGGCACCATTTTTGAGTGAATTGCCAAAAGTCAGATTTTTGCTGAAATTGTGACTCCGGGGCTTAGGGATTTTTTCAAAAAAATATTTTCTACCGGTTAAGTTTTTGAGGGCTGATTTCTTGTCCTGTGATAAAAAGCCTTCTGTTTCGTGTGCCAAACCTTTCAGGGGAGCATTTGCAACCGGTTGGCACCATTTTTGAGTGAACTGCCAAAAGTCAGATTTTTGCTGAAATTGTGACCCCGGGGCTTAGGGATTTTTTCAAAAAAAAAATTTCTGCCGGTTAAGTTTTTGAGGGCTGATTTCTTGTCCTGTGATAAAAAGCCTTCTGTTTCGCGTGCCAAACCTTTCAGGGGAGCATTTTCAAGCGGTTGGCACCATTTTTGAGTGAACTGCCAAAAGTCAGATTTTTGCTGAAATTGTGACCCCGGGGCTTAGGGATTTTTTCAAAAAAATATTTTCTGCCGGTCAAGTTTTTGAGGGCTGATTTCTTGTCCTGTGATAAAAAGCCTTCTGTTTCGAGTGCCAAACCTTTCAGGGGAGCATTTTCAAGCTTTTGGCACCATTTTTGAGTGAATTGCCAAAAGTCAGATTTTTGCTGAAATTGTGACCCCGGGGCTTAGGGATTTTTTCAAAAAAATATTTTCTGCCGGTTAAGTTTTTGAGGGCTGATTTCTTGTCCTGTGATAAAAAGCCTTCTGTTTCACGTGCCAAACCTTTCAGGTGAGCATTTGCAAGCGGTTGGCACCATTTTTGAGTGAACTGCCAAAAATCAGATTTTTGCTGAAATTGTGACCCCGGGGCTTAGGGATTTTTTCAAAAAAATATTTTCTGCCGGTTAAGTTTTTGAGGGCTGATTTCTTGTCCTGTGATAAAAAGCCTTCTGTTTCACGTGCCAAACCTTTCAGGTGAGCATTTGCAAGCGGTTGGCACCATTTTTGAGTGAACTGCCAAAAATCAGATTTTTGCTGAAATTGTGACCCCGGGGCTTAGGGATTTTTTCAAAAAAATATTTTCTACCGGTCAAGTTTTTGAGGGCTGATTTCTTGTCCTGTGATAAGTTTCGCGTGCCAAACCTTTCAGGGGAGCATTTGCAAGCGGTTGGCACCATTTTTGAGTGAACTGCCAAAAGTCAGATTTTTGCTGAAATTGTGACCCCGGGGCTCAGGGATTTTTTCAAAAAAATATTTTCTGCCTGTTAAGTTTTTGAGGGCTGATTTCTTGTCCTGTGATAAAAAGCCTTCTGTTTCCATCGCCAAAGCTTTCAGGTGAGCATTTGCAAGCGGTTGGCACCATTTTTGAGTGAACTGCCAAAAGTCAGATTTTTGCTGAAATTGTGACCCCGGGGCTTAGGGATTTTTTCAAAAAAAAAATTTCTGCCGGTTAAGTTTTTGAGGGCTGATTTCTTGTCCTGTGATAAGTTTCGCGTGCCAAACCTTTCAGGGGAGCATTTGCAAGCGGTTGGCACCATTTTTGAGTGAACTGCCAAAAGTCAGATTTTTGCTGAAATTGTGACCCCGGGGCTTAGGGATTTTTTCAAAAAAATATTTTCTGCCTGTTAAGTTTTTGAGGGCTGATTTCTTGTCCTGTGATAAAAAGCCTTCTGTTTCCATCGCCAAACCTTTCAGGGGAGCATTTGCAACCGGTTGGCACCATTTTTGAGTGAACTGCCAAAAGTCAGATTTTTGCTGAAATTGTGACCCCGGGGCTTAGGGATTTTTTCAAAAAAAAAATTTCTGCCGGTTAAGTTTTTGAGGGCTGATTTCTTGTCCTGTGATAAAAAGCCTTCTGTTTCCATCTCCAAAGCTTTCAGGGGAGCATTTTCAAGCGGTTGGCACCATTTTTGAGTGAACTGCCTAAAGTCAGATTTTTGCTGAAATTGTGACCCCGGGGCTTAGGGATTTTTTCAAAAAAATATTTTCTGCCGGTTAAGTTTTTGAGGGCTGATTTCTTGTCCTGTGATAAAAAGCCTTCTGTTTCGCGTGCCAAACCTTTCAGGGGAGCATTTTCAAGCTTTTGGCACCATTTTTGAGTGAACTGCCAAAAGTCAGATTTTTGCTGAAATTGTGACCCCGGGGCTTAGGGATTTTTTCAAAAAAATATTTTCTGCCGGTCAAGTTTTTGAGGGCTGATTTCTTGTCCTGTGATAAAAAGCCTTCTGTTTCGAGTGCCAAACCTTTCAGGGGAGCATTTTCAAGCTTTTGGCACCATTTTTGAGTGAATTGCCAAAAGTCAGATTTTTTCTGAAATTGTGACCCCGGGGCTTAGGGATTTTTTCAAAAAAATATTTTCTGCCGGTTAAGTTTTTGAGGGCTGATTTCTTGTCCTGTGATAAAAAGCCTTCTGTTTCACGTGCCAAACCTTTCAGGTGAGCATTTGCAAGCGGTTGGCACCATTTTTGAGTGAACTGCCAAAAATCAGATTTTTGCTGAAATTGTGACCCCGGGGCTTAGGGATTTTTTCAAAAAAATATTTTCTGCCGGTTAAGTTTTTGAGGGCTGATTTCTTGTCCTGTGATAAAAAGCCTTCTGTTTCCATCGCCAAAGCTTTCAGGTGAGCATTTGCAAGCGGTTGGCACCATTTTTGAGTGAACTGCCAAAAGTCAGATTTTTGCTGAAATTGTGACCCCGGGGCTTAGGGATTTTTTCAAAAAAATATTTTTTGCCGGTTAAGTTTTTGAGGGCTGATTTCTTGTCCTGTGATAAAAAGCCTTCTGTTTCACGTGCCAAACCTTTCAGGTGAGCATTTGCAAGCGGTTGGCACCATTTTTGAGTGAACTGCCAAAAATCAGATTTTTGCTGAAATTGTGACCCCGGGGCTTAGGGATTTTTTCAAAAAAATATTTTCTACCGGTCAAGTTTTTGAGGGCTGATTTCTTGTCCTGTGATAAGTTTCGCGTGCCAAACCTTTCAGGGGAGCATTTGCAAGCGGTTGGCACCATTTTTGAGTGAACTGCCAAAAGTCAGATTTTTGCTGAAATTGTGACCCCGGGGCTTAGGGATTTTTTCAAAAAAAAAATTTCTGCCGGTTAAGTTTTTGAGGGCTGATTTCTTGTCCTGTGATAAGTTTCGCATGCCAAACCTTTCAGGGGAGCATTTGCAAGCGGTTGGCACCATTTTTGAGTGAACTGCCAAAAGTCAGATTTTTTCTGAAATTGTGACCCCGGGGCTTAGGGATTTTTTCAAAAAAATATTTTCTGCCTGTTAAGTTTTTGAGGGCTGATTTCTTGTCCTGTGATAAAAAGCCTTCTGTTTCCATCGCCAAACCTTTCAGGGGAGCATTTGCAACCGGTTGGCACCATTTTTGAGTGAACTGCCAAAAGTCAGATTTTTGCTGAAATTGTGACCCCGGGGCTTAGGGATTTTTTCAAAAAAAAAATTTCTGCCGGTTAAGTTTTTGAGGGCTGATTTCTTGTCCTGTGATAAAAAGCCTTCTGTTTCCATCGCCAAAGCTTTCAGGGGAGCATTTTCAAGCGGTTGGCACCATTTTTGAGTGAACTGCCTAAAGTCAGATTTTTGCTGAAATTGTGACCCCGGGGCTTAGGGATTTTTTCAAAAAAATATTTTCTGCCGGTTAAGTTTTTGAGGGCTGATTTCTTGTCCTGTGATAAAAAGCCTTCTGTTTCGCGTGCCAAACCTTTCAGGGGAGCATTTTCAAGCTTTTGGCACCATTTTTGAGTGAACTGCCAAAAGTCAGATTTTTGCTGAAATTGTGACCCCGGGGCTTAGGGATTTTTTCAAAAAAAAAATTTCTGCCGGTCAAGTTTTTGAGGGCTGATTTCTTGTCCTGTGATAAAAAGCCTTCTGTTTCGCGTGCCAAACCTTTCAGGGGAGCATTTTCAAGCTTTTGGCACCATTTTTGAGTGAACTGCCAAAAGTCAGATTTTTGCTGAAATTGTGACCCCGGGGCTTAGGGATTTTTTCAAAAAAATATTTTCTGCCGGTCAAGTTTTTGAGGGCTGATTTCTTGTCCTGTGATAAAAAGCCTTCTGTTTCGAGTGCCAAACCTTTCAGGGGAGCATTTTCAAGCTTTTGGCACCATTTTTGAGTGAATTGCCAAAAGTCAGATTTTTTCTGAAATTGTGACCCCGGGGCTTAGGGATTTTTTCAAAAAAATATTTTCTGCCGGTTAAGTTTTTGAGGGCTGATTTCTTGTCCTGTGATAAAAAGCCTTCTGTTTCACGTGCCAAACCTTTCAGGTGAGCATTTGCAAGCGGTTGGCACCATTTTTGAGTGAACTGCCAAAAATCAGATTTTTGCTGAAATTGTGACCCCGGGGCTTAGGGATTTTTTCAAAAAAATATTTTCTGCCGGTTAAGTTTTTGAGGGCTGATTTCTTGTCCTGTGATAAAAAGCCTTCTGTTTCCATCGCCAAAGCTTTCAGGTGAGCATTTGCAAGCGGTTGGCACCATTTTTGAGTGAACTGCCAAAAGTCAGATTTTTGCTGAAATTGTGACCCCGGGGCTTAGGGATTTTTTCAAAAAAATATTTTTTGCCGGTTAAGTTTTTGA
Source organism: Podarcis liolepis (assembly GCF_965112155.1). Classification (NCBI taxonomy): domain Eukaryota; kingdom Metazoa; phylum Chordata; class Lepidosauria; order Squamata; family Lacertidae; genus Podarcis; species Podarcis liolepis. The sequence goes on along the minus strand of NW_028148817.1, from coordinate 876,229 downwards.
GGGCTGATTTCTTGTCCTGTGATAAAAAGCCTTCTGTTTCACGTGCCAAACCTTTCAGGTGAGCATTTGCAAGCGGTTGGCACCATTTTTGAGTGAACTGCCAAAAATCAGATTTTTGCTGAAATTGTGACCCCGGGGCTTAGGGATTTTTTCAAAAAAATATTTTCTACCGGTCAAGCTTTTGAGGGCTGATTTCTTGTCCTGTGATAAGTTTCGCGTGCCAAACCTTTCAGGGGAGCATTTGCAAGCGGTTGGCACCATTTTTGAGTGAACTGCCAAAAGTCAGATTTTTGCTGAAATTGTGACCCCGGGGCTTAGGGATTTTTTCAAAAAAATATTTTCTGCCTGTTAAGTTTTTGAGGGCTGATTTCTTGTCCTGTGATAAAAAGCCTTCTGTTTCCATCGCCAAAGCTTTCAGGTGAGCATTTGCAAGCAGTTGGCACCATTTTTGAGTGAACTGCCAAAAGTCAGATTTTTGCTGAAATTGTGACCCCGGGGCTTAGGGATTTTTTCAAAAAAAAAATTTCTGCCGGTTAAGTTTTTGAGGGCTGATTTCTTGTCCTGTGATAAGTTTCGCGTGCCAAACCTTTCAGGGGAGCATTTGCAAGCGGTTGGCACCATTTTTGAGTGAACTGCCAAAAGTCAGATTTTTTCTGAAATTGTGACCCCGGGGCTTAGGGATTTTTTCAAAAAAATATTTTCTGCCTGTTAAGTTTTTGAGGGCTGATTTCTTGTCCTGTGATAAAAAGCCTTCTGTTTCCATCGCCAAACCTTTCAGGGGAGCATTTGCAACCGGTTGGCACCATTTTTGAGTGAACTGCCAAAAGTCAGATTTTTGCTGAAATTGTGACCCCGGGGCTTAGGGATTTTTTCAAAAAAAAAATTTCTGCCGGTTAAGTTTTTGAGGGCTGATTTCTTGTCCTGTGATAAAAAGCCTTCTGTTTCCATCGCCAAAGCTTTCAGGGGAGCATTTTCAAGCGGTTGGCACCATTTTTGAGTGAACTGCCTAAAGTCAGATTTTTGCTGAAATTGTGACCCCGGGGCTTAGGGATTTTTTCAAAAAAATATTTTCTGCCGGTTAAGTTTTTGAGGGCTGATTTCTTGTCCTGTGATAAAAAGCCTTCTGTTTCGCGTGCCAAACCTTTCAGGGGAGCATTTTCAAGCTTTTGGCACCATTTTTGAGTGAACTGCCAAAAGTCAGATTTTTGCTGAAATTGTGACCCCGGGGCTTAGGGATTTTTTCAAAAAAAAAATTTCTGCCGGTTAAGTTTTTGAGGGCTGATTTCTTGTCCTGTGATAAAAAGCCTTCTGTTTCGCGTGCCAAACCTTTCAGGGGAGCATTTTCAAGCGGTTGGCACCATTTTTGAGTGAACTGCCTAAAGTCAGATTTTTGCTGAAATTGTGACCCCGGGGCTTAGGGATTTTTTCAAAAAAATATTTTCTGCCGGTCAAGTTTTTGAGGGCTGATTTCTTGTCCTGTGATAAAAAGCCTTCTGTTTCGAGTGCCAAACCTTTCAGGGGAGCATTTTCAAGCTTTTGGCACCATTTTTGAGTGAATTGCCAAAAGTCAGATTTTTTCTGAAATTGTGACCCCGGGGCTTAGGGATTTTTTCAAAAAAATATTTTCTGCCGGTTAAGTTTTTGAGGGCTGATTTCTTGTCCTGTGATAAAAAGCCTTCTGTTTCACGTGCCAAACCTTTCAGGTGAGCATTTGCAAGCGGTTGGCACCATTTTTGAGTGAACTGCCAAAAATCAGATTTTTGCTGAAATTGTGACCCCGGGGCTTAGGGATTTTTTCAAAAAAATATTTTCTGCCGGTTAAGTTTTTGAGGGCTGATTTCTTGTCCTGTGATAAAAAGCCTTCTGTTTCCATCGCCAAAGCTTTCAGGTGAGCATTTGCAAGCGGTTGGCACCATTTTTGAGTGAACTGCCAAAAGTCAGATTTTTGCTGAAATTGTGACCCCGGGGCTTAGGGATTTTTTCAAAAAAATATTTTTTGCCGGTTAAGTTTTTGAGGGCTGATTTCTTGTCCTGTGATAAAAAGCCTTCTGTTTCCATCGCCAAAGCTTTCAGGTGAGCATTTGCAAGCGGTTGGCACCATTTTTGAGTGAACTGCCAAAAGTCAGATTTTTGCTGAAATTGTGACCCCGGGGCTTAGGGATTTTTTCAAAAAAATATTTTCTACCGGTTAAGTTTTTGAGGGCTGATTTCTTGTCCTGTGATAAAAAGCCTTCTGTTTCCATCGCCAAAGCTTTCAGGTGAGCATTTGCAAGCGGTTGGCACCATTTTTGAGTGAACTGCCAAAAGTCAGATTTTTGCTGAAATTGTGACCCCGGGGCTTAGGGATTTTTTCAAAAAAATATTTTCTACCGGTTAAGTTTTTGAGGGCTGATTTCTTGTCCTGTGATAAAAAGCCTTCTGTTTCGCGTGCCAAACCTTTCAGGGGAGCATTTGCAACCGGTTGGCACCATTTTTGAGTGAACTGCCAAAAGTCAGATTTTTGCTGAAATTGTGACCCCGGGGCTTAGGGATTTTTTCCAAAAAATATTTTCTGCCGGTTAAGTTTTTGAGGGCTGATTTCTTGTCCTGTGATAAAAAGCCTTCTGTTTCGAGTGCCAAACCTTTCAGGGGAGCATTTTCAAGCTTTTGGCACCATTTTTGAGTGAATTGCCAAAAGTCAGATTTTTGCTGAAATTGTGACCCCGGGGCTTAGGGATTTTTTCAAAAAAAAATTTCTGCCGGTTAAGTTTTTGAGGGCTGATTTCTTGTCCTGTGAAAAAAAGCCTTCTGTTTCCATCGCCAAAGCTTTCAGGTGAGCATTTGCAAGCGGTTGGCACCATTTTTGAGTGAACTGCCAAAAGTCAGATTTTTGCTGAAATTGTGACCCCGGGGCTTAGGGATTTTTTCAAAAAAATATTTTCTGCCGGTTAAGTTTTTGAGGGCTGATTTCTTGTCCTGTGATAAAAAGCCTTCTGTTTCCATCGCCAAAGCTTTCAGGTGAGCATTTGCAAGCGGTTGGCACCATTTTTGAGTGAACTGCCAAAAGTCAGATTTTTTCTGAAATTGTGACCCCGGGGCTTAGGGATTTTTTCAAAAAAATATTTTCTGCCGGTTAAGTTTTTGAGGGCTGATTTCTTGTCCTGTGATAAAAAGCCTTCTGTTTCCATCGCCAAAGCTTTCAGGTGAGCATTTGCAAGCGGTTGGCACCATTTTTGAGTGAACTGCCAAAAGTCAGATTTTTGCTGAAATTGTGACCCCGGGGCTTAGGGATTTTTTCAAAAAAATATTTTCTGCCGGTTAAGTTTTTGAGGGCTGATTTCTTGTCCTGTGATAAAAAGCCTTCTGTTTCGAGTGCCAAACCTTTCAGGGGAGCATTTTCAAGCTTTTGGCACCATTTTTGAGTGAATTGCCAAATGTCAGATTTTTGCTGAAATTGTGACCCCGGGGCTTAGGGATTTTTTCAAAAAAAAATTTCTGCCGGTTAAGTTTTTGAGGGCTGATTTCTTGTCCTGTGATAAAAAGCCTTCTGTTTCCATCGCCAAAGCTTTCAGGTGAGCATTTGCAAGCGGTTGGCACCATTTTTGAGTGAACTGCCAAAAGTCAGATTTTTGCTGAAATTGTGACCCCGGGGCTTAGGGATTTTTTCAAAAAAATATTTTCTGCCGGTTAAGTTTTTGAGGGCTGATTTCTTGTCCTGTGATAAAAAGCCTTCTGTTTCCATCGCCAAAGCTTTCAGGTGAGCATTTGCAAGCGGTTGGCACCATTTTTGAGTGAACTGCCAAAAGTCAGATTTTTGCTGAAATTGTGACCCCGGGGCTTAGGGATTTTTTCAAAAAAATATTTTCTGCCGGTTAAGTTTTTGAGGGCTGATTTCTTGTCCTGTGATAAAAAGCCTTCTGTTTCCATCGCCAAAGCTTTCAGGTGAGCATTTGCAAGCGGTTGGCACCATTTTTGAGTGAACTGCCAAAAGTCAGATTTTTGCTGAAATTGTGACCCCGGGGCTTAGGGATTTTTTCAAAAAAATATTTTCTGCCGGTTAAGTTTTTGAGGGCTGATTTCTTGTCCTGTGATAAAAAGCCTTCTGTTTCCATCGCCAAAGCTTTCAGGTGAGCATTTTCAAGCTTTTGGCACCATTTTTGAGTGAACTGCCAAAAGTCAGATTTTTTCTGAAATTGTGACCCCGGGGCTTAGGGATTTTTTCAAAAAAATATTTTCTGCCGTTTAAGTTTTTGAGGGCTGATTTCTTGTCCTGTGATAAAAAGCCTTCTGTTTCGCGTGCCAAACCTTTCAGGGGAGCATTTTCAAGCTTTTGGCACCATTTTTGAGTGAACTGCCAAAAGTCAGATTTTTGCTGAAATTGTGACCCCGGGGCTCAGGGATTTTTTCAAAAAAAAAAATTTCTGCCGGTTAAGTTTTTGAGGGCTGATTTCTTGTCCTGTGATAAAAAGCCTTCTGTTTCCATCGCCAAAGCTTTCAGGTGAGCATTTGCAAGCGGTTGGCACCATTTTTGAGTGAACTGCCAAAAGTCAGATTTTTGCTGAAATTGTGACCCCGGGGCTTAGGGATTTTTTCAAAAAAATATTTTCTGCCGGTTAAGTTTTTGAGGGCTGATTTCTTGTCCTGTGATAAAAAGCCTTCTGTTTCCATCGCCAAAGCTTTCAGGTGAGCGTTTGCAAGCGGTTGGCACCATTTTTGAGTGAACTGCCAAAAGTCAGATTTTTTCTGAAATTGTGACCCCGGGGCTTAGGGATTTTTTCAAAAAAATATTTTCTGCCGGTTAAGTTTTTGAGGGCTGATTTTTTGTAATGTGATAAAAAGCCTTCTGTTTCCATCGCCAAAGCTTTCAGGTGAGCATTTGCAAGCGGTTGGCACCATTTTTGAGTGAACTGCCAAAAGTCAGATTTTTGCTGAAATTGTGACCCCGGGGCTTAGGGATTTTTTCAAAAAAATATTTTCTGCCGGTTAAGTTTTTGAGGGCTGATTTCTTGTCCTGTGATAAAAAGCCTTCTGTTTCCATCGCCAAAGCTTTCAGGTGAGCATTTGCAAGCGGTTGGCACCATTTTTGAGTGAACTGCCAAAAGTCAGATTTTTGCTGAAATTGTGACCCCGGGGCTTAGGGATTTTTTCAAAAAAATATTTTCTGCCGGTTAAGTTTTTGAGGGCTGATTTCTTGTCCTGTGATAAAAAGCCTTCTGTTTCACGTGCCAAACCTTTCAGGGGAGCATTTTCAAGCTTTTGGCACCATTTTTGAGTGAACTGCCAAAAGTCAGATTTTTGCTGAAATTGTGACCCCGGGGCTTAGGGATTTTTTCAAAAAAATATTTTCTGCCGGTTAAGTTTTTGAGGGCTGATTTCTTGTCCTGTGATAAAAAGCCTTCTGTTTCGAGTGCCAAACCTTTCAGGGGAGCATTTGCAACCGGTTGGCACCATTTTTGAGTGAACTGCCAAAAGTCAGATTTTTTCTGAAATTGTGACCCCGGGGCTTAGGGATTTTTTCAAAAAAATATTTTCTGCCGGTTAAGTTTTTGAGGGCTGATTTCTTGTCCTGTGATAAAAAGCCTTCTGTTTCGAGTGCCAAACCTTTCAGGGAAGCATTTGCAAGCTTTTGGCACCATTTTTGAGTGAACTGCCAAAAGTCAGATTTTTGCTGAAATTGTGACCCCGGGGCTTAGGGATTTTTTCAAAAAAAAATTTCTGCCGGTTAAGTTTTTGAGGGCTGATTTCTTGTCCTGTGATAAAAAGCCTTCTGTTTCCATCGCCAAAGCTTTCAGGTGAGCATTTGCAAGCGGTTGGCACCATTTTTGAGTGAACTGCCAAAAGTCAGATTTTTGCTGAAATTGTGACCCCGGGGCTTAGGGATTTTTTCAAAAAAATATTTTCTGCCGGTTAAGTTTTTGAGGGCTGATTTCTTGTCCTGTGATAAAAAGCCTTCTGTTTCGAGTGCCAAACCTTTCAGGGGAGCATTTTCAAGCTTTTGGCACCATTTTTGAGTGAACTGCCAAAAGTCAGATTTTTTCTGAAATTGTGACCCCGGGGCTTAGGGATTTTTTCAAAAAAATATTTTCTGCCGGTTAAGTTTTTGAGGGCTGATTTCTTGTCCTGTGATAAAAAGCCTTCTGTTTCACGTGCCAAACCTTTCAGGTGAGCATTTGCAAGCGGTTGGCACCATTTTTGAGTGAACTGCCAAAAGTCAGATTTTTGCTGAAATTGTGACCCCGGGGCTTAGGGATTTTTTCAAAAAAATATTTTCTGCCGGTTAAGTTTTTGAGGGCTGATTTCTTGTCCTGTGATAAAAAGCCTTCTGTTTCGAGTGCCAAACCTTTCAGGGGAGCATTTGCAACCGGTTGGCACCATTTTTGAGTGAACTGCCAAAAGTCAGATTTTTTCTGAAATTGTGACCCCGGGGCTTAGGGATTTTTTCAAAAAAATATTTTCTGCCGGTTAAGTTTTTGAGGGCTGATTTCTTGTCCTGTGATAAAAAGCCTTCTGTTTCGAGTGCCAAACCTTTCAGGGAAGCATTTGCAAGCTTTTGGCACCATTTTTGAGTGAACTGCCAAAAGTCAGATTTTTGCTGAAATTGTGACCCCGGGGCTTAGGGATTTTTTCAAAAAAAAATTTCTGCCGGTTAAGTTTTTGAGGGCTGATTTCTTGTCCTGTGATAAAAAGCCTTCTGTTTCCATCGCCAAAGCTTTCAGGTGAGCATTTGCAAGCGGTTGGCACCATTTTTGAGTGAACTGCCAAAAGTCAGATTTTTGCTGAAATTGTGACCCCGGGGCTTAGGGATTTTTTCAAAAAAATATTTTCTGCCGGTTAAGTTTTTGAGGGCTGATTTCTTGTCCTGTGATAAAAAGCCTTCTGTTTCGAGTGCCAAACCTTTCAGGGGAGCATTTTCAAGCTTTTGGCACCATTTTTGAGTGAACTGCCAAAAGTCAGATTTTTTCTGAAATTGTGACCCCGGGGCTTAGGGATTTTTTCAAAAAAATATTTTCTGCCGGTTAAGTTTTTGAGGGCTGATTTCTTGTCCTGTGATAAAAAGCCTTCTGTTTCACGTGCCAAACCTTTCAGGTGAGCATTTGCAAGCGGTTGGCACCATTTTTGAGTGAACTGCCAAAAGTCAGATTTTTGCTGAAATTGTGACCCCGGGGCTTAGGGATTTTTTCAAAAAAATATTTTCTACCGGTTAAGTTTTTGAGGGCTGATTTCTTGTCCTGTGATAAAAAGCCTTCTGTTTCGTGTGCCAAACCTTTCAGGGGAGCATTTGCAACCGGTTGGCACCATTTTTGAGTGAACTGCCAAAAGTCAGATTTTTTCTGAAATTGTGACCCCGGGGCTTAGGGATTTTTTCAAAAAAATATTTTCTGCCGGTTAAGATTTTGAGGGCTGATTTCTTGTCCTGTGATAAAAAGCCTTCTGTTTCCATCGCCAAAGCTTTCAGGGGAGCATTTTCAAGCGGTTGGCACCATTTTTGAGTGAACTGCCAAAAGTCAGATTTTTTCTGAAATTGTGACCCCGGGGCTTAGGGATTTTTTCAAAAAAATATTTTCTGCCGGTTAAGTTTTTGAGGGCTGATTTCTTGTCCTGTGATAAAAAGCCTTCTGTTTCGAGTGCCAAACCTTTCAGGGGAGCATTTTCAAGCTTTTGGCACCATTTTTGAGTGAACTGCCAAAAGTCAGATTTTTTCTGAAATTGTGACCCCGGGGCTTAGGGATTTTTTCAAAAAAATATTTTCTGCCGGTCAAGTTTTTGAGGGCTGATTTCTTGTCCTGTGATAAAAAGCCTTCTGTTTCGAGTGCCAAACCTTTCAGGGGAGCATTTTCAAGCTTTTGGCACCATTTTTGAGTGAATTGCCAAAAGTCAGATTTTTGCTGAAATTGTGACCCCGGGGCTTAGGGATTTTTTCAAAAAAATATTTTCTGCCGGTTAAGTTTTTGAGGGCTGATTTCTTGTCCTGTGATAAAAAGCCTTCTGTTTCGCGTGCCAAACCTTTAAGGTGAGCATTTGCAAGCGGTTGGCACCATTTTTGAGTGAACTGCCAAAAGTCAGATTTTTGCTGAAATTGTGACCCCGGGGCTTAGGGATCTTTTCAAAAAAATATTTTCTACCGGTTAAGTTTTTGAGGGCTGATTTCTTGTCCTGTGATAAAAAGCCTTCTGTTTCGTGTGCCAAACCTTTCAGGGGAGCATTTTCAAGCGGTTGGCACCATTTTTGAGTGAACTGCCAAAAGTCAGATTTTTTCTGAAATTCTGACCCCGGGGCTTAGGGATTTTTTCAAAAAAATATTTTCTACCGGTTAAGTTTTTGAGGGCTGATTTCTTGTCCTGTGATAAAAAGCCTTCTGTTTCGTGTGCCAAACCTTTCAGGGGAGCATTTGCAACCGGTTGGCACCATTTTTGAGTGAACTGCCAAAAGTCAGATTTTTTCTGAAATTGTCACCCCGGGGCTTAGGGATTTTTTCAAAAAAAAATTTCTGCCGGTTAAGTTTTTGAGGGCTGATTTCTTGTCCTGTGATAAAAAGCCTTCTGTTTCCATCGCCAAAGCTTTCAGGTGAGCATTTGCAAGCGGTTGGCACCATTTTTGAGTGAACTGCCAAAAGTCAGATTTTTGCTGAAATTGTGACCCCGGGGCTTAGGGATTTTTTCAAAAAAATATTTTCTGCCGGTTAAGTTTTTGAGGGCTGATTTCTTGTCCTGTGATAAAAAGCCTTCTGTTTCGAGTGCCAAACCTTTCAGGGGAGCATTTTCAAGCTTTTGGCACCATTTTTGAGTGAACTGCCAAAAGTCAGATTTTTTCTGAAATTGTGACCCCGGGGCTTAGGGATTTTTTCAAAAAAATATTTTCTGCCGGTTAAGTTTTTGAGGGCTGATTTCTTGTCCTGTGATAAAAAGCCTTCTGTTTCGCGTGCCAAACCTTTCAGGGGAGCATTTTCAAGCTTTTGGCACCATTTTTGAGTGAACTGCCAAAAGTCAGATTTTTGCTGAAATTGTGACCCCGGGGCTTAGGGATTTTTTCAAAAAAATATTTTCTGCCTGTCAAGTTTTTGAGGGCTGATTTCTTGTCCTGTGATAAAAAGCCTTCTGTTTCGAGTGCCAAACCTTTCAGGGGAGCATTTTCAAGCTTTTGGCACCATTTTTGAGTGAATTGCCAAAAGTCAGATTTTTGCTGAAATTGTGACCCCGGGGCTTAGGGATTTTTTCAAAAAAATATTTTCTGCCGGTTAAGTTTTTGAGGGCTGATTTCTTGTCCTGTGATAAAAAGCCTTCTGTTTCACGTGCCAAACCTTTCAGGTGAGCATTTGCAAGCGGTTGGCACCATTTTTGAGTGAACTGCCAAAAGTCAGATTTTTGCTGAAATTGTGACCCCGGGGCTTAGGGATTTTTTCAAAAAAATATTTTCTACCGGTTAAGTTTTTGAGGGCTGATTTCTTGTCCTGTGATAAAAAGCCTTCTGTTTCGTGTGCCAAACCTTTCAGGGGAGCATTTTCAAGCGGTTGGCACCATTTTTGAGTGAACTGCCAACAGTCAGATTTTTTCTGAAATTGTGACCCCGGGGCTTAGGGATTTTTTCAAAAAAATATTTTCTACCGGTTAAGTTTTTGAGGGCTGATTTCTTGTCCTGTGATAAAAAGCCTTCTGTTTCGTGTGCCAAACCTTTCAGGGGAGCATTTTCAAGCGGTTGGCACCATTTTTGAGTGAACTGCCAAAAGTCAGATTTTTTCTGAAATTGTCACCCCGGGGCTTAGGGATTTTTTCATAAAAAAATTTCTGCCGGTTAAGTTTTTGAGGGCTGATTTCTTGTCCTGTGATAAAAAGCCTTCTGTTTCCATCGCCAAAGCTTTCAGGTGAGCATTTGCAAGCGGTTGGCACCATTTTTGAGTGAACTGCCAAAAGTCAGATTTTTGCTGAAATTGTGACCCCGGGGCTTAGGGATTTTTTCAAAAAAATATTTTCTGCCGGTTAAGTTTTTGAGGGCTGATTTCTTGTCCTGTGATAAAAAGCCTTCTGTTTCGAGTGCCAAACCTTTCAGGGGAGCATTTTCACGCTTTTGGCACCATTTTTGAGTGAACTGCCAAAAGTCAGATTTTTGCTGAAATTGTGACCCCGGGGCTTAGGGATTTTTTCAAAAAAATATTTTCTGCCGGTTAAGTTTTTGAGGGCTGATTTCTTGTCCTGTGATAAAAAGCCTTCTGTTTCACGTGCCAAACCTTTCAGGGGAGCATTTTCAAGCTTTTGGCACCATTTTTGAGTGAACTGCCAAAAGTCAGATTTTTGCTGAAATTGTGACCCCGGGGCTTAGGGATTTTTTCAAAAAAATATTTTCTGCCGGTTAAGTTTTTGAGGGCTGATTTCTTGTCCTGTGATAAAAAGCCTTCTGTTTCGAGTGCCAAACCTTTCAGGGGAGCATTTGCAACCGGTTGGCACCATTTTTGAGTGAACTGCCAAAAGTCAGATTTTTTCTGAAATTGTGACCCCGGGGCTTAGGGATTTTTTCAAAAAAATATTTTCTGCCGGTTAAGTTTTTGAGGGCTGATTTCTTGTCCTGTGATAAAAAGCCTTCTGTTTCGAGTGCCAAACCTTTCAGGGAAGCATTTGCAAGCTTTTGGCACCATTTTTGAGTGAACTGCCAAAAGTCAGATTTTTGCTGAAATTGTGACCCCGGGGCTTAGGGATTTTTTCAAAAAAAAATTTCTGCCGGTTAAGTTTTTGAGGGCTGATTTCTTGTCCTGTGATAAAAAGCCTTCTGTTTCCATCGCCAAAGCTTTCAGGTGAGCATTTGCAAGCGGTTGGCACCATTTTTGAGTGAACTGCCAAAAGTCAGATTTTTGCTGAAATTGTGACCCCGGGGCTTAGGGATTTTTTCAAAAAAATATTTTCTGCCGGTTAAGTTTTTGAGGGCTGATTTCTTGTCCTGTGATAAAAAGCCTTCTGTTTCGAGTGCCAAACCTTTCAGGGGAGCATTTTCAAGCTTTTGGCACCATTTTTGAGTGAACTGCCAAAAGTCAGATTTTTTCTGAAATTGTGACCCCGGGGCTTAGGGATTTTTTCAAAAAAATATTTTCTGCCGGTTAAGTTTTTGAGGGCTGATTTCTTGTCCTGTGATAAAAAGCCTTCTGTTTCACGTGCCAAACCTTTCAGGTGAGCATTTGCAAGCGGTTGGCACCATTTTTGAGTGAACTGCCAAAAGTCAGATTTTTGCTGAAATTGTGACCCCGGGGCTTAGGGATTTTTTCAAAAAAATATTTTCTGCCGGTTAAGTTTTTGAGGGCTGATTTCTTGTCCTGTGATAAAAAGCCTTCTGTTTCGAGTGCCAAACCTTTCAGGGGAGCATTTGCAACCGGTTGGCACCATTTTTGAGTGAACTGCCAAAAGTCAGATTTTTTCTGAAATTGTGACCCCGGGGCTTAGGGATTTTTTCAAAAAAATATTTTCTGCCGGTTAAGTTTTTGAGGGCTGATTTCTTGTCCTGTGATAAAAAGCCTTCTGTTTCGAGTGCCAAACCTTTCAGGGAAGCATTTGCAAGCTTTTGGCACCATTTTTGAGTGAACTGCCAAAAGTCAGATTTTTGCTGAAATTGTGACCCCGGGGCTTAGGGATTTTTTCAAAAAAAAATTTCTGCCGGTTAAGTTTTTGAGGGCTGATTTCTTGTCCTGTGATAAAAAGCCTTCTGTTTCCATCGCCAAAGCTTTCAGGTGAGCATTTGCAAGCGGTTGGCACCATTTTTGAGTGAACTGCCAAAAGTCAGATTTTTGCTGAAATTGTGACCCCGGGGCTTAGGGATTTTTTCAAAAAAATATTTTCTGCCGGTTAAGTTTTTGAGGGCTGATTTCTTGTCCTGTGATAAAAAGCCTTCTGTTTCGAGTGCCAAACCTTTCAGGGGAGCATTTTCAAGCTTTTGGCACCATTTTTGAGTGAACTGCCAAAAGTCAGATTTTTTCTGAAATTGTGACCCCGGGGCTTAGGGATTTTTTCAAAAAAATATTTTCTGCCGGTTAAGTTTTTGAGGGCTGATTTCTTGTCCTGTGATAAAAAGCCTTCTGTTTCACGTGCCAAACCTTTCAGGTGAGCATTTGCAAGCGGTTGGCACCATTTTTGAGTGAACTGCCAAAAGTCAGATTTTTGCTGAAATTGTGACCCCGGGGCTTAGGGATTTTTTCAAAAAAATATTTTCTACCGGTTAAGTTTTTGAGGGCTGATTTCTTGTCCTGTGATAAAAAGCCTTCTGTTTCGTGTGCCAAACCTTTCAGGGGAGCATTTGCAACCGGTTGGCACCATTTTTGAGTGAACTGCCAAAAGTCAGATTTTTTCTGAAATTGTGACCCCGGGGCTTAGGGATTTTTTCAAAAAATTATTTTCTGCCGGTTAAGTTTTTGAGGGCTGATTTCTTGTCCTGTGATAAAAAGCCTTCTGTTTCCATCGCCAAAGCTTTCAGGGGAGCATTTTCAAGCGGTTGGCACCATTTTTGAGTGAACTGCCAAAAGTCAGATTTTTTCTGAAATTGTGACCCCGGGGCTTAGGGATTTTTTCAAAAAAATATTTTCTGCCGGTTAAGTTTTTGAGGGCTGATTTCTTGTCCTGTGATAAAAAGCCTTCTGTTTCGAGTGCCAAACCTTTCAGGGGAGCATTTTCAAGCTTTTGGCACCATTTTTGAGTGAACTGCCAAAAGTCAGATTTTTTCTGAAATTGTGACCCCGGGGCTTAGGGATTTTTTCAAAAAAATATTTTCTGCCGGTCAAGTTTTTGAGGGCTGATTTCTTGTCCTGTGATAAAAAGCCTTCTGTTTCGAGTGCCAAACCTTTCAGGGGAGCATTTTCAAGCTTTTGGCACCATTTTTGAGTGAATTGCCAAAAGTCAGATTTTTGCTGAAATTGTGACCCCGGGGCTTAGGGATTTTTTCAAAAAAATATTTTCTGCCGGTTAAGTTTTTGAGGGCTGATTTCTTGTCCTGTGATAAAAAGCCTTCTGTTTCGCGTGCCAAACCTTTAAGGTGAGCATTTGCAAGCGGTTGGCACCATTTTTGAGTGAACTGCCAAAAGTCAGATTTTTGCTGAAATTGTGACCCCGGGGCTTAGGGATCTTTTCAAAAAAATATTTTCTACCGGTTAAGTTTTTGAGGGCTGATTTCTTGTCCTGTGATAAAAAGCCTTCTGTTTCGTGTGCCAAACCTTTCAGGGGAGCATTTTCAAGCGGTTGGCACCATTTTTGAGTGAACTGCCAAAAGTCAGATTTTTTCTGAAATTCTGACCCCGGGGCTTAGGGATTTTTTCAAAAAAATATTTTCTACCGGTTAAGTTTTTGAGGGCTGATTTCTTGTCCTGTGATAAAAAGCCTTCTGTTTCGTGTGCCAAACCTTTCAGGGGAGCATTTGCAACCGGTTGGCACCATTTTTGAGTGAACTGCCAAAAGTCAGATTTTTTCTGAAATTGTCACCCCGGGGCTTAGGGATTTTTTCAAAAAAAAATTTCTGCCGGTTAAGTTTTTGAGGGCTGATTTCTTGTCCTGTGATAAAAAGCCTTCTGTTTCCATCGCCAAAGCTTTCAGGTGAGCATTTGCAAGCGGTTGGCACCATTTTTGAGTGAACTGCCAAAAGTCAGATTTTTGCTGAAATTGTGACCCCGGGGCTTAGGGATTTTTTCAAAAAAATATTTTCTGCCGGTTAAGTTTTTGAGGGCTGATTTCTTGTCCTGTGATAAAAAGCCTTCTGTTTCGAGTGCCAAACCTTTCAGGGGAGCATTTTCAAGCTTTTGGCACCATTTTTGAGTGAACTGCCAAAAGTCAGATTTTTTCTGAAATTGTGACCCCGGGGCTTAGGGATTTTTTCAAAAAAATATTTTCTGCCGGTTAAGTTTTTGAGGGCTGATTTCTTGTCCTGTGATAAAAAGCCTTCTGTTTCGCGTGCCAAACCTTTCAGGGGAGCATTTTCAAGCTTTTGGCACCATTTTTGAGTGAACTGCCAAAAGTCAGATTTTTGCTGAAATTGTGACCCCGGGGCTTAGGGATTTTTTCAAAAAAATATTTTCTGCCTGTCAAGTTTTTGAGGGCTGATTTCTTGTCCTGTGATAAAAAGCCTTCTGTTTCGAGTGCCAAACCTTTCAGGGGAGCATTTTCAAGCTTTTGGCACCATTTTTGAGTGAATTGCCAAAAGTCAGATTTTTGCTGAAATTGTGACCCCGGGGCTTAGGGATTTTTTCAAAAAAATATTTTCTGCCGGTTAAGTTTTTGAGGGCTGATTTCTTGTCCTGTGATAAAAAGCCTTCTGTTTCACGTGCCAAACCTTTCAGGTGAGCATTTGCAAGCGGTTGGCACCATTTTTGAGTGAACTGCCAAAAGTCAGATTTTTGCTGAAATTGTGACCCCGGGGCTTAGGGATTTTTTCAAAAAAATATTTTCTACCGGTTAAGTTTTTGAGGGCTGATTTCTTGTCCTGTGATAAAAAGCCTTCTGTTTCGTGTGCCAAACCTTTCAGGGGAGCATTTTCAAGCGGTTGGCACCATTTTTGAGTGAACTGCCAACAGTCAGATTTTTTCTGAAATTGTGACCCCGGGGCTTAGGGATTTTTTCAAAAAAATATTTTCTACCGGTTAAGTTTTTGAGGGCTGATTTCTTGTCCTGTGATAAAAAGCCTTCTGTTTCGTGTGCCAAACCTTTCAGGGGAGCATTTTCAAGCGGTTGGCACCATTTTTGAGTGAACTGCCAAAAGTCAGATTTTTTCTGAAATTGTCACCCCGGGGCTTAGGGATTTTTTCATAAAAAAATTTCTGCCGGTTAAGTTTTTGAGGGCTGATTTCTTGTCCTGTGATAAAAAGCCTTCTGTTTCCATCGCCAAAGCTTTCAGGTGAGCATTTGCAAGCGGTTGGCACCATTTTTGAGTGAACTGCCAAAAGTCAGATTTTTGCTGAAATTGTGACCCCGGGGCTTAGGGATTTTTTCAAAAAAATATTTTCTGCCGGTTAAGTTTTTGAGGGCTGATTTCTTGTCCTGTGATAAAAAGCCTTCTGTTTCGAGTGCCAAACCTTTCAGGGGAGCATTTTCACGCTTTTGGCACCATTTTTGAGTGAACTGCCAAAAGTCAGATTTTTGCTGAAATTGTGACCCCGGGGCTTAGGGATTTTTTCAAAAAAATATTTTCTGCCGGTTAAGTTTTTGAGGGCTGATTTCTTGTCCTGTGATAAAAAGCCTTCTGTTTCGCGTGCCAAACCTTTCAGGGGAGCATTTGCAAGCGGTTGGCACCATTTTTGAGTGAACTGCCAAAAGTCAGATTTTTGCTGAAATTGTGACCCCGGGGCTTAGGGATTTTTTCAAAAAAATATTTTCTGCCTGTCAAGTTTTTGAGGGCTGATTTCTTGTCCTGTGATAAAAAGCCTTCTGTTTCGTGTGCCAAACCTTTCAGGGGAGCATTTTCAAGCGGTTGGCACCATTTTTGAGTGAACTGCCAACAGTCAGATTTTTTCTGAAATTGTGACCCCGGGGCTTAGGGATTTTTTCAAAAAAATATTTTCTACCGGTTAAGTTTTTGAGGGCTGATTTCTTGTCCTGTGATAAAAAGCCTTCTGTTTCGTGTGCCAAACCTTTCAGGGGAGCATTTTCAAGCGGTTGGCACCATTTTTGAGTGAACTGCCAAAAGTCAGATTTTTTCTGAAATTGTGACCCCGGGGCTTAGGGATTTTTTCAAAAAAATATTTTCTGCCGGTTAAGTTTTTGAGGGCTGATTTCTTGTCCTGTGATAAAAAGCCTTCTGTTTCGAGTGCCAAACCTTTCAGGGGAGCATTTGCAAGCTTTTGGCACCATTTTTGAGTGAACTGCCAAAAGTCAGATTTTTGCTGAAATGGTGACCCCGGGGCTTAGGGATTTTTTCAAAAAAATATTTTCTACCGGTTAAGTTTTTGAGGCCTGATTTCTTGTCCTGTGATAAAAAGCCTTCTGTTTCGTGTGCCAAAGCTTTCAGGGGAGCATTTGCAACCGGTTGGCACCATTTTTGAGTGAACTGCCAAAAGTCAGATTTTTTCTGAAATTGTGACCCCGGGGCTTAGGGATTTTTTCAAAAAAATATTTTCTCCGGTTAAGTTTTTGAGGGCTGATTTCTTGTCCTGTGATAAAAAGCCTTCTGTTTCGAGTGCCAAACCTTTCAGGGGAGCATTTGCAAGCTTTTGGCACCATTTTTGAGTGAACTGCCAAAAGTCAGATTTTTGCTGAAATTGTGACCCCGGGGCTTAGGGATTTTTTCAAAAAAATATTTTCTGCCGGTTAAGTTTTTGAGGGCTGATTTCTTGTCCTGTGATAAAAAGCCTTCTGTTTCGCGTGCCAAACCTTTCAGGGGAGCATTTTCAAGCTTTTGGCACCATTTTTGAGTGAACTGCCAAAAGTCAGATTTTTGCTGAAATTGTGACCCCGGGGCTTAGGGATTTTTTCAAAAAAATATTTTCTGCCGGTCAAGTTTTTGAGGGCTGATTT
Source organism: Podarcis liolepis (assembly GCF_965112155.1). Classification (NCBI taxonomy): domain Eukaryota; kingdom Metazoa; phylum Chordata; class Lepidosauria; order Squamata; family Lacertidae; genus Podarcis; species Podarcis liolepis. The sequence goes on along the minus strand of NW_028148817.1, from coordinate 859,784 downwards.
CTTGTCCTGTGATAAAAAGCCTTCTGTTTCGAGTGCCAAACCTTTCAGGGGAGCATTTTCAAGCTTTTGGCACCATTTTTGAGTGAATTGCCAAAAGTCAGATTTTTTCTGAAATTGTGACCCCGGGGCTTAGGGATTTTTTCAAAAAAATATTTTCTGCCGGTTAAGTTTTTGAGGGCTGATTTCTTGTCCTGTGATAAAAAGCCTTCTGTTTCGAGTGCCAAACCTTTCAGGGGAGCATTTGCAAGCTTTTGGCACCATTTTTGAGTGAACTGCCAAAAGTCAGATTTTTGCTGAAATTGTGACCCCGGGGCTTAGGGATTTTTTCAAAAAAATATTTTCTGCCGGTTAAGTTTTTGAGGGCTGATTTCTTGTCCTGTGATAAAAAGCCTTCTGTTTCGAGTGCCAAACCTTTCAGGGGAGCATTTGCAAGCTTTTGGCACCATTTTTGAGTGAACTGCCAAAAGTCAGATTTTTGCTGAAATTGTGACCCCGGGGCTTAGGGATTTTTTCAAAAAAATATTTTCTACCGGTTAAGTTTTTGAGGGCTGATTTCTTGTCCTGTGATAAAAAGCCTTCTGTTTCGTGTGCCAAAGCTTTCAGGGGAGCATTTGCAACCGGTTGGCACCATTTTTGAGTGAACTGCCAAAAGTCAGATTTTTTCTGAAATTGTGACCCCGGGGCTTAGGGATTTTTTCAAAAAAATATTTTCTGCCGGTTAAGTTTTTGAGGGCTGATTTCTTGTCCTGTGATAAAAAGCCTTCTGTTTCGAGTGCCAAACCTTTCAGGGAAGCATTTGCAAGCTTTTGGCACCATTTTTGAGTGAACTGCCAAAAGTCAGATTTTTGCTGAAATTGTGACCCCGGGGCTTAGGGATTTTTTCAAAAAAAAAATTTCTGCCGGTTAAGTTTTTGAGGGCTGATTTCTTGTCCTGTGATAAAAAGCCTTCTGTTTCCATCGCCAAAGCTTTCAGGTGAGCATTTGCAAGCGGTTGGCACCATTTTTGAGTGAACTGCCAAAAGTCAGATTTTAGCTGAAATTGTGACCCCGGGGCTTAGGGATTTTTTCAAAAAAATATTTTCTGCCGGTTAAGTTTTTGAGGGCTGATTTCTTGTCCTGTGATAAAAAGCCTTCTGTTTCGCGTGCCAAACCTTTCAGGGGAGCCTTTTCAAGCTTTTGGCACCATTTTTGAGTGAACTGCCAAAAGTCAGATTTTTGCTGAAATTGTGACCCCGGGGCTTAGGGATTTTTTCAAAAAAATATTTTCTGCCGGTTAAGTTTTTGAGGGCTGATTTCTTGTCCTGTGATACAAAGCCTTCTGTTTCGCGTGCCAAAACTTTCAGGGCAGCATTTGCAACCGGTTGGCACCATTTTTGAGTGAACTGCCAAAAGTCAGATTTTTTCTGAAATTGTGACCCCGGGGCTTAGGGATTTTTTCAAAAAATTATTTTCTGCCGGTTAAGTTTTTGAGGGCTGATTTCTTGTCCTGTGATAAAAAGCCTTCTGTTTCCATCGCCAAAGCTTTCAGGTGAGCATTTGCAAGCGGTTGGCACCATTTGTGAGTGAACTGCCAAAAGTCAGATTTTTGCTGAAATTGTGACCCCGGGGCTTAGGGATTTTTTCAAAAAAATATTTTCTGCCGGTTAAGTTTTTGAGGGCTGATTTCTTGTCCTGTGATAAAAAGCCTTCTGTTTCCATCGCCAAAGCTTTCAGGGGAGCATTTTCAAGCTTTTGGCACCATTTTTGAGTGAACTGCCAAAAGTCAGATTTTTTCTGAAATTGTGACCCCGGGGCTTAGGGATTTTTTCAAAAAAATATTTTCTGCCGGTTAAGTTTTTGAGGGCTGATTTCTTGTCCTGTGATACAAAGCCTTCTGTTTCGCGTGCCAAACCTTTCAGGGGTGCATTTTCAAGCTTTTGGCACCATTTTTGAGTGAACTGCCAAAAGTCAGATTTTTGCTGAAATTGTGACCCCGGGGCTTAGGGATTTTTTCAAAAAAATATTTTCTGCCGGTTAAGTTTTTGAGGGCTGATTTCTTGTCCTGTGATAAAAAGCCTTCTGTTTCGCGTGCCAAACCTTTCAGGGGAGCATTTTCAAGCTTTTGGCACCATTTTTGAGTGAATTGCCAAAAGTCAGATTTTTGCTGAAATTGTGACCCCGGGGCTTAGGGATTTTTTCAAAAAAATATTTTCTGCCGGTTAAGTTTTTGAGGGCTGATTTCTTGTCCTGTGATAAAAAGCCTTCTGTTTCACGTGCCAAACCTTTCAGGTGAGCATTTGCAAGCGGTTGGCACCATTTTTGAGTGAACTGCCAAAAGTCAGATTTTTTCTGAAATTGTGACCCCGGGGCTTAGGGATTTTTTCAAAAAAATATTTTCTGCCGGTTAAGTTTTTGAGGGCTGATTTCTTGTCCTGTGATAAAAAGCCTTCTGTTTCGAGTGCCAAACCTTTCAGGGAAGCATTTGCAAGCTTTTGGCACCATTTTTGAGTGAACTGCCAAAAGTCAGATTTTTGCTGAAATTGTGACCCCGGGGCTTAGGGATTTTTTCAAAAAAAAAATTTCTGCCGGTTAAGTTTTTGAGGGCTGATTTCTTGTCCTGTGATAAAAAGCCTTCTGTTTCCATCGCCAAAGCTTTCAGGTGAGCATTTGCAAGCGGTTGGCACCATTTTTGAGTGAACTGCCAAAAGTCAGATTTTAGCTGAAATTGTGACCCCGGGGCTTAGGGATTTTTTCAAAAAAATATTTTCTGCCGGTTAAGTTTTTGAGGGCTGATTTCTTGTCCTGTGATAAAAAGCCTTCTGTTTCGCGTGCCAAACCTTTCAGGGGAGCCTTTTCAAGCTTTTGGCACCATTTTTGAGTGAACTGCCAAAAGTCAGATTTTTGCTGAAATTGTGACCCCGGGGCTTAGGGATTTTTTCAAAAAAATATTTTCTGCCGGTTAAGTTTTTGAGGGCTGATTTCTTGTCCTGTGATACAAAGCCTTCTGTTTCGCGTGCCAAAACTTTCAGGGCAGCATTTGCAACCGGTTGGCACCATTTTTGAGTGAACTGCCAAAAGTCAGATTTTTTCTGAAATTGTGACCCCGGGGCTTAGGGATTTTTTCAAAAAATTATTTTCTGCCGGTTAAGTTTTTGAGGGCTGATTTCTTGTCCTGTGATAAAAAGCCTTCTGTTTCCATCGCCAAAGCTTTCAGGTGAGCATTTGCAAGCGGTTGGCACCATTTGTGAGTGAACTGCCAAAAGTCAGATTTTTGCTGAAATTGTGACCCCGGGGCTTAGGGATTTTTTCAAAAAAATATTTTCTGCCGGTTAAGTTTTTGAGGGCTGATTTCTTGTCCTGTGATAAAAAGCCTTCTGTTTCCATCGCCAAAGCTTTCAGGTGAGCATTTTCAAGCTTTTGGCACCATTTTTGAGTGAACTGCCAAAAGTCAGATTTTTTCTGAAATTGTGACCCCGGGGCTTAGGGATTTTTTCAAAAAAATATTTTCTGCCGGTTAAGTTTTTGAGGGCTGATTTCTTGTCCTGTGATACAAAGCCTTCTGTTTCGCGTGCCAAACCTTTCAGGGGTGCATTTTCAAGCTTTTGGCACCATTTTTGAGTGAACTGCCAAAAGTCAGATTTTTGCTGAAATTGTGACCCCGGGGCTTAGGGATTTTTTCAAAAAAATATTTTCTGCCGGTTAAGTTTTTGAGGGCTGATTTCTTGTCCTGTGATAAAAAGCCTTCTGTTTCGCGTGCCAAACCTTTCAGGGGAGCATTTTCAAGCTTTTGGCACCATTTTTGAGTGAACTGCCAAAAGTCAGATTTTTGCTGAAATTGTGACCCCGGGGCTTAGGGATTTTTTCAAAAAAATATTTTCTGCCGGTCAAGTTTTTGAGGGCTGATTTCTTGTCCTGTGATAAAAAGCCTTCTGTTTCGAGTGCCAAACCTTTCAGGGGAGCATTTTCAAGCTTTTGGCACCATTTTTGAGTGAATTGCCAAAAGTCAGATTTTTGCTGAAATTGTGACCCCGGGGCTTAGGGATTTTTTCAAAAAAATATTTTCTGCCGGTTAAGTTTTTGAGGGCTGATTTCTTGTCCTGTGATAAAAAGCCTTCTGTTTCACGTGCCAAACCTTTCAGGTGAGCATTTGCAAGCAGTTGGCACCATTTTTGAGTGAACTGCCAAAAGTCAGATTTTTGCTGAAATTGTGACCCCGGGGCTTAGGGATTTTTTCAAAAAAATATTTTCTACCGGTTAAGTTTTTGAGGGCTGATTTCTTGTCCTGTGATAAAAAGCCTTCTGTTTCCATCGCCAAAGCTTTCAGGTGAGCATTTGCAAGCTTTTGGCACCATTTTTGAGTGAACTGCCAAAAGTCAGATTTTTTCTGAAATTGTGACCCCGGGGCTTAGGGATTTTTTCAAAAAAATATTTTCTGCCGGTTAAGTTTTTGAGGGCTGATTTCTTCTCCTGTGATAAAAAGCCTTCTGTTTCGAGTGCCAAACCTTTCAGGGGAGCATTTGCAAGCTTTTGGCACCATTTTTGAGTGAACTGCCAAAAGTCAGATTTTTGCTGAAATTGTGACCCCGGGGCTTAGGGATTTTTTCAAAAAAATATTTTCTGCCGGTTAAGTTTTTGAGGGCTGATTTCTTGTCCTGTGATAAAAAGCCTTCTGTTTCGAGTGCCAAACCTTTCAGGGGAGCATTTGCAAGCTTTTCGCACCATTTATGAGTGAACTGCCAAAAGTCAGATTTTTTCTGAAATTGTGACCCCGGGGCTTAGGGATTTTTTCAAAAAAATATTTTCTGCCGGTTAAGTTTTTGAGGGCTGATTTCTTGTCCTGTGATAAAAAGCCTTCTGTTTCGAGTGCCAAACCTTTCAGGGGAGCATTTGCAAGCTTTTGGCACCATTTTTGAGTGAACTGCCAAAAGTCAGATTTTTGCTGAAATTGTGACCCCGGGGCTTAGGGATTTTTTCAAAAAAATATTTCCTGCCGGTTAAGTTTTTGAGGGCTGATTTCTTGTCCTGTGATAAAAAGCCTTCTGTTTCGAGTGCCAAACCTTTCAGGGGAGCATTTTCAAGCTTTTGGCACCATTTTTGAGTGAACTGCCAAAAGTCAGATTTTTTCTGAAATTGTGACCCCGGGGCTTAGGGATTTTTTCAAAAAAATATTTTCTGCCGGTTAAGTTTTTGAGGGCTGATTTCTTGTCCTGTGATAAAAAGCCTTCTGTTTCGCGTGCCAAAACTTTCAGGGCAGCATTTGCAACCGGTTGGCACCATTTTTGAGTGAACTGCCAAAAGTCAGATTTTTTCTGAAATTGTGACCCCGGGGCTTAGGGATTTTTTCAAAAAATTATTTTCTGCCGGTTAAGTTTTTGAGGGCTGATTTCTTGTCCTGTGATAAAAAGCCTTCTGTTTCCATCGCCAAAGCTTTCAGGTGAGCATTTGCAAGCGGTTGGCACCATTTTTGAGTGAACTGCCCAAAGTCAGATTTTTGCTGAAATTGTGACCCCGGGGCTTAGGGATTTTTTCAAAAAAATATTTTCTGCCGGTTAAGTTTTTGAGGGCTGATTTCTTGTCCTGTGATAAAAAGCCTTCTGTTTCCATCGCCAAAGCTTTCAGGGGAGCATTTTCAAGCTTTTGGCACCATTTTTGAGTGAACTGCCAAAAGTCAGATTTTTTCTGAAATTGTGACCCCGGGGCTTAGGGATTTTTTCAAAAAAATATTTTCTGCCGGTTAAGTTTTTGAGGGCTGATTTCTTGTCCTGTGATACAAAGCCTTCTGTTTCGCGTGCCAAACCTTTCAGGGGTGCATTTTCAAGCTTTTGGCACCATTTTTGAGTGAACTGCCAAAAGTCAGATTTTTGCTGAAATTGTGACCCCGGGGCTTAGGGATTTTTTCAAAAAAATATTTTCTGCTGGTTAAGTTTTTGAGGGCTGATTTCTTGTCCTGTGATAAAAAGCCTTCTGTTTCGCGTGCCAAACCTTTCAGGGGAGCATTTTCAAGCTTTTGGCACCATTTTTGAGTGAACTGCCAAAAGTCAGATTTTTGCTGAAATTGTGACCCCGGGGCTTAGGGATTTTTTCAAAAAAATATTTTCTGCCGGTCAAGTTTTTGAGGGCTGATTTCTTGTCCTGTGATAAAAAGCCTTCTGTTTCGAGTGCCAAACCTTTCAGGGGAGCATTTTCAAGCTTTTGGCACCATTTTTGAGTGAATTGCCAAAAGTCAGATTTTTGCTGAAATTGTGACCCCGGGGCTTAGGGATTTTTTCAAAAAAATATTTTCTGCCGGTTAAGTTTTTGAGGGCTGATTTCTTGTCCTGTGATAAAAAGCCTTCTGTTTCACGTGCCAAACCTTTCAGGTGAGCATTTGCAAGCGGTTGGCACCATTTTTGAGTGAACTGCCAAAAGTCAGATTTTTGCTGAAATTGTGACCCCGGGGCTTAGGGATTTTTTCAAAAAAATATTTTCTACCGGTTAAGTTTTTGAGGGCTGATTTCTTGTACTGTGATAAAAAGCCTTCTGTTTCGTATGCCAAACCTTTCAGGGGAGCATTTTCAAGCGGTTGGCACCATTTTTGAGTGAACTGCCAAAAGTCAGATTTTTGCTGAAATTGTGACCCCGGGGCTTAGGGATTTTTTCAAAAAAATATTTTCTACCGGTTAAGTTTTTGAGGGCTGATTTCTTGTCCTGTGATAAAAAGCCTTCTGTTTCGAGTGCCAAACCTTTCAGGGGAGCATTTGCAAGCTTTTGGCACCATTTTTGAGTGAACTGCCAAAAGTCAGATTTTTGCTGAAATTGTGACCCCGGGGCTTAGGGATTTTTTCAAAAAAATATTTTCTGCCGGTTAAGTTTTTGAGGGCTGATTTCTTGTCCTGTGATAAAAAGCCTTCTGTTTCGAGTGCCAAACCTTTCAGGGGAGCATTTGCAAGCTTTTGGCACCATTTTTGAGTGAACTGCCAAAAGTCAGATTTTTTCTGAAATTGTGACCCCGGGGCTTAGGGATTTTTTCAAAAAAATATTTTCTGCCGGTTAAGTTTTTGAGGGCTGATTTCTTGTCCTGTGATAAAAAGCCTTCTGTTTCGAGTGCCAAACCTTTCAGGGGAGCATTTGCAAGCTTTTGGCACCATTTTTGAGTGAACTGCCAAAAGTCAGATTTTTGCTGAAATTGTGACCCCGGGGCTTAGGGATTTTTTCAAAAAAATATTTCCTGCCGGTTAAGTTTTTGAGGGCTGATTTCTTGTCCTGTGATAAAAAGCCTTCTGTTTCGAGTGCCAAACCTTTCAGGGGAGCATTTTCATACTTTTGGCACGATTTTTGAGTGAACTGCCAAAAGTCAGATTTTTTCTGAAATTGTGACCCCGGGGCTTAGGGATTTTTTCAAAAAAATATTTTCTGCCGGTTAAGTTTTTGAGGGCTGATTACTTGTCCTGTGATAAAAAGCCTTCTGTTTCCATCGCCAAACCTTTCAGGGGAGCATTTTCAAGCTTTTGGCACCATTTTTGAGTGAACTGCCAAAAGTCAGATTTTTGCTGAAATTGTGACCCCGGGGCTTAGGGATTTTTTCAAAAAAATATTTTCTGCCGGTTAAGTTTTTGAGGGCTGATTTCTTGTCCTGTGATAAAAAGCCTTCTGTTTCCATCGCCAAAGCTTTCAGGTGAGCATTTGCAAGCGGATGGCACCATTTTTGAGTGAACTGCCAAAAGTCAGATTTTTGCTGAAATTGTGACCCCGGGGCTTAGGGATTTTTTCAAAAAAATATTTTCTGCCGGTTAAGTTTTTGAGGGCTGATTTCTTGTCCTGTGATAAAAAGCCTTCTGTTTCCATCGCCAAAGCTTTCAGGTGAGCATTTGCAAGCTTTTGGCACCATTTTTGAGTGAACTGCCAAAAGTCAGATTTTTGCTGAAATTGTGACCCCGGGGCTTAGGGATTTTTTCAAAAAAATATTTTCTGCCGGTTAAGTTTTTGAGGGCTGATTTCTTGTCCTGTGATAAAAAGCCTTCTGTTTCCATCGCCAAAGCTTTCAGGTGAGCATTTGCAAGCGGTTGGCACCATTTTTGAGTGAACTGCCAAAAGTCAGATTTTTGCTGAAATTGTGACCCCGGGGCTTAGGGATTTTTTCAAAAAAATATTTTCTGCCGGTTAAGTTTTTGAGGGCTGATTTCTTGTCCTGTGATAAAAAGCCGTCTGTTTCGCGTGCCAAACCTTTCAGGGGAGCATTTTCAAGCTTTTGGCACCATTTTTGAGTGAACTGCCAAAAGTCAGATTTTTGCTGAAATTGTGACCCCGGGGCTTAGGGATTTTTTCCAAAAAATATTTTCTGCCGGTTAAGTTTTTGAGGGCTGATTTCTTGTCCTGTGATAAAAAGCCTTCTGTTTCGAGTGCCAAACCTTTCAGGGGAGCATTTTCAAGCTTTTGGCACCATTTTTGAGTGAATTGCCAAAAGTCAGATTTTTGCTGAAATTGTGACACCGGGGCTTAGGGATTTTTTCAAAAAAATATTTTCTGCCGGTTAAGTTTTTGAGGGCTGATTTCTTGTCCTGTGATAAAAAGCCTTCTGTTTCCATCGCCAAAGCTTTCAGGTGAGCATTTTCAAGCTTTTGGCACCATTTTTGAGTGAACTGCCAAAAGTCAGATTTTTGCTGAAATTGTGACCCCGGGGCTTAGGGATTTTTTCCAAAAAATATTTTCTGCCGGTTAAGTTTTTGAGGGCTGATTTCTTGTCCTGTGATAAAAAGCCTTCTGTTTCGAGTGCCAAACCTTTCAGGGGAGCATTTTCAAGCTTTTGGCACCATTTTTGAGTGAATTGCCAAAAGTCAGATTTTTGCTGAAATTGTGACACCGGGGCTTAGGGATTTTTTCAAAAAAATATTTTCTGCCGGTTAAGTTTTTGAGGGCTGATTTCTTGTCCTGTGATAAAAAGCCTTCTGTTTCGCGTGCCAAAGCTTTCAGGGGAGCATTTTCAAGCGGTTGGCACCATTTTTGAGTGAACTGCCAAAAGTCAGATTTTTGCTGAAATTGTGACCCCGGGGCTTAGGGATTTTTTCAAAAAAATATTTTCTACCGGTTAAGTTTTTGAGGGCTGATTTCTTGTCCTGTGATAAAAAGCCTTCTGTTTCGCGTGCCAAACCTTTCAGGGGAGCATTTGCAACCGGTTGGCACCATGTTTGAGTGAACTGCCAAAAGTCGGATTTTTGCTGAAATTGTGACCCCGGGGCTTAGGGATTTTTTCAAAAAAAATTTTTCTGCCGGTTAAGTTTTTGAGGGCTGATTTCTTGTCCTGTGATAAAAAGCCTTCTGTTTCCATCGCCAAAGCTTTCAGGGGAGCATTTTCAAGCTTTTGGCACCATTTTTGAGTGAACTGCCAAAAGTCAGATTTTTGCTGAAATTGTGACCCCGGGGCTTAGGGATTTTTTCAAAAAAAAATTTCTGCCGGTTAAGTTTTTGAGGGCTGATTTCTTGTCCTGTGATAAAAAGCCTTCTGTTTCCATCGCCAAAGCTTTCAGGTGAGCATTTGCAAGCGGTTGGCAACATTTTTGGGTGAACTGCCAAAAGTCAGATTTTTGCTGAAATTGTGACCCCGGGGCTTAGGGATTTTTTCAAAAAAATATTTTCTGCCGGTTAAGTTTTTGAGGGCTGATTTCTTGTCCTGTGATAAAAAGCCTTCTGTTTCCATCGCCAAAGCTTTCAGGTGAGCATTTGCAAGCGGTTGGCACCATTTTTGAGTGAACTGCCAAAAGTCAGATTTTTGCTGAAATTGTGACCCCGGGGCTTAGGGATTTTTTCAAAAAAATATTTTCTGCCGGTTAAGTTTTTGAGGGCTGATTTCTTGTCCTGTGATAAAAAGCCTTCGGTTTCCATCGCCAAAGCTTTCAGGTGAGCATTTGCAAGCGGTTGGCACCATTTTTGAGTGAACTGCCAAAAGTCAGATTTTTGCTGAAATTGTGACCCCGGGGCTTAGGGATTTTTTCAAAAAAATATTTTCTGCCGGTTAAGTTTTTGAGGGCTGATTTCTTGTCCTGTGATAAAAAGCCGTCTGTTTCGCGTGCCAAACCTTTCAGGGGAGCATTTTCAAGCTTTTGGCACCATTTTTGAGTGAACTGCCAAAAGTCAGATTTTTGCTGAAATTGTGACCCCGGGGCTTAGGGATTTTTTCCAAAAAATATTTTCTGCCGGTTAAGTTTTTGAGGGCTGATTTCTTGTCCTGTGATAAAAAGCCTTCTGTTTCGAGTGCCAAACCTTTCAGGGGAGCATTTTCAAGCTTTTGGCACCATTTTTGAGTGAATTGCCAAAAGTCAGATTTTTGCTGAAATTGTGACACCGGGGCTTAGGGATTTTTTCAAAAAAATATTTTCTGCCGGTTAAGTTTTTGAGGGCTGATTTCTTGTCCTGTGATAAAAAGCCTTCTGTTTCGCGTGCCAAAGCTTTCAGGGGAGCATTTTCAAGCGGTTGGCACCATTTTTGAGTGAACTGCCAAAAGTCAGATTTTTGCTGAAATTGTGACCCCGGGGCTTAGGGATTTTTTCAAAAAAAATATTTTCTACCGGTTAAGTTTTTGAGGGCTGATTTCTTGTCCTGTGATAAAAAGCCTTCTGTTTCGCGTGCCAAACCTTTCAGGGGAGCATTTGCAACCGGTTGGCACCATGTTTGAGTGAACTGCCAAAAGTCGGATTTTTGCTGAAATTGTGACCCCGGGGATTAGGGATTTTTTCAAAAAAAATTTTTCTGCCGGTTAAGTTTTTGAGGGCTGATTTCTTGTCCTGTGATAAAAAGCCTTCTGTTTCCATCGCCAAAGCTTTCAGGGGAGCATTTTCAAGCTTTTGGCACCATTTTTGAGTGAACTGCCAAAAGTCAGATTTTTGCTGAAATTGTGACACCGGGGCTTAGGGATTTTTTCAAAAAAATATTTTCTGCCGGTTAAGTTTTTGAGGGCTGATTTCTTGTCCTGTGATAAAAAGCCTTCTGTTTCGCGTGCCAAAGCTTTCAGGGGAGCATTTTCAAGCGGTTGGCACCATTTTTGAGTGAACTGCCAAAAGTCAGATTTTTGCTGAAATTGTGACCCCGGGGCTTAGGGATTTTTTCAAAAAAATATTTACTACCGGTTAAGTTTTTGAGGGCTGATTTCTTGTCCTGTGATAAAAAGCCTTCTGTTTCGCGTGCCAAACCTTTCAGGGGAGCATTTGCAACCGGTTGGCACCATGTTTGAGTGAACTGCCAAAAGTCGGATTTTTGCTGAAATTGTGACCCTGGGGCTTAGGGATTTTTTCAAAAAAATTTTTTCTGCCGGTTAAGTTTTTGAGGGCTGATTTCTTGTCCTGTGATAAAAAGCCTTCTGTTTCCATCGCCAAAGCTTTCAGGGGAGCATTTTCAAGCTTTTGGCACCATTTTTGAGTGAACTGCCAAAAGTCAGATTTTTGCTGAAATTGTGACCCCGGGGCTTAGGGATTTTTTCAAAAAAAAATTTCTGCCGGTTAAGTTTTTGAGGGCTGATTTCTTGTCCTGTGATAAAAAGCCTTCTGTTTCCATCGCCAAAGCTTTCAGGTGAGCATTTGCAAGCGGTTGGCACCATTTTTGGGTGAACTGCCAAAAGTCAGATTTTTGCTGAAATTGTGACCCCGGGGCTTAGGGATTTTTTCAAAAAAATATTTTCTGCCGGTTAAGTTTTTGAGGGCTGATTTCTTGTCCTGTGATAAAAAGCCTTCTGTTTCCATCGCCAAAGCTTTCAGGTGAGCATTTGCAAGCGGTTGGCACCATTTTTGAGTGAACTGCCAAAAGTCAGATTTTTGCTGAAATTGTGACCCCGGGGCTTAGGGATTTTTTCAAAAAAATATTTTCTGCCGGTTAAGTTTTTGAGGGCTGATTTCTTGTCCTGTGATAAAAAGCCTTCTGTTTCGAGTGCCAAACCTTTCAGGGGAGCATTTTCAAGCTTTTGGCACCATTGTTGAGTGAACTGCCAAAAGTCAGATTTTTTCTGAAATTGTGACCCCGGGGCTTAGGGATTTTTTCAAAAAAATATTTTCTGCCGGTTAAGTTTTTGAGGGCTGATTTCTTGTCCTGTGATAAAAAGCCTTCTGTTTCGCGTGCCAAACCTTTCAGGGGAGCATTTTCAAGCTTTTGGCACCATTTTTGAGTGAACTGCCAAAAGTCAGATTTTTTCTGAAATTGTGACCCCGGGGCTTAGGGATTTTTTCAAAAAAATATTTTCTGCCGGTTAAGTTTTTGAGGGCTGATTTATTGTCCTGTGATAAAAAGCCTTCTGTTTCGCGTGCCAAACCTTTCAGGGGAGCATTTGCAACCGGTTGGCACCATTTTTGAGTGAATTGCCAAAAGTCAGATTTTTGCTGAAATTGTGACCCCGGGGCTTAGGGATTTTTTCAAAAAAATATTTTCTACCGGTTAAGTTTTTGAGGGCTGATTTCTTGTCCTGTGATAAAAAGCCTTCTGTTTCGCGTGCCAAACCTTTCAGGGGAGCATTTCAACCGGTTGGCACCATTTTTGAGTGAACTGCCAAAAGTCAGATTTTTGCTGAAATTGTGACCCCGGGGCTTAGGGATTTTTTCAAAAAAATATTTTCTGCCGGTTAAGTTTTTGAGGGCTGATTTCTTGTCCTGTGATAAAAAGCCTTCTGTTTCGAGTGCCAAACCTTTCAGGGGAGCTTTTCAAGCTTTTGGCACCATTTTTGAGTGAACTGCCAAAAGTCAGATTTTTTCTGAAATTGTGACCCCGGGGCTTAGGGATTTTTTCAAAAAAATATTTTCTGCCGGTTAAGTTTTTGAGGGCTGATTTCTTGTCCTGTGATAAAAAGCCTTCTGTTTCGCGTGCCAAACCTTTCAGGGGAGCATTTGCAACCGGTTGGCACCATTTTTGAGTGAACTGCCAAAAGTCAGATTTTTTCTGAAATTGTGACCCCGGGGCTTAGGGATTTTTTCAAAAAATTATTTTCTGCCGGTTAAGTTTTTGAGGGCTGATTTCTTGTCCTGTGATAAAAAGCCTTCTGTTTCGCGTGCCAAACCTTTCAGGGGAGCATTTTCAAGCTTTTGGCACCATTTTTGAGTGAACTGCCAAAAGTCAGATTTTTGCTGAAATTGTGGCTTAGGGATTTTTTCAAAAAAATATTTTCTGCCGGTTAAGTTTTTGAGGGCTGATTTCTTGTCCTGTGATAAAAAGCCTTCTGTTTCCATCGCCAAACCTTTCAGGTGAGCATTTGCAAGCGGTTGGCACCATTTTTGAGTGAACTGCCAAAAGTCAGATTTTTGCTGAAATTGTGACCCCGGGGCTTAGGGATTTTTTCAAAAAAATATTTTCTGCCGGTTAAGTTTTTGAGGGCTGATTTCTTGTCCTGTGATAAAAAGCCTTCGGTTTCCATCGCCAAAGCTTTCCGGTGAGCATTTGCAAGCGGTTGGCACCATTTTTGAGTGAACTGCCAAAAGTCAGATTTTTGCTGAAATTGTGACCCCGGGGCTTAGGGATTTTTTCAAAAAAATATTTTCTGCCGGTTAAGTTTTTGAGGGCTGATTTCTTGTCCTGTGATAAAAAGCCGTCTGTTTCGCGTGCCAAACCTTTCAGGGGAGCATTTTCAAGCTTTTGGCACCATTTTTGAGTGAACTGCCAAAAGTCAGATTTTTGCTGAAATTGTGACCCCGGGGCTTAGGGATTTTTTCCAAAAAATATTTTCTGCCGGTTAAGTTTTTGAGGGCTGATTTCTTGTCCTGTGATAAAAAGCCTTCTGTTTCGAGTGCCAAACCTTTCAGGGGAGCATTTTCAAGCTTTTGGCACCATTTTTGAGTGAATTGCCAAAAGTCAGATTTTTGCTGAAATTGTGACCCCGGGGCTTAGGGATTTTTTCAAAAAAATATTTTCTGCCGGTTAAGTTTTTGAGGGCTGATTTCTTGTCCTGTGATAAAAAGCCTTCTGTTTCGCGTGCCAAAGCTTTCAGGGGAGCATTTTCAAGCGGTTGGCACCATTTTTGAGTGAACTGCCAAAAGTCAGATTTTTGCTGAAATTGTGACCCCGGGGCTTAGGGATTTTTTCAAAAAAATATTTTCTACCGGTTAAGTTTTTGAGGGCTGATTTCTTGTCCTGTGATAAAAAGCCTTCTGTTTCGCGTGCCAAACCTTTCAGGGGAGCATTTGCAACCGGTTGGCACCATGTTTGAGTGAACTGCCAAAAGTCGGATTTTTGCTGAAATTGTGACCCCGGGGATTAGGGATTTTTTCAAAAAAAAATTTTCTGCCGGTTAAGTTTTTGAGGGCTGATTTCTTGTCCTGTGATAAAAAGCCTTCTGTTTCCATCGCCAAAGCTTTCAGGGGAGCATTTTCAAGCTTTTGGCACCATTTTTGAGTGAACTGCCAAAAGTCAGATTTTTGCTGAAATTGTGACCCCGGGGCTTAGGGATTTTTTCAAAAAAATATTTTCTGCCGGTTAAGTTTTTGAGGGCTGATTTCTTGTCCTGTGATAAAAAGCCTTCTGTTTCGAGTGCCAAACCTTTCAGGGGAGCTTTTCAAGCTTTTGGCACCATTTTTGAGTGAACTGCCAAAAGTCAGATTTTTTCTGAAATTGTGACCCCGGGGCTTAGGGATTTTTTCAAAAAAATATTTTCTGCCGGTTAAGTTTTTGAGGGCTGATTTCTTGTCCTGTGATAAAAAGCCTTCTGTTTCGCGTGCCAAACCTTTCAGGGGAGCATTTGCAACCGGTTGGCACCATTTTTGAGTGAACTGCCAAAAGTCAGATTTTTTCTGAAATTGTGACCCCGGGGCTTAGGGATTTTTTCAAAAAATTATTTTCTGCCGGTTAAGTTTTTGAGGGCTGATTTCTTGTCCTGTGATAAAAAGCCTTCTGTTTCGCGTGCCAAACCTTTCAGGGGAGCATTTTCAAGCTTTTGGCACCATTTTTGAGTGAACTGCCAAAAGTCAGATTTTTGCTGAAATTGTGGCTTAGGGATTTTTTCAAAAAAATATTTTCTGCCGGTTAAGTTTTTGAGGGCTGATTTCTTGTCCTGTGATAAAAAGCCTTCTGTTTCCATCGCCAAACCTTTCAGGTGAGCATTTGCAAGCGGTTGGCACCATTTTTGAGTGAACTGCCAAAAGTCAGATTTTTGCTGAAATTGTGACCCCGGGGCTTAGGGATTTTTTCAAAAAAATATTTTCTGCCGGTTAAGTTTTTGAGGGCTGATTTCTTGTCCTGTGATAAAAAGCCTTCTGTTTCCATCGCCAAAGCATTCAGGTGAGCATTTTCAAGCTTTTGGCACCATTTTTGAGTGAACTGCCAAAAGTCAGATTTTTTCTGAAATTGTGACCCCGGGGCTTAGGGATTTTTTCAAAAAAATATTTTCTGCCGGTTAAGTTTTTGAGGGCTGATTTCTTGTCCTGTGATAAAAAACCTTCTGTTTCGCGTGCCAAACCTTTCAGGGCAGCATTTGCAACCGGTTGGCACCATTTTTGAGTGAACTGCCAAAAGTCAGATTTTTTCTGAAATTGTGAAATTTTTTCTGAAATTGTGGCTTAGGGATTTTTTCAAAAAAATATTTTCTGCCGGTTAAGTTTTTGAGGGCTGATTTCTTGTCCTGTGATAAAAAGTCTTCTGTTTCGAGTGCCAAACCTTTCAGGCGAGCTTTTTCAAGCTTTTGGCACTATTTTTGAGTGAACTGCCAAAAGTCAGATTTTTGCTGAAATTGTGACCCCGGGGCTTAGGGATTTTTTCAAAAAAATATTTTCTGCCGGTTAAGTTTTTGAGGGCTGATTTCTTGTCCTGTGATAAAAAGCCTTCTGTTTCGCGTGCCAAATCTTTCAGGTGAGCATTTGCAAGCGGTTGGCACCATTTTTGAGTGAACTGCCAAAAGTCAGATTTTTGCTGAAATTGTGACCCCGGGGCTTAGGGATTTTTTCAAAAAAATATTTTCTGCCGGTTAAGTTTTTGAGGGCTGATTTCTTGTCCTGTGATAAAAAGCCTTCTGTTTCGAATGCCAAAGCTTTCAGGTGAGCATTTGCAAGCGGTTGGCACCATTTTTGAGTGAACTGCCAAAAGTCAGATTTTTTCTGAAATTGTGACCCCGGGGCTTAGGGATTTTTTCAAAAAAAAAAAAATTCTGCCGGTTAAGTTTTTGAGGGCTGATTTCTTGTCCTGTGATAAAAAGCCTTCTGTTTCCATCGCCAAAGCTTTCAGGTGAGCATTTGCAAGCGGTTGGCACCATTTTTGAGTGAACTGCCAAAAGTCAGATTTTTGCTGAAATTGTGACCCCGGGGCTTAGGGATTTTTTCAAAAAAATATTTTCTGCCGGTTAAGTTTTTGAGGGCTGATTTCTTGTCCTGTGATAAAAAGCCTTCTGTTTCGAGTGCCAAACCTTTCAGGGGAGCATTTTCAAGCTTTTGGCACCATTTTTGAGTGAACTGCCAAAAGTCAGATTTTTTCTGAAATTGTGACCCCGGGGCTTAGGGATTTTTTCAAAAAAATATTTTCTGCCGGTTAAGTTTTTGAGGGCTGATTTCTTGTCCTGTGATAAAAAGCCTTCTGTTTCGCGTGCCAAACCTTTCAGGGGAGCATTTGCAACCGGTTGGCACCATTTTTGAGTGAACTGCCAAAAGTCAGATTTTTGCTGAAATTGTGACCCCGGGGCCTAGGGATTTTTTCAAAAAATTATTTTCTGCCGGTTAAGTTTTTGAGGGCTGATTTCTTGTCCTGTGATAAAAAGCCTTCTGTTTCGCGTGCCAAACCTTTCAGGGGAGCATTTTCAAGCTTTTGGCACCATTTTTGAGTGAACTGCCAAAAGTCAGATTTTTGCTGAAATTGTGGCTTAGGGATTTTTTCAAGAAAATATTTTCTGCCGGTTAAGTTTTTGAGGGCTGATTTCTTGTCCTGTGATAAAAAGCCTTCTGTTTCCATCGCCAAACCTTTCAGGTGAGCATTTGCAAGCGGTTGGCACCATTTTTGAGTGAACTGCCAAAAGTCAGATTTTTGCTGAAATTGTGACCCCGGGGCTTAGGGATTTTTTCCAAAAAATATTTTCTGCCGGTTAAGTTTTTGAGGGCTGATTTCTTGTCCTGTGATAAAAAGCCTTCTGTTTCCATCGCCAAAGCTTTCAGGTGAGCATTTTCAAGCTTTTGGCACCATTTTTGAGTGAACTGCCAAAAGTCAGATTTTTTCTGAAATTGTGACCCCGGGGCTTAGGGATTTTTTCAAAAAAATATTTTCTGCCGGTTAAGTTTTTGAGGGCTGATTTCTTGTCCTGTGATAAAAAGCCTTCTGTTTCCATCGCCAAAGCTTTCAGGTGAGCATTTGCAAGCTTTTGGCACCATTTTTGAGTGAACTGCCAAAAGTCAGATTTTTGCTGAAATTGTGACCCCGGGGCTTAGGGATTTTTTCAAAAAAATATTTTCTGCCGGTTAAGTTTTTGAGGGCTTATTTCTTGTCCTGTGATAAAAAGCCTTCTGTTTCGCGTGCCAAACCTTTCAGGGGAGCATTTTCAAGCTTTTGGCACCATTTTTGAGTGAACTGCCAAAAGTCAGATTTTTGCTGAAATTGTGACCCCGGGGCTTAGGGATTTTTTCAAAAAAATATTTTCTGCCGGTTAAGTTTTTGAGGGCTGATTTCTTGTCCTGTGATAAAAAGCCTTCGGTTTCCATCGCCAAAGCTTTCAGGTGAGCATTTGCAAGCCGTTGGCACCATTTTTGAGTGAACTGCCAAAAGTCAGATTTTTGCTGAAATTGTGACCCCGGGGCTTAGGGATTTTTTCCAAAAAATATTTTCTGCCGGTTAAGTTTTTGAGGGCTGATTTCTTGTCCTGTGATAAAAAGCCTTCTGTTTCGAGTGCCAAACCTTTCAGGGGAGCATTTTCAAGCTTTTGGCACCATTTTTGAGTGAATTGCCAAAAGTCAGATTTTTGCTGAAATTGTGACCCCGGGGCTTAGGGATTTTTTCAAAAAAATATTTTCTGCCGGTTAAGTTTTTGAGGGCTGATTTCTTGTCCTGTGATAAAAAGCCTTCTGTTTCCATCGCCAAAGCTTTCAGGTGAGCATTTGCAAGCGGTTGGCACCATTTTTGAGTGAACTGCCAAAAGTCAGATTTTTGCTGAAATTGTGACCCCGGGGCTTAGGGATTTTTTCAAAAAAATATTTTCTGCCGGTTAAGTTTTTGAGGGCTGATTTCTTGTCCTGTGATAAAAAGCCTTCTGTTTCGCGTGCCAAACCTTTCAGGTGAGCATTTGCAAGCGGTTGGCACCATTTTTGAGTGAACTGCCAAAAGTCAGATTTTTGCTGAAATTGTGACCCCGGGGCTTAGGGATTTTTTCAAAAAAATATTTTCTGCCGGTTAAGTTTTTGAGGGCTGATTTCTTGTCCTGTGATAAAAAGCCTTCTGTTTCGAGTGCCAAACCTTTCAGGTGAGCATTTGCAAGCGGTTGGCACCATTTTTGAGTAAACTGGCAAAAGTCAGATTTTTTCTGAAATTGTGACCCCGGGGCTTAGGGATTTTTTCCAAAAAATATTTTCTGCCGGTTAAGTTTTTGAGGGCTGATTTATTGTCCTGTGATAAAAAGCCTTCTGTTTCGCGTGCCAAACCTTTCAGGGGAGCATTTGCAAGCGGTTGGCACCATTTTTGAGTGAACTGCCAAAAGTCAGATTTTTGCTGAAATTGTGACCCCGGGGCTTAGGGATTTTTTCAAAAAAATATTTTCTGCCGGTTAAGTTTTTGAGGGCTGATTTCTTGTCCTGTGATAAAAAGCCTTCTGTTTCGCGTGCCAAACCTTTCAGGGGAGCATTTGCAACCGGTTGGCACCATTTTTGAGTGAACTGCCAAAAGTCAGATTTTTTTCTGAAATTGTGACCCCGGGGCTTAGGGATTTTTTCAAAAAAATATTTTCTGCCGGTTAAGTTTTTGAGGGCTGATTTCTTGTCCTGTGATAAAAAGCCTTCTGTATTGCGTGCCAAACCTTTCAGGGGAGCATTTTCAAGCTTTTGGCACCATTTTTGAGTGAACTGCCAAAAGTCAGATTTTTGCTGAAACTGTGACCCCGGGGCTTAGGGATCTTTTCAAAAAAATATTTTCTGCCGGTTAAGTTTTTGAGGGCTGATTTCTTGTCCTGTGATAAAAAGCCTTCTGTTTCGAGTGCCAAACCTTTCAGGGGAGCATTTTCAAGCTTTTGGCACCATTTTTGAGTGAACTGCCAAAAGTCAGACTTTTGCTGAAATTGTGACCCCGGGGCTTAGGGATCTTTTCAAAAAAATATTTTCTGCCGGTTAAGTTTTTGAGGGCTGATTTCTTGTCCTGTGATAAAAAGCCTTCTGTTTCCATCGCCAAAGCTTTCAGGTGAGCATTTGCAAGCGGTTGGCACCATTTTTGAGTGAACTGCCAAAAGTCAGATTTTTGCTGAAATTGTGACCCCGGGGCTTAGGGATTTTTTCAAAAAAATATTTTCTGCCGGTTAAGTTTTTGAGGGCTGATTTCTTGTCCTGTGATAAAAAGCCTTCTGTTTCCATCGCCAAAGCTTTCAGGTGAGCATTTGCAAGCGGTTGGCACCATTTTTCAGTGAACTGCCAAAAGTCAGATTTTTTCTGAAATTGTGACCCCGGGGCTTAGGGATTTTTTCAAAAAAATATTTTCTGCCGGTTAAGTTTTTGAGGGCTGATTTCTTGTCCTGTGATAAAAAGCCTTCTGTTTCCATCGCCAAAGCTTTTAGGTGAAGTTTTTGAGGGCTGATTTCTTGTCCTGTGATAAAAAGCCTTCTGTTTCGAGTGCCAAACCTTTCACGGGAGCATATTCAAGCTTTTGGCACCATTTTTGAGTGAACTGCCAAAAGTCAGATTTTTGCTGAAATTGTGACCTCGGGGCTTAGGGATTTTTTCAAAAAAATATTTTCTGCCGGTTAAGTTTTTGAGGGCTGATTTCTTGTCCTGTGATAAAAAGCCTTCTGTTTCGCGTGCCAAACCTTTCAGGGGAGCATTTTCAAGCTTTTGGCACCATTTTTGAGTGAACTGCCAAAAGTCAGATTTTTCCTGAAATTGTGGCTTAGGGATTTTTTCAAAAAAATATTTTCTGCCGGTTAAGTTTTTGAGGGCTGATTTCTTGTCCTGTGATAAAAAGCCTTCTGTTTCCATCGCCAAACCTTTCAGGTGAGCATTTGCAAGCGGTTGGCACCATTTTTGAGTGAACTGCCAAAAGTCAGATTTTTGCTGAAATTGTGACCCCGGGGCTTAGGGATTTTTTCAAAAAAATATTTTCTGCCGGTTAAGTTTTTGAGGGCTGATTTCTTGTCCTGTGATAAAAAGCCTTCTGTTTCGCGTGCCAAACCTTTCAGGTGAGCATTTGCAACCGGTTGGCACCATTTTTGAGTGAACTGCCAAAAGTCAGATTTTTGCTGAAATTGTGACCCCGGGGCTTAGGGATTTTTTCAAAAAAATATTTTCTGCCGGTTAAGTTTTTGAGGGCTGATTTCTTGTCCTGTGATAAAAAGCCTTCTGTTTCGAGTGCCAAACCTTTCAGGGGAGCATTTGCAAGCTTTTGGCACCATTTTTGAGTGAACTGCCAAAAGTCAGATTTTTGCTGAAATTGTAACCCCGGGGCTTAGGGATTTTTTCAAAAAAATATTTTCTGCCGGGTAAGTTTTTGAGGGCTGATTTCTTGTCCTGTGATAAAAAGCCTTCTGTTTCCATCGCCAAAGCTTTCAGGTGAGCATTTGCAAGCGGTTGGCACCATTTTTGAGTGAACTGCCAAAAGTCAGATTTTTGCTGAAATTGTGACCCCGGGGCTTAGGGATTTTTTCAAAAAAATATTTTCTGCCGGTTAAGTTTTTGAGGGCTGATTTCTTGTCCTGTGATAAAAAGCCTTCTGTTTCCATCGCCAAACTTTCAGGTGAGCATTTTCAAGCTTTTGGCACCATTTTTGAGTGAACTGCCAAAAGTCAGATTTTTGCTGAAATTGTGACCCCGGGGCTTAGGGATTTTTTCAAAAAAATATTTTCTGCCGGTTAAGTTTTTGAGGGCTGATTTCTTGTCCTGTGATAAAAAGCCTTCTGTTTCGAGTGCCAAACCTTTCAGGCGAGCTTTTTCAAGCTTTTGGCACTATTTTTGAGTGAACTGCCAAAAGTCAGATTTTTGCTGAAATTGTGACCCCGGGGCTTAGGGATTTTTTCAAAAAAATATTTTCTGCCGGTTAAGTTTTTGAGGGCTGATTTCTTGTCCTGTGATAAAAAGCCTTCTGTTTCGCGTGCCAAACCTTTCAGGTGAGCATTTGCAAGCGGTTGGCACCATTTTTGAGTGAACTGCCAAAAGTCAGATTTTTGCTGAAATTGTGACCCCGGGGCTTAGGGATTTTTTCAAAAAAATATTTTCTGCCGGTTAAGTTTTTGAGGGCTGATTTCTTGTCCTGTGATAAAAAGCCTTCTGTTTCGAGTGCCAAACCTTTCAGGGGAGCATTTGCAAGCTTTTGGCACCATTTTTGAGTGAACTGCCAAAAGTCAGATTTTTGCTGAAATTGTGACCCCGGGGCTTAGGGATTTTTTCAAAAAAATATTTTCTGCCGGTTAAGTTTTTGAGGGCTGATTTCTTGTCCTGTGATAAAAAGCCTTCTGTTTCGCGTGCCAAACCTTTCAGGTGAGCATTTGCAAGCGGTTGGCACCATTTGTGAGTGAACTGCCAAAAGTCAGATTTTTGCTGAAATTGTGACCCCGGGGCTTAGGGATTTTTTCAAAAAAATATTTTCTGCCGGTTAAGTTTTTGAGGGCTGATTTCTTGTCCTGTGATAAAAAGCCTTCTGTTTCCATCGCCAAAGCTTTCAGGTGAGCATTTGCAAGCGGTTGGCACCATTTTTGAGTGAACTGCCAAAAGTCAGATTTTTGCTGAAATTGTGACCCCGGGGCTTAGGGATTTTTTCAAAAAAATATTTTCTGCCGGTTAAGTTTTTGAGGGCTGATTTCTTGTCCTGTGATAAAAAGCCTTCTGTTTCGTTAGCCAAACCTTTCAGGGGAGCATTTTCAAGCTTTTGGCACCATTTTTGAGTGAACTGCCAAAAGTCAGATTTTTTCTGAAATTGTGACCCCGGGGCTTAGGGATTTTTTCAAAAAAATATTTTCTGCCGGTTAAGTTTTTGAGGGCTGATTTCTTGTGCTGTGATAAAAAGCCTTCTGTTTCGAGTGCCAAACCTTTCAGGCGAGCTTTTTCAAGCTTTTGGCACTATTTTTGAGTGAACTGCCAAAAGTCAGATTTTTGCTGAAATTGTGACCCCGGGGCTTAGGGATTTTTTCAAAAAAATATTTTCTGCCGGTTAAGTTTTTGAGGGCTTATTTCTTGTCCTGTGATAAAAAGCCTTCTGTTTCGCGTGCCAAACCTTTCAGGTGAGCATTTGCAAGCGGTTGGCACCATTTTTGAGTGAACTGCCAAAAGTCAGATTTTTGCTGAAATTGTGACCCCGGGGCTTAGGGATTTTTTCAAAAAAATATTTTCTGCCGGTTAAGTTTTTGAGGGCTGATTTCTTGTCCTGTGATAAAAAGCCTTCTGTTTCGAGTGCCAAACCTTTCAGGGGAGCATTTGCAAGCTTTTGGCACCATTTTTGAGTGAACTGCCAAAAGTCAGATTTTTTCTGAAATTGTGACCCCGGGGCTTAGGGATTTTTTCAAAAAAATATTTTCTGCCGGTTAAGTTTTTGAGGGCTGATTTCTTGTCCTGTGATAAAAAGCCTTCTGTTTCGCGTGCCAAACCTTTCAGGGGAGCATTTTCAAGCTTTTGGCACCATTTTTGAGTGAACTGCCAAAAGTCAGATTTTTGCTGAAATTGTGACCCCGGGGCTTAGGGATTTTTTCAAAAAAATATTTTCTGCCGGTTAAGTTTTTGAGGGCTGATTTCTTGTCCTGTGATAAAAAGCCTTCTGTTTCGCGTGCCAAACCTTTCAGGTGAGCATTTGCAAGCGGTTGGCACCATTTTTGAGTGAACTGCCAAAAGTCAGATTTTTGCTGAAATTGTGACCCCGGGGCTTAGGGATTTTTTCCAAAAAAATATTTTCTGCCGGTTAAGTTTTTGAGGGCTGATTTCTTGTCCTGTGATAAAAAGCCTTCTGTTTCGAGTGCCAAACCTTTCAGGGGAGCATTTTCAAGCTTTTGGCACCATTTTTGAGTGAATTGCCAAAAGTCAGATTTTTGCTGAAATTGTGACCCCGGGGCTTAGGGATTTTTTCAAAAAAATATTTTCTGCCGGTTAAGTTTTTGAGGGCTGATTTCTTGTCCTGTGATAAAAAGCCTTCTGTTTCCATCGCCAAAGCTTTCAGGTGAGCATTTGCAAGCGGTTGACACCATTTTTGAGTGAACTGCCAAAAGTCAGATTTTTGCTGAAATTGTGACCCCGGGGCTTAGGGATTTTTTCAAAAAAATATTTTCTGCCGGTTAAGTTTTTGAGGGCTGATTTCTTGTCCTGTGATAAAAAGCCTTCTGTTTCGAGTGCCAAACCTTTCAGGTGAGCATTTGCAAGCGGTTGGCACCATTTTTGAGTGAACTGCCAAAAGTCAGATTTTTTCTGAAATTGTGACCCCGGGGCTTAGGGATTTTTTCCAAAAAATATTTTCTGCCGGTTAAGTTTTTGAGGGCTGATTTATTGTCCTGTGATAAAAAGCCTTCTGTTTCGCGTGCCAAACCTTTCAGGGGAGCATTTGCAAGCGGTTGGCACCATTTTTGAGTGAACTGCCAAAAGTCAGATTTTTTCTGAAATTGTGACCCCGGGGCTTAGGGATTTTTTCCAAAAAATATTTTCTGCCGGTTAAGTTTTTGAGGGCTGATTTATTGTCCTGTGATAAAAAGCCTTCTGTTTCGCGTGCCAAACCTTTCAGGGGAGCATTTGCAACCGGTTGGCACCATTTTTGAGTGAACTGCCAAAAGTCAGATTTTTTTCTGAAATTGTGACCCCGGGGCTTAGGGATTTTTTCAAAAAAATATTTTCTGCCGGTTAAGTTTTTGAGGGCTGATTTCTTGTCCTGTGATAAAAAGCCTTCTGTATCGCGTGCCAAAACTTTCAGGGGAGCATTTTCAAGCTTTTGGCACCATTTTTGAGTGAACTGCCAAAAGTCAGATTTTTGCTGAAACTGTGACCCCGGGGCTTAGGGATCTTTTCAAAAAAATATTTTCTGCCGGTTAAGTTTTTGAGGGCTGATTTCTTGTCCTGTGATAAAAAGCCTTCTGTTTCGAGTGCCAAACCTTTCAGGGGAGCATTTTCAAGCTTTTGGCACCATTTTTGAGTGAACTGCCAAAAGTCAGATTTTTGCTGAAATTGTGACCCCGGGGCTTAGGGATCTTTTCAAAAAAATATTTTCTGCCGGTTAAGTTTTTGAGGGCTGATTTCTTGTCCTGTGATAAAAAGCCTTCTGTTTCCATCGCCAAAGCTTTCAGGTGAGCATTTGCAAGCGGTTGGCACCATTTTTGAGTGAACTGCCAAAAGTCAGATTTTTTTTGAAATTGTGACCCCGGGGCTTAGGGATTTTTTCAAAAAAATATTTTCTGCCGGTTAAGTTTTTGAGGGCTGATTTCTTGTCCTGTGATAAAAAGTCTTCTGTTTCGATCGCCAAAGCTTTCAGGTGAGCATTTGCAAGCGGTTGGGACCATTTTTCAGTGAACTGCCAAAAGTCAGATTTTTTCTGAAATTGTGACCCCGGGGCTTAGGGATTTTTT
The DNA here is from genome assembly GCF_965112155.1 of Podarcis liolepis. Taxonomy (NCBI): domain Eukaryota; kingdom Metazoa; phylum Chordata; class Lepidosauria; order Squamata; family Lacertidae; genus Podarcis; species Podarcis liolepis. The sequence continues at coordinate 835,171 of NW_028148817.1, read as the reverse complement.
CAAAAAAATATTTTCTGCCGGTTAAGTTTTTGAGGGCTGATTTCTTGTCCTGTGATAAAAAGCCTTCTGTTTCGAGTGCCAAACCTTTCAGGGGAGCATATTCAAGCTTTTGGCACCATTTTTGAGGGAACTGCCAAAAGTCAGATTTTTGCTGAAATTGTGACCCCGGGGCTTAGGGATTTTTTCAAAAAAATATTTTCTGCTGGTTAAGTTTTTGAGGGCTGATTTCTTGTCCTGTGATAAAAAGCCTTCTGTTTCGCGTGCCAAACCTTTCAGGGGAGCATTTTCAAGCTTTTGGCACCATTTTTGAGTGAACTGCCAAAAGTCAGATTTTTTCTGAAATTGTGACCCCGGGGCTTAGGGATTTTTTCAAAAAAATATTTTCTGCCGGTTAAGTTTTCGAGGGCTGATTTCTTGTCCTGTGATAAAAAGCCTTCTGTTTCCATCGCCAAAGCTTTCAGGTGAGCATTTGCAAGCGGTTGGCACCATTTTTGAGTGAACTGCCAAAAGTCAGATTTTTTCTGAAATTGTGACCCCGGGGCTTAGGGATTTTTTCAAAAAAATATTTTCTGCCGGTTAAGTTTTTGAGGGCTGATTTCTTGTCCTGTGATAAAAAGCCTTCTGTTTCCATCGCCAAAGCTTTCAGGGGAGCATTTGCAAGCGGTTGGCACCATTTTTGAGTGAACTGCCAAAAGTCAGATTTTTGCTGAAATTGTGACCCCGGGGCTTAGGGATTTTTTCAAAAAAATATTTTCTGCCGGTTAAGTTTTTGAGGGCTGATTTCTTGTCCTGTGATAAAAAGCCTTCTGTTTCGAGTGCCAAACCTTTCAGGTGAGCATTTGCAAGCGGTTGGCACCATTTTTGAGTGAACTGCCAAAAGTCAGATTTTTTCTGAAATTGTGACCCCGGGGCTTAGGGATTTTTTCCAAAAAATATTTTCTGCCGGTTAAGTTTTTGAGGGCTGATTTATTGTCCTGTGATAAAAAGCCTTCTGTTTCGCGTGCCAAACCTTTCAGGGGAGCATTTGCAAGCGGTTGGCACCATTTTTGAGTGAACTGCCAAAAGTCAGATTTTTGCTGAAATTGTGACCCCGGGGCTTAGGGATTTTTTCAAAAAAATATTTTCTGCCGGTTAAGTTTTTGAGGGCTGATTTCTTGTCCTGTGATAAAAAGCCTTCTGTTTCGCGTGCCAAACCTTTCAGGGGAGCATTTGCAACCGGTTGGCACCATTTTTGAGTGAACTGCCAAAAGTCAGATTTTTTTCTGAAATTGTGACCCCGGGGCTTAGGGATTTTTTCAAAAAAATATTTTCTGCCGGTTAAGTTTTTGAGGGCTGATTTCTTGTCCTGTGATAAAAAGCCTTCTGTATCGCGTGCCAAACCTTTCAGGGGAGCATTTTCAAGCTTTTGGCACCATTTTTGAGTGAACTGCCAAAAGTCAGATTTTTGCTGAAACTGTGACCCCGGGGCTTAGGGATCTTTTCAAAAAAATATTTTCTGCCGGTTAAGTTTTTGAGGGCTGATTTCTTGTCCTGTGATAAAAAGCCTTCTGTTTCGAGTGCCAAACCTTTCAGGGGAGCATTTTCAAGCTTTTGGCACCATTTTTGAGTGAACTGCCAAAAGTCAGATTTTTGCTGAAATTGTGACCCCGGGGCTTAGGGATCTTTTCAAAAAAATATTTTCTGCCGGTTAAGTTTTTGAGGGCTGATTTCTTGTCCTGTGATAAAAAGCCTTCTGTTTCCATCGCCAAAGCTTTCAGGTGAGCATTTGCAAGCGGTTGGCACCATTTTTGAGTGAACTGCCAAAAGTCAGATTTTTTTTGAAATTGTGACCCCGGGGCTTAGGGATTTTTTCAAAAAAATATTTTCTGCCGGTTAAGTTTTTGAGGGCTGATTTCTTGTCCTGTGATAAAAAGTCTTCTGTTTCGATCGCCAAAGCTTTCAGGTGAGCATTTGCAAGCGGTTGGGACCATTTTTCAGTGAACTGCCAAAAGTCAGATTTTTTCTGAAATTGTGACCCCGGGGCTTAGGGATTTTTTCAAAAAAATATTTTCTGCCGGTTAAGTTTTTGAGGGCTGATTTCTTGTCCTGTGATAAAAAGCCTTCTGTTTCGAGTGCCAAACCTTTCAGGGGAGCATATTCAAGCTTTTGGCACCATTTTTGAGTGAACTGCCAAAAGTCAGATTTTTGCTGAAATTGTGACCCCGGGGCTTAGGGATTTTTTCAAAAAAATATTTTCTGCTGGTTAAGTTTTTGAGGGCTGATTTCTTGTCCTGTGATAAAAAGCCTTCTGTTTCGCGTGCCAAACCTTTCAGGGGAGCATTTTCAAGCTTTTGGCACCATTTTTGAGTGAACTGCCAAAAGTCAGATTTTTTCTGAAATTGTGACCCCGGGGCTTAGGGATTTTTTCAAAAAAATATTTTCTGCCGGTTAAGTTTTCGAGGGCTGATTTCTTGTCCTGTGATAAAAAGCCTTCTGTTTCCATCGCCAAAGCTTTCAGGTGAGCATTTGCAAGCGGTTGGCACCATTTTTGAGTGAACTGCCAAAAGTCAGATTTTTTCTGAAATTGTGACCCCGGGGCTTAGGGATTTTTTCAAAAAAATATTTTCTGCCGGTTAAGTTTTTGAGGGCTGATTTCTTGTCCTGTGATAAAAAGCCTTCTGTTTCCATCGCCAAAGCTTTCAGGTGAGCATTTGCAAGCGGTTGGCACCATTTTTGAGTGAACTGCCAAAAGTCAGATTTTTGCTGAAATTGTGACCCCGGGGCTTAGGGATTTTTTCAAAAAAATATTTTCTGCCGGTTAAGTTTTTGAGGGCTGATTTCTTGTCCTGTGATAAAAAGCCTTCTGTTTCCATCGCCAAAGCTTTCAGGTGAGCATTTGCAAGCGGTTGGCACCATTTTTCAGTGAACTGCCAAAAGTCAGATTTTTTCTGAAATTGTGACCCCGGGGCTTAGGGATTTTTTCAAAAAAATATTTTCTGCCGGTTAAGTTTTTGAGGGCTGATTTCTTGTCCTGTGATAAAAAGCCTTCTGTTTCGCGTGCCAAAGCTTTCAGGTGAGCATTTGCAAGCGGTTGGCACCATTTTTGAGTGAACTGCCAAAAGTCAGATTTTTTTCTGAAATTGTGACCCCGGGGCTTAGGGATTATTTCAAAAAAATATTTTCTGCCGGTTAAGTTTTTGAGGGCTGATTTCTTGTCCTGTGATAAAAAGCCTTCTGTTTCCGTCGCCAAAGCTTTCAGGTGAGCATTTGCAACCGGTTGGCACCATTTTTGAGTGAACTGCCAAAAGTCAGATTTTTGCTGAAATTGTGACCCCGGGGCTTAGGGATTTTTTCCAAAAAATATTTTCTGCCGGTTAAGTTTTTGAGGGCTGATTTCTTGTCCTGTGATAAAAAGCCTTCTGTTTCGAGTGCCAAACCTTTCAGGGGAGCATTTTCAACCTTTTGGCACCATTTTTGAGTGAACTGCCAAAAGTCAGATTTTTTCTGAAATTGTGACCCCGGGGCTTAGGGATTTTTTCAAAAAAATATTTTCTGCCGGTTAAGTTTTTGAGGGCTGATTTCTTGTCCTGTGATAAAAAGCCTTCTGTTTCCATCGCCAAAGCTTTCAGGTGAGCATTTGCAAGCGGTTGGCACCATTTTTGAGTGAACTGCCAAAAGTCAGATTTTTGCTGAAATTGTGACCCCGGGGCTTAGGGATTTTTTCAAAAAAATATTTTCTGCCGGTTAAGTTTTTGAGGGCTGATTTCTTGTCCTGTGATAAAAAGCCTTCTGTTTCGCGTGCCAAACCTTTCAGGTGAGCATTTGCAAGCGGTTGGCACCATTTTTGAGTGAACTGCCAAAAGTCAGATTTTTTTCTGAAATTGTGACCCCGGGGCTTAGGGATTATTTCAAAAAAATATTTTCTGCCGGTTAAGTTTTTGAGGGCTGATTTCTTGTCCTGTGATAAAAAGCCTTCTGTTTCCGTCGCCAAAGCTTTCAGGTGAGCATTTGCAACCGGTTGGCACCATTTTTGAGTGAACTGCCAAAAGTCAGATTTTTGCTGAAATTGTGACCCCGGGGCTTAGGGATTTTTTCCAAAAAATATTTTCTGCCGGTTAAGTTTTTGAGGGCTGATTTCTTGTCCTGTGATAAAAAGCCTTCTGTTTCGAGTGCCAAACCTTTCAGGGGAGCATTTTCAACCTTTTGGCACCATTTTTGAGTGAACTGCCAAAAGTCAGATTTTTTCTGAAATTGTGACCCCGGGGCTTAGGGATTTTTTCAAAAAAATATTTTCTGCCGGTTAAGTTTTTGAGGGCTGATTTCTTGTCCTGTGATAAAAAGCCTTCTGTTTCGAGTGCCAAACCTTTCAGGGGAGCATTTTCAAGCTTTTGGCACCATTTTTGAGTGAACTGCCAAAAGTCAGATTTTTGCTGAAATTGTGACCCCGGGGCTTAGGGATTTTTTCAAAAAAATATTTTCTGCCGGTTAAGTTTTTGAGGGCTGATTTCTTGTCCTGTGATAAAAAGCCTTCTGTTTCCATCGCCAAAGCTTTCAGGGGAGCATTTTCAAGCTTTTGGCACCATTTTTGAGTGAACTGCCAAAAGTCAGATTTTTTCTGAAATTGTGACCCCGGGGCTTAGGGATTTTTTCAAAAAAATATTTTCTGCCGGTTAAGTTTTTGAGGGCTGATTTCTTGTCCTGTGATAAAAAGCCTTCTGTTTCGAATGCCAAAGCTTTCAGGTGAGCATTTGCAAGCGGTTGGCACCATTTTTGAGTGAACTGCCAAAAGTCAGATTTTTTCTGAAATTGTGACCCCGGGGCTTAGGGATTTTTTCAAAAAAATATTTTCTGCCGGTTAAGTTTTTGAGGGCTGATTTCTTGTCCTGTGATAAAAAGCCTTCTGTTTCGAGTGCCAAACCTTTCAGGGGAGCATATTCAAGCTTTTGGCACCATTTTTGAGTGAACTGCCAAAAGTCATATTTTTGCTGAAATTGTGACCCCGGGGCTTAGGGATTTTTTCAAAAAAATATTTTCTGCCGGTTAAGTTTTTGAGGGCTGATTTCTTGTCCTGTGATAAAAAGCCTTCTGTTTCCATCGCCAAAGCTTTCAGGTGAGCATTTGCAAGCGGTTGGCACCATTTTTGAGTGAACTGCCAAAAGTCAGATTTTTGCTGAAATTGTGACCCCGGGGCTTAGGGATTTTTTCCAAAAAATATTTTCTGCCGGTTAAGTTTTTGAGGGCTGATTTCTTGTCCTGTGATAAAAAGCCTTCTGTTTCCACCGCCAAAGCTTTCAGGTGAGCATTTGCAAGCGGTTGGCACCATTTTTGAGTGAACTGCCAAAAGTCAGATTTTTTCTGAAATTGTGACCCCGGGGCTTAGGGATTTTTTCAAAAAAAATTTCTGCCGGTTAAGTTTTTGAGGGCTGATTTCTTGTCCTGTGATAAAAAGCCTTCTGTTTCCATCGCCAAAGCTTTCAGGTGAGCATTTGCAAGCGGTTGGCACCATTTTTGAGTGAACTGCCAAAAGTCAGATTTTTTCTGAAATTGTGACCCCGGGTCTTAGGGATTTTTTCAAAAAAATATTTTCTGCCGTTTAAGTTTTTGAGGGCTGATTTCTTGTCCTGTGATAAAAAGCCTTCTGTTTCCATCGCCAAAGCTTTCAGGTGAGCATTTGCAAGCGGTTGGCACCATTTTTGAGTGAACTGCCAAAAGTCAGATTTTTGCTGAAATTGTGACCCCGGGGCTTAGGGATTTTTTCAAAAAAATATTTTCTGCCGGTTAAGTTTTTGAGGGCTGATTTCTTGTCCTGTGATAAAAAGCCTTCTGTTTCCATCGCCAAAGCTTTCAGGTGAGCATTTGCAAGCGGTTGGCACCATTTTTGAGTGAACTGCCAAAAGTCAGATTTTTTCTGAAATTGTGACCCCGGGGCTTAGGGATTTTTTCAAAAAAATATTTTCTGCCGGTTAAGTTTTTGAGGGCTGATTTCTTGTCCTGTGATAAAAAGCCTTCTGTTTCGAGTGCCAAACCTTTCAGGGGAGCATATTCAAGCTTTTGGCACCATTTTTGAGTGAACTGCCAAAAGTCATATTTTTGCTGAAATTGTGACCCCGGGGCTTAGGGATTTTTTCAAAAAAATATTTTCTGCCGGTTAAGTTTTTGAGGGCTGATTTCTTGTCCTGTGATAAAAAGCCTTCTGTTTCCATCGCCAAAGCTTTCAGGTGAGCATTTGCAAGCGGTTGGCACCATTTTTGAGTGAACTGCCAAAAGTCAGATTTTTGCTGAAATTGTGACCCCGGGGCTTAGGGATTTTTTCCAAAAAATATTTTCTGCCGGTTAAGTTTTTGAGGGCTGATTTCTTGTCCTGTGATAAAAAGCCTTCTGTTTCCACCGCCAAAGCTTTCAGGTGAGCATTTGCAAGCGGTTGGCACCATTTTTGAGTGAACTGCCAAAAGTCAGATTTTTTCTGAAATTGTGACCCCGGGGCTTAGGGATTTTTTCAAAAAAAATTTCTGCCGGTTAAGTTTTTGAGGGCTGATTTCTTGTCCTGTGATAAAAAGCCTTCTGTTTCCATCGCCAAAGCTTTCAGGTGAGCATTTGCAAGCGGTTGGCACCATTTTTGAGTGAACTGGCAAAAGTCAGATTTTTGCTGAAATTGTGACCCCGGGGCTTAGGGATTTTTTCAAAAAAATATTTTCTGCCGGTTAAGTTTTTGAGGGCTGATTTCTTGTCCTGTGATAAAAAGCCTTCTGTTTCGAGTGCCAAACCTTTCAGGGGAGCATATTCAAGCTTTTGGCACCATTTTTGAGTGAACTGCCAAAAGTCATATTTTTGCTGAAATTGTGACCCCGGGGCTTAGGGATTTTTTCAAAAAAATATTTTCTGCCGGTTAAGTTTTTGAGGGCTGATTTCTTGTCCTGTGATAAAAAGCCTTCTGTTTCCATCGCCAAAGCTTTCAGGTGAGCATTTGCAAGCGGTTGGCACCATTTTTGAGTGAACTGCCAAAAGTCAGATTTTTGCTGAAATTGTGACCCCGGGGCTTAGGGATTTTTTCAAAAAAATATTTTCTGCCGGTTAAGTTTTTGAGGGCTGATTTCTTGTCCTGTGATAAAAAGCCTTCTGTTTCCACCGCCAAAGCTTTCAGGTGAGCATTTGCAAGCGGTTGGCACCATTTTTGAGTGAACTGCCAAAAGTCAGATTTTTTCTGAAATTGTGACCCCGGGGCTTAGGGATTTTTTCAAAAAAAATTTCTGCCGGTTAAGTTTTTGAGGGCTGATTTCTTGTCCTGTGATAAAAAGCCTTCTGTTTCCATCGCCAAAGCTTTCAGGTGAGCATTTGCAAGCGGTTGGCACCATTTTTGAGTGAACTGCCAAAAGTCAGATTTTTTCTGAAATTGTGACCCCGGGTCTTAGGGATTTTTTCAAAAAAATATTTTCTGCCGTTTAAGTTTTTGAGGGCTGATTTCTTGTCCTGTGATAAAAAGCCTTCTGTTTCCATCGCCAAAGCTTTCAGGTGAGCATTTGCAAGCGGTTGGCACCATTTTTGAGTGAACTGCCAAAAGTCAGATTTTTGCTGAAATTGTGACCCCGGGGCTTAGGGATTTTTTCAAAAAAATATTTTCTGCCGGTTAAGTTTTTGAGGGCTGATTTCTTGTCCTGTGATAAAAAGCCTTCTGTTTCCATCGCCAAAGCTTTCAGGTGAGCATTTGGAAGCGGTTGGCACCATTTTTGAGTGAACTGCCAAAAGTCAGATTTTTGCTGAAATTGTGACCCCGGGGCTTAGGGATTTTTTCAAAAAAATATTTTCTGCCGGTTAAGTTTTTGAGGGCTGATTTCTTGTCCTGTGATAAAAAGCCTTCTGTTTCCATCGCCAAAGCTTTCAGGTGAGCATTTGCAAGCGGTTGGCACCATTTTTGAGTGAACTGCCAAAAGTCAGATTTTTTCTGAAATTGTGACCCCGGGGCTTAGGGATTTTTTCAAAAAAATATTTTCTGCCGGTTAAGTTTTTGAGGGCTGATTTCTTGTCCTGTGATAAAAAGCCTTCTGTTTCGAGTGCCAAACCTTTCAGGGGAGCATATTCAAGCTTTTGGCACCATTTTTGAGTGAACTGCCAAAAGTCATATTTTTGCTGAAATTGTGACCCCGGGGCTTAGGGATTTTTTCAAAAAAATATTTTCTGCCGGTTAAGTTTTTGAGGGCTGATTTCTTGTCCTGTGATAAAAAGCCTTCTGTTTCCATCGCCAAAGCTTTCAGGTGAGCATTTGCAAGCGGTTGGCACCATTTTTGAGTGAACTGCCAAAAGTCAGATTTTTGCTGAAATTGTGACCCCGGGGCTTAGGGATTTTTTCCAAAAAATATTTTCTGCCGGTTAAGTTTTTGAGGGCTGATTTCTTGTCCTGTGATAAAAAGCCTTCTGTTTCCACCGCCAAAGCTTTCAGGTGAGCATTTGCAAGCGGTTGGCACCATTTTTGAGTGAACTGCCAAAAGTCAGATTTTTTCTGAAATTGTGACCCCGGGGCTTAGGGATTTTTTCAAAAAAAATTTCTGCCGGTTAAGTTTTTGAGGGCTGATTTCTTGTCCTGTGATAAAAAGCCTTCTGTTTCCATCGCCAAAGCTTTCAGGTGAGCATTTGCAAGCGGTTGGCACCATTTTTGAGTGAACTGCCAAAAGTCAGATTTTTGCTGAAATTGTGACCCCGGGGCTTAGGGATTTTTTCAAAAAAATATTTTCTGCCGTTTAAGTTTTTGAGGGCTGATTTCTTGTCCTGTGATAAAAAGCCTTCTGTTTCCATCGCCAAAGCTTTCAGGTGAGCATTTGCAAGCGGTTGGCACCATTTTTGAGTGAACTGCCAAAAGTCAGATTTTTTCTGAAATTGTGACCCCGGGGCTTAGGGATTTTTTCAAAAAAATATTTTCTGCCGGTTAAGTTTTTGAGGGCTGATTTCTTGTCCTGTGATAAAAAGCCTTCTGTTTCCATCGCCAAAGCTTTCAGGTGAGCATTTGGAAGCGGTTGGCACCATTTTTGAGTGAACTGCCAAAAGTCAGATTTTTGCTGAAATTGTGACCCCGGGGCTTAGGGATTTTTTCAAAAAAATATTTTCTGCCGGTTAAGTTTTTGAGGGCTGATTTCTTGTCCTGTGATAAAAAGCCTTCTGTTTCGCGTGCCAAACCTTTCAGGTGAGCATTTGCAAGCGGTTGGCACCATTTTTGAGTGAACTGCCAAAAGTCAGATTTTTGCTGAAATTGTGACCCCGGGGCTTAGGGATTTTTTCAAAAAAATATTTTCTGCCGGTTAAGTTTTTGAGGGCTGATTTCTTGTCCTGTGATAAAAAGCCTTCTGTTTCCGTCGCCAAAGCTTTCAGGTGAGCATTTGCAAGCGGTTGGCACCATTTTTGAGTGAACTGCCAAAAGTCAGATTTTTGCTGAAATTGTGACCCCGGGGCTTAGGGATTTTTTCCAAAAAATATTTTCTGCCGGTTAAGTTTTTGAGGGCTGATTTCTTGTCCTGTGATAAAAAGCCTTCTGTTTCCATCGCCAAAGCTTTCAGGTGAGCATTTGCAAGCGGTTGGCACCATTTTTGAGTGAACTGGCAAAAGTCAGATTTTTGCTGAAATTGTGACCCCGGGGCTTAGGGATTTTTTCAAAAAAATATTTTCTGCCGGTTAAGTTTTTGAGGGCTGATTTCTTGTCCTGTGATAAAAAGCCTTCTGTTTCGCGTGCCAAACCTTTCAGGGGAGCATTTGCAAGCGGTTGGCACCATTTTTGAGTGAACTGCCAAAAGTCAGATTTTTGCTGAAATTGTGACCCCGGGGCTTAGGGATTTTTTCAAAAAAATATTTTCTGCCGGTTAAGTTTTTGAGGGCTGATTTCTTGTCCTGTGATAAAAAGCCTTCTGTTTCGCGTGCCAAACCTTTCAGGGGAGCATTTGCAACCGGTTGGCACCATTTTTGAGTGAACTGCCAAAGGTCAGATTTTTTTCTGAAATTGTGACCCCGGGGCTTAGGGATTTTTTCAAAAAAATATTTTCTGCCGGTTATGTTTTTGAGGGCTGATTTCTTGTCCTGTGATAAAAAGCCTTCTGTATCGCGTGCCAAACCTTTCAGGGGAGCATTTTCAAGCTTTTGGCACCATTTTTGAGTGAACTGCCAAAAGTCAGATTTTTGCTGAAATTGTGACCCCGGGGCTTAGGGATTTTTTCAAAAAAAATTTCTGCCGGTTAAGTTTTTGAGGGCTGATTTCTTGTCCTGTGATAAAAAGCCTTCTGTTTCCATCGCCAAAGCTTTCAGGTGAGCATTTGCAAGCGGTTGGCACCATTTTTGAGTGAACTGCCAAAAGTCAGTTTTTTTCTGAAATTGTGACCCCGGGGCTTAGGGATTTTTTCAAAAAAATATTTTCTGCCGGTTAAGTTTTTGAGGGCTGATTTCTTGTCCTGTGATAAAAAGCCTTCTGTTTCCATCGCCAAAGCTTTCAGGTGAGCATTTTCAAACTTTTGGCACCATTTTTGAGTGAACTGCCAAAAGTCAGATTTTTGCTGAAATTGTGACCCCGGGGCTTAGGGATTTTTTCAAAAAAATATTTTCTGCCGGTTAAGTTTTTGAGGGCTGATTTCTTGTCCTGTGATAAAAAGCCTTCTGTTTCGCGTGACAAACCTTTCAGGGGAGCATTTTCAAGCGGTTGGCACCATTTTTGAGTGAACTGCCAAAAGTCAGATTTTTTCTGAAATTGTGACCCCGGGGCTTAGGGATTTTTTCAAAAAAATATTTTCTGCCGGTTAAGTTTTTGAGGGCTGATTTCTTGTCCTGTGATAAAAAGCCTTCTGTTTCGCGTGCCAAACCTTTCAGGGGAGCATTTTCAAGCTTTTGGCACCATTTTTGAGTGAACTGCCAAAAGTCAGATTTTTTCTGAAATTGTGACCCCGGGGCTTAGGGATTTTTTCAAAAAATTATTTTCTGCCGGTTAAGTTTTTGAGGGCTGATTTCTTGTCCTGTGATAAAAAGCCTTCTGTTTCCATCGCCAAAGCTTTCAGGTGAGCATTTGCAAGCGGTTGGCACCATTTTTAAGTGAACTGCCAAAAGTCAGATTTTTTCTGAAATTGTGACCCCGGGGCTTAGGGATTTTTTTCAAAAAAATATTTTCTGCCGGTTAAGTTTTTGAGGGCTGATTTCTTGTCCTGTGATAAAAAGCCTTCTGTTTCGCGTGCCAAACCTTTCAGGGGAGCATTTGCAACCGGTTGGCACCATTTTTGAGTGAACTGCCAAAAGTCAGATTTTTTCTGAAATTGTGACCCCGGGGCTTAGGGATCTTTTCAAAAAAATATTTTCTGCCGGTTAAGTTTTTGAGGGCTGATTTCTTGTCCTGTGATAAAAAGCCTTCTGTTTCCATCGCCAAAGCTTTCAGGTGAGCATTTGCAAGCGGTTGGCACCATTTTTGAGTGAACTGCCAAAAGTCAGATTTTTGCTGAAATTGTGACCCCGGGGCTTAGGGATTTTTTCAAAAAAATATTTTCTGCCGGTTAAGTTTTTGAGGGCTGATTTCTTGTCCTGTGATAAAAAGCCTTCTGTTTCCATCGCCAAAGCTTTCAGGTGAGCATTTGCAAGCGGTTGGCACCATTTTTGAGTGAACTGCCAAAAGTCAGATTTTTTCTGAAATTGTGACCCCGGGGCTTAGGGATTTTTTCAAAAAAATATTTTCTGCCGGTTAAGTTTTTGAGGGCTGATTTCTTGTCCTGTGATAAAAAGCCTTCTGTTTCCATCGCCAAAGCTTTCAGGTGAGCATTTGGAAGCGGTTGGCACCATTTTTGAGTGAACTGCCAAAAGTCAGATTTTTGCTGAAATTGTGACCCCGGGGCTTAGGGATTTTTTCAAAAAAATATTTTCTGCCGGTTAAGTTTTTGAGGGCTGATTTCTTGTCCTGTGATAAAAAGCCTTCTGTTTCGAGTGCCAAAGCTTTCAGGTGAGCATTTGCAAGCGGTTGGCACCATTTTTGAGTGAACTGCCAAAAGTCAGATTTTTGCTGAAATTGTGACCCCGGGGCTTAGGGATTTTTTCAAAAAAATATTTTCTGCCGGTTAAGTTTTTGAGGGCTGATTTCTTGTCCTGTGATAAAAAGCCTTCTGTTTCGCGTGCCAAACCTTTCAGGGGAGCATTTGCAAGCGGTTGGCACCATTTTTGAGTAAACTGCCAAAAGTCAGATTTTTGCTGAAATTGTGACCCCGGGGCTTAGGGATTTTTTCAAAAAAAATTTTCTGCCGGTTAAGTTTTTGAGGGCTGATTTCTTGTCCTGTGATAAAAAGCCTTCTGTTTCCATCGCCAAAGCTTTCAGGTGAGCATTTGCAAGCGGTTGGCACCATTTTTGAGTGAACTGCCAAAAGTCAGATTTTTGCTGAAATTGTGACCCCGGGGCTTAGGGATTTTTTCAAAAAAATATTTTCTGCCGGTTAAGTTTTTGAGGGCTGATTTCTTCTCCTGTGATAAAAAGCCTTCTGTTTCGAGTGCCAAACCTTTCAGGGGAGCATTTTCAAGCTTTTGGCACCATTTTTTAGTGAACTGCCAAAAGTCAGATTTTTTCTGAAATTGTTACCCCGGGGCTTAGGGATTTTTTCAAAAAAATATTTTCTGCCGGTTAAGTTTTTGAGGGCTGATTTCTTGTCCTGTGATAAAAAGCCTTCTGTTTCGAGTGCCAAACCTTTCAGGGGAGCATTTTCAAGCTTTTGGCACCATTTTTGAGTGAACTGCCAAAAGTCAGATTTTTGCTGAAATTGTGACCCCGGGGCTTAGGGATTTTTTCCCAAAAATATTTTCTGCCGGTTAAGTTTTTGAGGGCTGATTTCTTGTCCTGTGATAAAAAGCCTTCTGTTTCCATCGCCAAAGCTTTCAGGTGAGCATTTGCAAGCGGCTGGCACCATTTTTGAGTGAACTGCCAAAAGTCAGATTTTTGCTGAAATTGTGACCCCGGGGCTTAGGGATTTTTTCAAAAAAATATTTTCTGCCGGTTAAGTTTTTGAGGGCGGATTTCTTGTCCTGTGATAAAAAGCCTTCTGTTTCCATCGCCAAAGCTTTCAGGTGAGCATTTGCAAGCGGTTGGCACCATTTTTGAGTGAACTGCCAAAAGTCAGATTTTTGCTGAAATTGTGACCCCGGGGCTTAGGGATTTTTTCAAAAAAAATTTTCTGCCGGTTAAGTTTTTGAGGGCTGATTTCTTGTCCTGTGATAAAAAGCCTTCTGTTTCCATCGCCAAAGCTTTCAGGTGAGCATTTGCAAGCGGTTGGCACCATTTTTGAGTGAACTGCCAAAAGTCAGATTTTTGCTGAAATTGTGACCCCGGGGCTTAGGGATTTTTTCAAAAAAATATTTTCTGCCGGTTAAGTTTTTGAGGGCTGATTTCTTCTCCTGTGATAAAAAGCCTTCTGTTTCGAGTGCCAAACCTTTCAGGGGAGCATTTTCAAGCTTTTGGCACCATTTTTGAGTGAACTGCCAAAAGTCAGATTTTTTCTGAAATTGTTACCCCGGGGCTTAGGGATTTTTTCAAAAAAATATTTTCTGCCGGTTAAGTTTTTGAGGGCTGATTTCTTGTCCTGTGATAAAAAGCCTTCTGTTTCGAGTGCCAAACCTTTCAGGGGAGCATTTTCAAGCTTTTGGCACCATTTTTGAGTGAACTGCCAAAAGTCAGATTTTTGCTGAAATTGTGACCCCGGGGCTTAGGGATTTTTTCCCAAAAATATTTTCTGCCGGTTAAGTTTTTGAGGGCTGATTTCTTGTCCTGTGATAAAAAGCCTTCTGTTTCCATCGCCAAAGCTTTCAGGTGAGCATTTGCAAGCGGTTGGCACCATTTTTGAGTGAACTGCCAAAAGTCAGATTTTTGCTGAAATTGTGACCCCGGGGCTTAGGGATTTTTTCAAAAAAATATTTTCTGCCGGTTAAGTTTTTGAGGGCTGATTTCTTGTCCTGTGATAAAAAGCCTTCTGTTTCCATCGCCAAAGCTTTCAGGTGAGCATTTGCAAGCGGTTGGCACCATTTTTGAGTGAACTGCCAAAAGTCAGATTTTTGCTGAAATTGTGACCCCGGGGCTTAGGGATTTTTTCAAAAAAATATTTTCTGCCGGTTAAGTTTTTGAGGGCTGATTTCTTGTCCTGTGATAAAAAGCCTTCTGTTTCCATCGCCAAAGCTTTCAGGTGAGCATTTGCAAGCGGCTGGCACCATTTTTGAGTGAACTGCCAAAAGTCAGATTTTTGCTGAAATTGTGACCCCGGGGCTTAGGGATTTTTTCAAAAAAATATTTTCTGCCGGTTAAGTTTTTGAGGGCGGATTTCTTGTCCTGTGATAAAAAGCCTTCTGTTTCCATCGCCAAAGCTTTCAGGTCAGCATTTGCAAGCGGTTGGCACCATTTTTGAGTGAACTGCCAAAAGTCAGATTTTTTCTGAAATTGTGACCCCGGGGCTTAGGGATTTTTTCAAAAAAATATTTTCTGCCGGTTAAGTTTTTGAGGGCTGATTTCTTGTCCTGTGATAAAAAGCCTTCTGTTTCGCGTGCCAAACCTTTCAGGGGAGCATTTTCAAGCTTTTGGCACCATTTTTGAGTGAACTGCCAAAAGTCAGATTTTTTCTGAAATTGTGACCCCGGGGCTTAGGGATTTTTTCAAAAAATTATTTTCTGCCGGTTAAGTTTTTGAGGGCTGATTTCTTGTCCTGTGATAAAAAGCCTTCTGTTTCCATCGCCAAAGCTTTCAGGTGAGCATTTGCAAGCGGTTGGCACCATTTTTGAGTGAACTGCCAAAAGTCAGATTTTTGCTGAAATTGTGACCCCGGGGCTTAGGGATTTTTTCAAAAAAATATTTTCTGCCGGTTAAGTTTTTGAGGGCTGATTTCTTGTCCTGTGATAAAAAGCCTTCTGTTTCCATCGCCAAAGCTTTCAGGTGAGCATTTGCAAGCGGTTGGCACCATTTTTGAGTGAACTGCCAAAAGTCAGATTTTTTCTGAAATTGTGACCCCGGGGCTTAGGGATTTTTTCAAAAAAATATTTTCTGCCGGTTAAGTTTTTGAGGGCTGATTTCTTGTCCTGTGATAAAAAGCCTTCTGTTTCCATCGCCAAAGCTTTCAGGTGAGCATTTGGAAGCGGTTGGCACCATTTTTGAGTGAACTGCCAAAAGTCAGATTTTTGCTGAAATTGTGACCCCGGGGCTTAGGGATTTTTTCAAAAAAATATTTTCTGCCGGTTAAGTTTTTGAGGGCTGATTTCTTGTCCTGTGATAAAAAGCCTTCTGTTTCGAGTGCCAAAGCTTTCAGGTGAGCATTTGCAAGCGGTTGGCACCATTTTTGAGTGAACTGCCAAAAGTCAGATTTTTGCTGAAATTGTGACCCCGGGGCTTAGGGATTTTTTCAAAAAAATATTTTCTGCCGGTTAAGTTTTTGAGGGCTGATTTCTTGTCCTGTGATAAAAAGCCTTCTGTTTCGCGTGCCAAACCTTTCAGGGGAGCATTTGCAAGCGGTTGGCACCATTTTTGAGTAAACTGCCAAAAGTCAGATTTTTGCTGAAATTGTGACCCCGGGGCTTAGGGATTTTTTCAAAAAAAAATTTCTGCCGGTTAAGTTTTTGAGGGCTGATTTCTTGTCCTGTGATAAAAAGCCTTCTGTTTCCATCGCCAAAGCTTTCAGGTGAGCATTTGCAAGCGGTTGGCACCATTTTTGAGTGAACTGCCAAAAGTCAGATTTTTGCTGAAATTGTGACCCCGGGGCTTAGGGATTTTTTCAAAAAAATATTTTCTGCCGGTTAAGTTTTTGAGGGCTGATTTCTTCTCCTGTGATAAAAAGCCTTCTGTTTCGAGTGCCAAACCTTTCAGGGGAGCATTTTCAAGCTTTTGGCACCATTTTTTAGTGAACTGCCAAAAGTCAGATTTTTTCTGAAATTGTTACCCCGGGGCTTAGGGATTTTTTCAAAAAAATATTTTCTGCCGGTTAAGTTTTTGAGGGCTGATTTCTTGTCCTGTGATAAAAAGCCTTCTGTTTCGAGTGCCAAACCTTTCAGGGGAGCATTTTCAAGCTTTTGGCACCATTTTTGAGTGAACTGCCAAAAGTCAGATTTTTGCTGAAATTGTGACCCCGGGGCTTAGGGATTTTTTCCCAAAAATATTTTCTGCCGGTTAAGTTTTTGAGGGCTGATTTCTTGTCCTGTGATAAAAAGCCTTCTGTTTCCATCGCCAAAGCTTTCAGGTGAGCATTTGCAAGCGGCTGGCACCATTTTTGAGTGAACTGCCAAAAGTCAGATTTTTGCTGAAATTGTGACCCCGGGGCTTAGGGATTTTTTCAAAAAAATATTTTCTGCCGGTTAAGTTTTTGAGGGCGGATTTCTTGTCCTGTGATAAAAAGCCTTCTGTTTCCATCGCCAAAGCTTTCAGGTGAGCATTTGCAAGCGGTTGGCACCATTTTTGAGTGAACTGCCAAAAGTCAGATTTTTGCTGAAATTGTGACCCCGGGGCTTAGGGATTTTTTCAAAAAAAATTTTCTGCCGGTTAAGTTTTTGAGGGCTGATTTCTTGTCCTGTGATAAAAAGCCTTCTGTTTCCATCGCCAAAGCTTTCAGGTGAGCATTTGCAAGCGGTTGGCACCATTTTTGAGTGAACTGCCAAAAGTCAGATTTTTGCTGAAATTGTGACCCCGGGGCTTAGGGATTTTTTCAAAAAAATATTTTCTGCCGGTTAAGTTTTTGAGGGCTGATTTCTTCTCCTGTGATAAAAAGCCTTCTGTTTCGAGTGCCAAACCTTTCAGGGGAGCATTTTCAAGCTTTTGGCACCATTTTTGAGTGAACTGCCAAAAGTCAGATTTTTTCTGAAATTGTTACCCCGGGGCTTAGGGATTTTTTCAAAAAAATATTTTCTGCCGGTTAAGTTTTTGAGGGCTGATTTCTTGTCCTGTGATAAAAAGCCTTCTGTTTCGAGTGCCAAACCTTTCAGGGGAGCATTTTCAAGCTTTTGGCACCATTTTTGAGTGAACTGCCAAAAGTCAGATTTTTGCTGAAATTGTGACCCCGGGGCTTAGGGATTTTTTCCCAAAAATATTTTCTGCCGGTTAAGTTTTTGAGGGCTGATTTCTTGTCCTGTGATAAAAAGCCTTCTGTTTCCATCGCCAAAGCTTTCAGGTGAGCATTTGCAAGCGGTTGGCACCATTTTTGAGTGAACTGCCAAAAGTCAGATTTTTGCTGAAATTGTGACCCCGGGGCTTAGGGATTTTTTCAAAAAAATATTTTCTGCCGGTTAAGTTTTTGAGGGCTGATTTCTTGTCCTGTGATAAAAAGCCTTCTGTTTCCATCGCCAAAGCTTTCAGGTGAGCATTTGCAAGCGGTTGGCACCATTTTTGAGTGAACTGCCAAAAGTCAGATTTTTGCTGAAATTGTGACCCCGGGGCTTAGGGATTTTTTCAAAAAAATATTTTCTGCCGGTTAAGTTTTTGAGGGCTGATTTCTTGTCCTGTGATAAAAAGCCTTCTGTTTCCATCGCCAAAGCTTTCAGGTGAGCATTTGCAAGCGGCTGGCACCATTTTTGAGTGAACTGCCAAAAGTCAGATTTTTGCTGAAATTGTGACCCCGGGGCTTAGGGATTTTTTCAAAAAAATATTTTCTGCCGGTTAAGTTTTTGAGGGCGGATTTCTTGTCCTGTGATAAAAAGCCTTCTGTTTCCATCGCCAAAGCTTTCAGGTCAGCATTTGCAAGCGGTTGGCACCATTTTTGAGTGAACTGCCAAAAGTCAGATTTTTTCTGAAATTGTGACCCCGGGGCTTAGGGATTTTTTCAAAAAAATATTTTCTGCCGGTTAAGTTTTTGAGGGCTGATTTCTTGTCCTGTGATAAAAAGCCTTCTGTTTCGCGTGCCAAACCTTTCAGGGGAGCATTTTCAAGCTTTTGGCACCATTTTTGAGTGAACTGCCAAAAGTCAGATTTTTTCTGAAATTGTGACCCCGGGGCTTAGGGATTTTTTCAAAAAATTATTTTCTGCCGGTTAAGTTTTTGAGGGCTGATTTCTTGTCCTGTGATAAAAAGCCTTCTGTTTCCATCGCCAAAGCTTTCAGGTGAGCATTTGCAAGCGGTTGGCACCATTTTTGAGTGAACTGCCAAAAGTCAGATTTTTTCTGAAATTGTGACCCCGGGGCTTAGGGATTTTTTCAAAAAAATATTTTCTGCCGGTTAAGTTTTTGAGGGCTGATTTCTTGTCCTGTGATAAAAAGCCTGCTGTTTCGCGTGCCAAACCTTTCAGGGGAGCATTTTCAAGCTTTTGGCACCATTTTTGAGTGAACTGCCAAAAGTCAGATTTTTTCTGAAATTGTGACCCCGGGGCTTAGGGATTTTTTCAAAAAATTATATTCTGCCGGTTAAGTTTTTGAGGGCTAATTTCTTGTCCTGTGATAAAAAGCCTTCTGTTTCCATCGCCAAAGCTTTCAGGTGAGCATTTGCAAGCGGTTGGCACCATTTTTAAGTGAACTGCCAAAAGTCAGATTTTTTCTGAAATTGTGACCCCGGGGCTTAGGGATTTTTTCAAAAAAATATTTTCTGCCGGTTAAGTTTTTGAGGGCTGATTTCTTGTCCTGTGATAAAAAGCCTTCTGTTTCGCGTGCCAAACCTTTCAGGGGAGCATTTGCAACCGGTTGGCACCATTTTTGAGTGAACTGCCAAAAGTCAGATTTTTGCTGAAATTGTGACCCCGGGGCTTAGGGATCTTTTCAAAAAAATATTTTCTGCCGGTTAAGTTTTTGAGGGCTGATTTCTTGTCCTGTGATAAAAAGCCTTCTGTTTCCATCGCCAAAGCTTTCAGGTGAGCATTTGCAAGCGGTTGGCACCATTTTTAAGTGAACTGCCAAAAGTCAGATTTTTTCTGAAATTGTGACCCCGGGGCTTAGGGATTTTTTCAAAAAAATATTTTCTGCCGGTTAAGTTTTTGAGGGCTGATTTCTTGTCCTGTGATAAAAAGCCTTCTGTTTCCATCGCCAAAGCTTTCAGGTGAGCATTTGCAAGCGGTTGGCACCATTTTTGAGTGAACTGCCAAAAGTCAGATTTTTGCTGAAATTGTGACCCCGGGGCTTAGGGATTTTTTCAAAAAAATATTTTCTGCCGGTTAAGTTTTTGAGGGCTGATTTCTTGTCCTGTGATAAAAAGCCTTCTGTTTCGCGTGCCAAACCTTTCAGGGGAGCATTTGCAAGCGGTTGGCACCATTTTTGAGTGAACTGCCAAAAGTCAGATTTTTGCTGAAATTGTGACCCCGGGGCTTAGGGATTTTTTCAAAAAAATATTTTCTGCCGGTTAAGTTTTTGAGGGCTGATTTCTTGTCCTGTGATAAAAAGCCTTCTGTTTCCATCGCCAAAGCTTTCAGGTGAGCATTTGCAAGCGGTTGGCACCATTTTTGAGTGAACTGCCAAAAGTCAGATTTTTGCTGAAATTGTGACCCCGGGGCTTAGGGATTTTTTCAAAAAAATATTTTCTGCCGGTTAAGTTTTTGAGGGCTGATTTCTTGTCCTGTGATAAAAAGCCTTCTGTTTCCATCGCCAAAGCTTTCAGGTGAGCATTTGCAAGCGGTTGGCACCATTTTTGAGTGAACTGCCAAAAGTCAGATTTTTGCTGAAATTGTGACCCCGGGGCTTAGGGATTTTTTCAAAAAAATATTTTCTGCCGGTTAAGTTTTTGAGGGCTGATTTCTTGTCCTGTGATAAAAAGCCTTCTCTTTCGCGTGCCAAACCTTTCAGGGGAGCATTTGCAAGCGGTTGGCACCATTTTTGAGTGAACTGCCAAAAGTCAGATTTTTGCTGAAATTGTGACCCCGGGGCTTAGGGATTTTTTCAAAAAAATATTTTCTGCCGGTTAAGTTTTTGAGGGCTGATTTCTTGTCCTGTGATAAAAAGCCTTCTGTTTCGCGTGCCAAACCTTTCAGGGGAGCATTTGCAAGCGGTTGGCACCATTTTTGAGTGAACTGCCAAAAGTCAGATTTTTGCTGAAATTGTGACCCCGGGGCTTAGGGATTTTTTCAAAAAAATATTTTCTGCCGGTTAAGTTTTTGAGGGCTGATTTCTTGTCCTGTGATAAAAAGCCTTCTGTTTCCATCGCCAAAGCTTTCAGGGGAGCATTTGCAAGCGGTTGGCACCATTTTTGAGTGAACTGCCAAAAGTCAGATTTTTGCTGAAATTGTGACCCCGGGGCTTAGGGATTTTTTCAAAAAAATATTTTCTGCCGGTTAAGTTTTTGAGGGCTGATTTCTTGTCCTGTGATAAAAAGCCTTCTGTTTCCATCGCCAAAGCTTTCAGGGGAGCATTTGCAAGCGGTTGGCACCTTTTTTGAGTGAACTGCCAAAAGTCAGATTTTTGCTGAAATTGTGACCCCGGGGCTTAGGGATTTTTTCAAAAAAATATTTTCTGCCGGTTAAGTTTTTGAGGGCTGATTTCTTGTCCTGTGATAAAAAGCCTTCTGTTTCGCGTGCCAAACCTTTCAGGGGAGCATTTGCAAGCGGTTGGCACCATTTTTGAGTGAACTGCCAAAAGTCAGATTTTTGCTGAAATTGTGACCCCGGGGCTTAGGGATTTTTTCAAAAAAATATTTTCTGCCGGTTAAGTTTTTGAGGGCTGATTTCTTGTCCTGTGATAAAAAGCCTTCTGTTTCGCGTGCCAAACCTTTCAGGAGAGCATTTGCAAGCGGTTGGCACCATTTTTGAGTGAACTGCCAAAAGTCAGATTTTTGCTGAAATTGTGACCCCGGGGCTTAGGGATTTTTTCAAAAAAATATTTTCTGCCGGTTAAGTTTTTGAGGGCTGATTTCTTGTCCTGTGATAAAAAGCCTTCTGTTTCCATCGCCAAAGCTTTCAGGGGAGCATTTGCAAGCGGTTGGCACCATTTTTGAGTGAACTGCCAAAAGTCAGATTTTTGCTGAAATTGTGACCCCGGGGCTTAGGGATTTTTTCAAAAAAATATTTTCTGCCGGTTAAGTTTTTGAGGGCTGATTTCTTGTCCTGTGATAAAAAGCCTTCTGTTTCCATCGCCAAAGCTTTCAGGTGAGCATTTGCAAGCGGTTGGCACCATTTTTGAGTGAACTGCCAAAAGTCAGATTTTTGCTGAAATTGTGACCCCGGGGCTTAGGGATTTTTTCAAAAAAATATTTTCTGCCGGTTAAGTTTTTGAGGGCTGATTTCTTGTCCTGTGATAAAAAGCCTTCTCTTTCGCGTGCCAAACCTTTCAGGGGAGCATTTGCAAGCGGTTGGCACCATTTTTGAGTGAACTGCCAAAAGTCAGATTTTTGCTAAAATTGTGACCCCGGGGCTTAGGGATTTTTTCAAAAAAATATTTTCTGCCGGTTAAGTTTTTGAGGGCTGATTTCTTGTCCTGTGACAAAAAGCCTTCTGTTTCCATCGCCAAAGCTTTCAGGGGAGCATTTGCAAGCGGTTGGCACCATTTTTGAGTGAACTGCCAAAAGTCAGATTTTTGCTGAAATTGTGACCCCGGGGCTTAGGGATTTTTTCAAAAAAATATTTTCTGCCGGTTAAGTTTTTGAGGGCTGATTTCTTGTCCTGTGATAAAAAGCCTTCTGTTTCGCGTGCCAAACCTTTCAGGTGAGCATTTGCAAGCGGTTGGCACCATTTTTAAGTGAACTGCCAAAAGTCAGATTTTTTCTGAAATTGTGACCCCGGGGCTTAGGGATTTTTTCAAAAAAATATTTTCTGCCGGTTAAGTTTTTGAGGGCTGATTTCTTGTCCTGTGATAAAAAGCCTTCTGTTTCGCGTGCCAAACCTTTCAGGGGAGCATTTGCAACCGGTTGGCACCATTTTTGAGTGAACTGCCAAAAGTCAGATTTTTTCTGAAATTGTGACCCCGGGGCTTAGGGATTTTTTCAAAAAAATATTTTCTGCCGGTTAAGTTTTTGAGGGCTGATTTCTTGTCCTGTGATAAAAAGCCTTCTGTTTCCATCGCCAAAGCTTTCAGGGGAGCATTTGCAAGCGGTTGGCACCATTTTTGAGTGAACTGCCAAAAGTCAGATTTTTGCTGAAATTGTGACCCCGGGGCTTAGGGATTTTTTCAAAAAAATATTTTCTGCCGGATAAGTTTTTGAGGGCTGATTTCTTGTCCTGTGATAAAAAGCCTTCTGTTTCCATCGCCAAAGCTTTCAGGTGAGCATTTGCAAGCGGTTGGCACCATTTTTGAGTGAACTGCCAAAAGTCAGATTTTTGCTGAAATTGTGACCTCGGGGCTTAGGGATTTTTTCAAAAAAATATTTTCTGCCGGTTAAGTTTTTGAGGGCTGATTTCTTGTCCTGTGATAAAAAGCCTTCTGTTTCCATCGCCAAAGCTTTCAGGTGAGCATTTGCAAGCGGTTGGCACCATTTTTGAGTGAACTGCCAAAAGTCAGATTTTTGCTGAAATTGTGACCCCGGGGCTTAGGGATTTTTTCAAAAAAATATTTTCTGCCGGTTAAGTTTTTGAGGGCTGATTTCTTGTCCTGTGATAAAAAGCCTTCTCTTTCGCGTGCCAAACCTTTCAGGGGAGCATTTGCAAGCGGTTGGCACCATTTTTGAGTGAACTGCCAAAAGTCAGATTTTTGCTGAAATTGTGACCCCGGGGCTTAGGGATTTTTTCAAAAAAATATTTTCTGCCGGTTAAGTTTTTGAGGGCTGATTTCTTGTCCTGTGATAAAAAGCCTTCTGTTTTGCGTGCCAAACCTTTCAGGGGAGCATTTGCAAGCGGTTGGCACCATTTTTGAGTGAACTGCCAAAAGTCAGATTTTTGCTGAAATTGTGACCCCGGGGCTTAGGGATTTTTTCAAAAAAATATTTTCTGCCGGTTAAGTTTTTGAGGGCTGATTTCTTGTCCTGTGATAAAAAGCCTTCTGTTTCGCGTGCCAAACCTTTCAGGGGAGCATTTGCAACCGGTTGGCACCATTTTTGAGTGAACTGCCAAAAGTCAGATTTTTTCTGAAATTGTGACCCCGGGGCTTAGGGATTTTTTCAAAAAAATATTTTCTGCCGGTTAAGTTTTTGAGGGCTGATTTCTTGTCCTGTGATAAAAAGCCTTCTGTTTCCATCGCCAAAGCTTTCAGGGGAGCATTTGCAAGCGGTTGGCACCATTTTTGAGTGAACTGCCAAAAGTCAGATTTTTGCTGAAATTGTGACCCCGGGGCTTAGGGATTTTTTCAAAAAAATATTTTCTGCCGGTTAAGTTTTTGAGGGCTGATTTCTTGTCCTGTGATAAAAAGCCTTCTGTTTCCATCGCCAAAGCTTTCAGGTGAGCATTTGCAAGCGGTTGGCACCATTTTTGAGTGAACTGCCAAAAGTCAGATTTTTGCTGAAATTGTGACCTCGGGGCTTAGGGATTTTTTCAAAAAAATATTTTCTGCCGGTTAAGTTTTTGAGGGCTGATTTCTTGTCCTGTGATAAAAAGCCTTCTGTTTCCATCGCCAAAGCTTTCAGGTGAGCATTTGCAAGCGGTTGGCACCATTTTTGAGTGAACTGCCAAAAGTCAGATTTTTGCTGAAATTGTGACCCCGGGGCTTAGGGATTTTTTCAAAAAAATATTTTCTGCCGGTTAAGTTTTTGAGGGCTGATTTCTTGTCCTGTGATAAAAAGCCTTCTCTTTCGCGTGCCAAACCTTTCAGGGGAGCATTTGCAAGCGGTTGGCACCATTTTTGAGTGAACTGCCAAAAGTCAGATTTTTGCTGAAATTGTGACCCCGGGGCTTAGGGATTTTTTCAAAAAAATATTTTCTGCCGGTTAAGTTTTTGAGGGCTGATTTCTTGTCCTGTGATAAAAAGCCTTCTGTTTTGCGTGCCAAACCTTTCAGGGGAGCATTTGCAAGCGGTTGGCACCATTTTTGAGTGAACTGCCAAAAGTCAGATTTTTGCTGAAATTGTGACCCCGGGGCTTAGGGATTTTTTCAAAAAAATATTTTCTGCCGGTTAAGTTTTTGAGGGCTGATTTCTTGTCCTGTGATAAAAAGCCTTCTGTTTCCATCGCCAAAGCTTTCAGGGGAGCATTTGCAAGCGGTTGGCACCTTTTTTGAGTGAACTGCCAAAAGTCAGATTTTTGCTGAAATTGTGACCCCGGGGCTTAGGGATTTTTTCAAAAAAATATTTTCTGCCGGTTAAGTTTTTGAGGGCTGATTTCTTGTCCTGTGATAAAAAGCCTTCTGTTTCGCGTGCCAAACCTTTCAGGGGAGCATTTTCAAGCTTTTGGCACCATTTTTGAGTGAACTGCCAAAAGTCAGATTTTTTCTGAAATTGTGACCCCGGGGCTTAGGGATTTTTTCAAAAAAATATTTTCTGCCGGTTAAGTTTTTGAGGGCTGATTTCTTGTCCTGTGATAAAAAGCCTTCTGTTTCGCGTGCCAAACCTTTCAGGGGAGCATTTGCAAGCGGTTGGCACCATTTTTGAGTGAACTGCCAAAAGTCAGATTTTTGCTGAAATTGTGACCCCGGGGCTTAGGGATTTTTTCAAAAAAATATTTTCTGCCGGTTAAGTTTTTGAGGGCTGATTTCTTGTCCTGTGATAAAAAGCCTTCTCTTTCGCGTGCCAAACCTTTCAGGGGAGCATTTGCAAGCGGTTGGCACCATTTTTGAGTGAACTGCCAAAAGTCAGATTTTTGCTGAAATTGTGACCCCGGGGCTTAGGGATTTTTTCAAAAAAATATTTTCTGCCGGTTAAGTTTTTGAGGGCTGATTTCTTGTCCTGTGATAAAAAGCCTTCTGTATCGCGTGCCAAACCTTTCAGGGGAGCATTTTCAAGCTTTTGGCACCATTTTTGAGTGAACTGCCAAAAGTCAGATTTTTGCTGAAATTGTGACCCCGGGGCTTAGGGATTTTTTCAAAAAAAATTTCTGCCGGTTAAGTTTTTGAGGGCTGATTTCTTGTCCTGTGATAAAAAGCCTTCTGTTTCCATCGCCAAAGCTTTCAGGTGAGCATTTGCAAGCGGTTGGCACCATTTTTGAGTGAACTGCCAAAAGTCAGTTTTTTTCTGAAATTGTGACCCCGGGGCTTAGGGATTTTTTCAAAAAAATATTTTCTGCCGGTTAAGTTTTTGAGGGCTGATTTCTTGTCCTGTGATAAAAAGCCTTCTGTTTCCATCGCCAAAGCTTTCAGGTGAGCATTTTCAAACTTTTGGCACCATTTTTGAGTGAACTGCCAAAAGTCAGATTTTTGCTGAAATTGTGACCCCGGGGCTTAGGGATTTTTTCAAAAAAATATTTTCTGCCGGTTAAGTTTTTGAGGGCTGATTTCTTGTCCTGTGATAAAAAGCCTTCTGTTTCGCGTGCCAAACCTTTCAGGGGAGCATTTTCAAGCGGTTGGCACCATTTTTGAGTGAACTGCCAAAAGTCAGATTTTTTCTGAAATTGTGACCCCGGGGCTTAGGGATTTTTTCAAAAAAATATTTTCTGCCGGTTAAGTTTTTGAGGGCTGATTTCTTGTCCTGTGATAAAAAGCCTTCTGTTTCGCGTGCCAAACCTTTCAGGGGAGCATTTTCAAGCTTTTGGCACCATTTTTGAGTGAACTGCCAAAAGTCAGATTTTTTCTGAAATTGTGACCCCGGGGCTTAGGGATTTTTTCAAAAAATTATTTTCTGCCGGTTAAGTTTTTGAGGGCTGATTTCTTGTCCTGTGATAAAAAGCCTTCTGTTTCCATCGCCAAAGCTTTCAGGTGAGCATTTGCAAGCGGTTGGCACCATTTTTAAGTGAACTGCCAAAAGTCAGATTTTTTCTGAAATTGTGACCCCGGGGCTTAGGGATTTTTTTCAAAAAAATATTTTCTGCCGGTTAAGTTTTTGAGGGCTGATTTCTTGTCCTGTGATAAAAAGCCTTCTGTTTCGCGTGCCAAACCTTTCAGGGGAGCATTTGCAACCGGTTGGCACCATTTTTGAGTGAACTGCCAAAAGTCAGATTTTTTCTGAAATTGTGACCCCGGGGCTTAGGGATCTTTTCAAAAAAATATTTTCTGCCGGTTAAGTTTTTGAGGGCTGATTTCTTGTCCTGTGATAAAAAGCCTTCTGTTTCCATCGCCAAAGCTTTCAGGTGAGCATTTGCAAGCGGTTGGCAATATTTTTGAGTGAACTGCCAAAAGTCAGATTTTTGCTGATATTGTGACCCCGGGGCTTAGGGATTTTTTCAAAAAAATATTTTCTGCCGGTTAAGTTTTTGAGGGCTGATTTCTTGTCCTGTGATAAAAAGCCTTCTGTTTCCATCACCAAAGCTTTCAGGTGAGCATTTGCAAGCGGTTGGCACCATTTTTGAGTGAACTGCCAAAAGTCAGATTTTTGCTGAAATTGTGACCCCGGGGCTTAGGGATTTTTTCAAAAAAATATTTTCTGCCGGTTAAGTTTTTGAGGGCTGATTTCTTGTCCTGTGATAAAAAGCCTTCTGTTTCGCGTGCCAAACCTTTCAGGGGAGCATTTTCAAGCTTTTGGCACCATTTTTGAGTGAACTGCCAAAAGTCAGATTTCTTCTGAAATTGTGACCCCGGGGCTTAGGGATTTTTTCAAAAAAATATTTTCTGCCGGTTAAGTTTTTGAGGGCTGATTTCTTGTCCTGTGATAAAAAGCCTTCTGTTTCCATCGCCAAAGCTTTCAGGTGAGCATTTGCAAGCGGTTGGCACCATTTTTGAGTGAACTGCCAAAAGTCAGATTTTTGCTGAAATTGTGACCCCGGGGCTTAGGGATTTTTTCAAAAAAATATTTTCTGCCGGTTAAGTTTTTGAGGGCTGATTTCTTGTCCTGTGATAAAAAGCCTTCTGTTTCGAGTGCCAAAGCTTTCAGGTGAGCATTTGCAAGCGGTTGGCACCATTTTTGAGTGAACTGCCAAAAGTCAGATTTTTGCTGAAATTGTGACCCCGGGGCTTAGGGATTTTTTCAAAAAAATATTTTCTGCCGGTTAAGTTTTTGAGGGCTGATTTCTTGTCCTGTGATAAAAAGCCTTCTGTTTCGCGTGCCAAACCTTTCAGGGGAGCATTTGCAAGCGGTTGGCACCATTTTTGAGTGAACTGCCAAAAGTCAGATTTTTGCTGAAATTGTGACCCCGGGGCTTAGGGATTTTTTTAAAAAAAATTTTCTGCCGGTTAAGTTTTTGAGGGCTGATTTCTTGTCCTGTGATAAAAAGCCTTCTGTTTCCATCGCCAAAGCTTTCAGGTGAGCATTTGCAAGCGGTTGGCACCATTTTTGAGTGAACTGCCAAAAGTCAGATTTTTGCTGAAATTGTGACCCCGGGGCTTAGGGATTTTTTCAAAAAAATATTTTCTGCCGGTTAAGTTTTTGAGGGCTGATTTCTTCTCCTGTGATAAAAAGCCTTCTGTTTCGCGTGCCAAACCTTTCAGGGGAGCATTTTCAAGCTTTTGGCACCATTTTTGAGTGAACTGCCAAAAGTCAGATTTTTTCTGAAATTGTGACCCCGGGGCTTAGGGATTTTTTCAAAAAATTATTTTCTGCCGGTTAAGTTTTTGAGGGCTGATTTCTTGTCCTGTGATAAAAAGCCTTCTGTTTCCATCGCCAAAGCTTTCAGGTGAGCATTTGCAAGCGGCTGGCACCATTTTTGAGTGAACTGCCAAAAGTCAGATTTTTGCTGAAATTGTGACCCCGGGGCTTAGGGATTTTTTCAAAAAAATATTTTCTGCCGGTTAAGTTTTTGAGGGCGGATTTCTTGTCCTGTGATAAAAAGCCTTCTGTTTCCATCGCCAAAGCTTTCAGGTGAGCATTTGCAAGCGGTTGGCACCATTTTTGAGTGAACTGCCAAAAGTCAGATTTTTGCTGAAATTGTGACCCCGGGGCTTAGGGATTTTTTCAAAAAAATATTTTCTGCCGGTTAAGTTTTTGAGGGCTGATTTCTTCTCCTGTGATAAAAAGCCTTCTGTTTCGAGTGCCAAACCTTTCAGGGGAGCATTTTCAAGCTTTTGGCACCATTTTTGAGTGAACTGCCAAAAGTCAGATTTTTTCTGAAATTGTTACCCCGGGGCTTAGGGATTTTTTCAAAAAAATATTTTCTGCCGGTTAAGTTTTTGAGGGCTGATTTCTTGTCCTGTGATAAAAAGCCTTCTGTTTCGAGTGCCAAACCTTTCAGGGGAGCATTTTCAAGCTTTTGGCACCATTTTTGAGTGAACTGCCAAAAGTCAGATTTTTGCTGAAATTGTGACCCCGGGGCTTAGGGATTTTTTCCCAAAAATATTTTCTGCCGGTTAAGTTTTTGAGGGCTGATTTCTTGTCCTGTGATAAAAAGCCTTCTGTTTCCATCGCCAAAGCTTTCAGGTGAGCATTTGCAAGCGGTTGGCACCATTTTTGAGTGAACTGCCAAAAGTCAGATTTTTGCTGAAATTGTGACCCCGGGGCTTAGGGATTTTTTCAAAAAAATATTTTCTGCCGGTTAAGTTTTTGAGGGCTGATTTCTTGTCCTGTGATAAAAAGCCTTCTGTTTCCATCGCCAAAGCTTTCAGGTGAGCATTTGCAAGCGGTTGGCACCATTTTTGAGTGAACTGCCAAAAGTCAGATTTTTGCTGAAATTGTGACCCCGGGGCTTAGGGATTTTTTCAAAAAAATATTTTCTGCCGGTTAAGTTTTTGAGGGCTGATTTCTTGTCCTGTGATAAAAAGCCTTCTGTTTCCATCGCCAAAGCTTTCAGGTGAGCATTTGCAAGCGGCTGGCACCATTTTTGAGTGAACTGCCAAAAGTCAGATTTTTGCTGAAATTGTGACCCCGGGGCTTAGGGATTTTTTCAAAAAAATATTTTCTGCCGGTTAAGTTTTTGAGGGCGGATTTCTTGTCCTGTGATAAAAAGCCTTCTGTTTCCATCGCCAAAGCTTTCAGGTCAGCATTTGCAAGCGGTTGGCACCATTTTTGAGTGAACTGCCAAAAGTCAGATTTTTTCTGAAATTGTGACCCCGGGGCTTAGGGATTTTTTCAAAAAAATATTTTCTGCCGGTTAAGTTTTTGAGGGCTGATTTCTTGTCCTGTGATAAAAAGCCTTCTGTTTCGCGTGCCAAACCTTTCAGGGGAGCATTTTCAAGCTTTTGGCACCATTTTTGAGTGAACTGCCAAAAGTCAGATTTTTTCTGAAATTGTGACCCCGGGGCTTAGGGATTTTTTCAAAAAATTATTTTCTGCCGGTTAAGTTTTTGAGGGCTGATTTCTTGTCCTGTGATAAAAAGCCTTCTGTTTCCATCGCCAAAGCTTTCAGGTGAGCATTTGCAAGCGGTTGGCACCATTTTTGAGTGAACTGCCAAAAGTCAGATTTTTGCTGAAATTGTGACCCCGGGGCTTAGGGATTTTTTCAAAAAAATATTTTCTGCCGGTTAAGTTTTTGAGGGCTGATTTCTTGTCCTGTGATAAAAAGCCTTCTGTTTCCATCGCCAAAGCTTTCAGGTGAGCATTTGCAAGCGGTTGGCACCATTTTTGAGTGAACTGCGAAAAGTCAGATTTTTTCTGAAATTGTGACCCCGGGGCTTAGGGATTTTTTCAAAAAAATATTTTCTGCCGGTTAAGTTTTTGAGGGCTGATTTCTTGTCCTGTGATAAAAAGCCTTCTGTATCGCGTGCCAAACCTTTCAGGGGAGCATTTGCAAGCGGTTGGCACCATTTTTGAGTGAACTGCCAAAAGTCAGATTTTTGCTGAAATTGTGACCCCGGGGCTTAGGGATTTTTTCAAAAAAATATTTTCTGCCGGTTAAGTTTTTGAGGGCTGATTTCTTGTCCTGTGATAAAAAGCCTTCTGTTTCGCGTGTCAAACCTTTCAGGTGAGCATTTGCAAGCGGTTGGCACCATTTTTGAGTGAACTGCCAAAAGTCAGATTTTTTCTGAAATTGTGACCCCGGGGCTTAGGGATTTTTTCAAAAAAATATTTTCTGCCGGTTAAGTTTTTGAGGGCTGATTTCTTGTCCTGTGATAAAAAGCCTGCTGTTTCGCGTGCCAAACCTTTCAGGGGAGCATTTTCAAGCTTTTGGCACCATTTTTGAGTGAACTGCCAAAAGTCAGATTTTTTCTGAAATTGTGACCCCGGGGCTTAGGGATTTTTTCAAAAAATTATTTTCTGCCGGTTAAGTTTTTGAGGGCTAATTTCTTGTCCTGTGATAAAAAGCCTTCTGTTTCCATCGCCAAAGCTTTCAGGTGAGCATTTGCAAGCGGTTGGCACCATTTTTAAGTGAACTGCCAAAAGTCAGATTTTTTCTGAAATTGTGACCCCGGGGCTTAGGGATTTTTTCAAAAAAATATTTTCTGCCGGTTAAGTTTTTGAGGGCTGATTTCTTGTCCTGTGATAAAAAGCCTTCTGTTTCGCGTGCCAAACCTTTCAGGGGAGCATTTGCAACCGGTTGGCACCATTTTTGAGTGAACTGCCAAAAGTCAGATTTTTGCTGAAATTGTGACCCCGGGGCTTAGGGATCTTTTCAAAAAAATATTTTCTGCCGGTTAAGTTTTTGAGGGCTGATTTCTTGTCCTGTGATAAAAAGCCTTCTGTTTCCATCGCCAAAGCTTTCAGGTGAGCATTTGCAAGCGGTTGGCACCATTTTTAAGTGAACTGCCAAAAGTCAGATTTTTTCTGAAATTGTGACCCCGGGGCTTAGGGATTTTTTCAAAAAAATATTTTCTGCCGGTTAAGTTTTTGAGGGCTGATTTCTTGTCCTGTGATAAAAAGCCTTCTGTTTCGCGTGCCAAACCTTTCAGGGGAGCATTTGCAACCGGTTGGCACCATTTTTGAGTGAACTGCCAAAAGTCAGATTTTTTCTGAAATTGTGACCCCGGGGCTTAGGGATCTTTTCAAAAAAATATTTTCTGCCGGTTAAGTTTTTGAGGGCTGATTTCTTGTCCTGTGATAAAAAGCCTTCTGTTTCCATCGCCAAAGCTTTCAGGTGAGCATTTGCAAGCGGTTGGCACCATTTTTGAGTGAACTGCCAAAAGTCAGATTTTTGCTGAAATTGTGACCCCGGGGCTTAGGGATTTTTTCAAAAAAATATTTTCTGCCGGTTAAGTTTTTGAGGGCTGATTTCTTGTCCTGTGATAAAAAGCCTTCTGTTTCGCGTGCCAAACCTTTCAGGGGAGCATTTGCAAGCGGTTGGCACCATTTTTGAGTGAACTGCCAAAAGTCAGATTTTTGCTGAAATTGTGACCCCGGGGCTTAGGGATTTTTTCAAAAAAATATTTTCTGCCGGTTAAGTTTTTGAGGGCTGATTTCTTGTCCTGTGATAAAAAGCCTTCTGTTTCGCGTGCCAAAGCTTTCAGGTGAGCATTTGCAAGCGGTTGGCACCATTTTTGAGTGAACTGCCAAAAGTCAGATTTTTGCTGAAATTGTGACCCCGGGGCTTAGGGATTTTTTCAAAAAAATATTTTCTGCCGGTTAAGTTTTTGAGGGCTGATTTCTTGTCCTGTGATAAAAAGCCTTCTGTTTCGCGTGCCAAACCTTTCAGGAGAGCATTTGCAAGCGGTTGGCACCATTTTTGAGTGAACTGCCAAAAGTCAGATTTTTGCTGAAATTGTGACCCCGGGGCTTAGGGATTTTTTCAAAAAAATATTTTCCGCCGGTTAAGTTTTTGAGGGCTGATTTCTTGTCCTGTGATAAAAAGCCTTCTGTTTCCATCGCCAAAGCTTTCAGGGGAGCATTTGCAAGCGGTTGGCACCATTTTTGAGTGAACTGCCAAAAGTCAGATTTTTGCTGAAATTGTGACCCCGGGGCTTAGGGATTTTTTCAAAAAAATATTTTCTGCCGGTTAAGTTTTTGAGGGCTGATTTCTTGTCCTGTGATAAAAAGCCTTCTCTTTCGCGTGCCAAACCTTTCAGGGGAGCATTTGCAAGCGGTTGGCACCATTTTTGAGTGAACTGCCAAAAGTCAGATTTTTGCTAAAATTGTGACCCCGGGGCTTAGGGGTTTTTTCAAAAAAATATTTTCTGCCGGTTAAGTTTTTGAGGGCTGATTTCTTGTCCTGTGATAAAAAGCCTTCTGTTTCCATCGCCAAAGCTTTCAGGGGAGCATTTGCAAGCGGTTGGCACCATTTTTGAGTGAACTGCCAAAAGTCAGATTTTTGCTGAAATTGTGACCCCGGGGCTTAGGGATTTTTTCAAAAAAATATTTTCTGCCGCTTAAGTTTTTGAGGGCTGATTTCTTGTCCTGTGATAAAAAGCCTTCTCTTTCGCGTGCCAAACCTTTCAGGGGAGCATTTGCAAGCGGTTGGCACCATTTTTGAGTGAACTGCCAAAAGTCAGATTTTTGCTAAAATTGTGACCCCGGGGCTTAGGGGTTTTTTCAAAAAAATATTTTCTGCCGGTTAAGTTTTTGAGGGCTGATTTCTTGTCCTGTGATAAAAAGCCTTCTGTTTCCATCGCCAAAGCTTTCAGGGGAGCATTTGCAAGCGGTTGGCACCATTTTTGAGTGAACTGCCAAAAGTCAGATTTTTGCTGAAATTGTGACCCCGGGGCTTAGGGATTTTTTCAAAAAAATATTTTCTGCCGGTTAAGTTTTTGAGGGCTGATTTCTTGTCCTGTGATAAAAAGCCTTCTGTTTCGCGTGCCAAACCTTTCAGGGGAACATTTTCAAGCTTTTGGCACCATTTTTGAGTGAACTGCCAAAAGTCAGATTTTTTCTGAAATTGTGACCCCGGGGCTTAGGGATTTTTTCAAAAAATTATTTTCTGCCGGTTAAGTTTTTGAGGGCTGATTTCTTGTCCTGTGATAAAAAGCCTTCTGTTTCCATCGCCAAAGCTTTCAGGTGAGCATTTGCAAGCGGTTGGCACCATTTTTAAGTGAACTGCCAAAAGTCAGATTTTTTCTGAAATTGTGACCCCGGGGCTTAGGGATTTTTTCAAAAAAATATTTTCTGCCGGTTAAGTTTTTGAGGGCTGATTTCTTGTCCTGTGATAAAAAGCCTTCTGTTTCGCGTGCCAAACCTTTCAGGGGAGCATTTGCAACCGGTTGGCACCATTTTTGAGTGAACTGCCAAAAGTCAGATTTTTTCTGAAATTGTGACCCCGGGGCTTAGGGATTTTTTCAAAAAAATATTTTCTGCCGGTTAAGTTTTTGAGGGCTGATTTCTTGTCCTGTGATAAAAAGCCTTCTGTTTCCATCGCCAAAGCTTTCAGGGGAGCATTTGCAAGCGGTTGGCACCATTTTTGAGTGAACTGCCAAAAGTCAGATTTTTGCTGAAATTGTGACCCCGGGGCTTAGGGATTTTTTCAAAAAAATATTTTCTGCCGGTTAAGTTTTTGAGGGCTGATTTCTTGTCCTGTGATAAAAAGCCTTCTGTTTCCATCGCCAAAGCTTTCAGGTGAGCATTTGCAAGCGGTTGGCACCATTTTTGAGTGAACTGCCAAAAGTCAGATTTTTGCTGAAATTGTGACCCCGGGGCTTAGGGATTTTTTCAAAAAAATATTTTCTGCCGGTTAAGTTTTTGAGGGCTGATTTCTTGTCCTGTGATAAAAAGCCTTCTGTTTCCATCGCCAAAGCTTTCAGGTGAGCATTTGCAAGCGGTTGGCACCATTTTTGAGTGAACTGCCAAAAGTCAGATTTTTGCTGAAATTGTGACCCCGGGGCTTAGGGATTTTTTCAAAAAAATATTTTCTGCCGGTTAAGTTTTTGAGGGCTGATTTCTTGTCCTGTGATAAAAAGCCTTCTCTTTCGCGTGCCAAACCTTTCAGGGGAGCATTTGCAAGCGGTTGGCACCATTTTTGAGTGAACTGCCAAAAGTCAGATTTTTGCTGAAATTGTGACCCCGGGGCTTAGGGATTTTTTCAAAAAAATATTTTCTGCCGGTTAAGTTTTTGAGGGCTGATTTCTTGTCCTGTGATAAAAAGCCTTCTGTTTCGCGTGCCAAACCTTTCAGGGGAGCATTTGCAAGCGGTTGGCACCATTTTTGAGTGAACTGCCAAAAGTCAGATTTTTGCTGAAATTGTGACCCCGGGGCTTAGGGATTTTTTCAAAAAAATATTTTCTGCCGGTTAAGTTTTTGAGGGCTGATTTCTTGTCCTGTGATAAAAAGCCTTCTGTTTCCATCGCCAAAGCTTTCAGGGGAGCATTTGCAAGCGGTTGGCACCTTTTTTGAGTGAACTGCCAAAAGTCAGATTTTTGCTGAAATTGTGACCCCGGGGCTTAGGGATTTTTTCAAAAAAATATTTTCTGCCGGTTACGTTTTTGAGGGCTGATTTCTTGTCCTGTGATAAAAAGCCTTCTGTTTCGCGTGCCAAACCTTTCAGGGGAGCATTTTCAAGCTTTTGGCACCATTTTTGAGTGAACTGCCAAAAGTCAGATTTTTTCTGAAATTGTGACCCCGGGGCTTAGGGATTTTTTCAAAAAATTATTTTCTGCCGGTTAAGTTTTTGAGGGCTGATTTCTTGTCCTGTGATAAAAAGCCTTCTGTTTCCATCGCCAAAGCTTTCAGGTGAGCATTTGCAAGCGGTTGGCACCATTTTTAAGTGAACTGCCAAAAGTCAGATTTTTTCTGAAATTGTGACCCCGGGGCTTAGGGATTTTTTCAAAAAAATATTTTCTGCCGGTTAAGTTTTTGAGGGCTGATTTCTTGTCCTGTGATAAAAAGCCTTCTGTTTCGCGTGCCAAACCTTTCAGGGGAGCATTTGCAACCGGTTGGCACCATTTTTGAGTGAACTGCCAAAAGTCAGATTTTTTCTGAAATTGTGACCCCGGGGCTTAGGGATTTTTTCAAAAAAATATTTTCTGCCGGTTAAGTTTTTGAGGGCTGATTTCTTGTCCTGTGATAAAAAGCCTTCTGTTTCCATCGCCAAAGCTTTCAGGGGAGCATTTGCAAGCGGTTGGCACCATTTTTGAGTGAACTGCCAAAAGTCAGATTTTTGCTGAAATTGTGACCCCGGGGCTTAGGGATTTTTTCAAAAAAATATTTTCTGCCGGTTAAGTTTTTGAGGGCTGATTTCTTGTCCTGTGATAAAAAGCCTTCTGTTTCCATCGCCAAAGCTTTCAGGTGAGC
Source organism: Podarcis liolepis (assembly GCF_965112155.1). Taxonomy (NCBI): domain Eukaryota; kingdom Metazoa; phylum Chordata; class Lepidosauria; order Squamata; family Lacertidae; genus Podarcis; species Podarcis liolepis. The sequence continues at coordinate 800,305 of NW_028148817.1, read as the reverse complement.
ATTTGCAAGCGGTTGGCACCATTTTTGAGTGAACTGCCAAAAGTCAGATTTTTGCTGAAATTGTGACCCCGGGGCTTAGGGATTTTTTCAAAAAAATATTTTCTGCCGGTTAAGTTTTTGAGGGCTGATTTCTTGTCCTGTGATAAAAAGCCTTCTGTTTCCATCGCCAAAGCTTTCAGGGGAGCATTTGCAAGCGGTTGGCACCATTTTTGAGTGAACTGCCAAAAGTCAGATTTTTGCTGAAATTGTGACCCCGGGGCTTAGGGATTTTTTCAAAAAAATATTTTCTGCCGGTTAAGTTTTTGAGGGCTGATTTCTTGTCCTGTGATAAAAAGCCTTCTCTTTCGCGTGCCAAACCTTTCAGGGGAGCATTTGCAAGCGGTTGGCACCATTTTTGAGTGAACTGCCAAAAGTCAGATTTTTGCTGAAATTGTGACCCCGGGGCTTAGGGATTTTTTCAAAAAAATATTTTCTGCCGGTTAAGTTTTTGAGGGCTGATTTCTTGTCCTGTGATAAAAAGCCTTCTGTTTCGCGTGCCAAACCTTTCAGGGGAGCATTTGCAAGCGGTTGGCACCATTTTTGAGTGAACTGCCAAAAGTCAGATTTTTGCTGAAATTGTGACCCCGGGGCTTAGGGATTTTTTCAAAAAAATATTTTCTGCCGGTTAAGTTTTTGAGGGCTGATTTCTTGTCCTGTGATAAAAAGCCTTCTGTTTCCATCGCCAAAGCTTTCAGGGGAGCATTTGCAAGCGGTTGGCACCTTTTTTGAGTGAACTGCCAAAAGTCAGATTTTTGCTGAAATTGTGACCCCGGGGCTTAGGGATTTTTTCAAAAAAATATTTTCTGCCGGTTAAGTTTTTGAGGGCTGATTTCTTGTCCTGTGATAAAAAGCCTTCTGTTTCGCGTGCCAAACCTTTCAGGGGAGCATTTTCAAGCTTTTGGCACCATTTTTGAGTGAACTGCCAAAAGTCAGATTTTTTCTGAAACTGTGACCCCGGGGCTTAGGGATTTTTTCAAAAAAATATTTTCTGCCGGTTAAGTTTTTGAGGGCTGATTTCTTGTCCTGTGATAAAAAGCCTTCTGTTTCGCGTGCCAAAGCTTTCAGGGGAGCATTTGCAAGCGGTTGGCACCATTTTTGAGTGAACTGCCAAAAGTCAGATTTTTGCTGAAATTGTGACCCCGGGGCTTAGGGATTTTTTCAAAAAAATATTTTCTGCCGGTTAAGTTTTTGAGGGCTGATTTCTTGTCCTGTGATAAAAAGCCTTCTCTTTCGCGTGCCAAACCTTTCAGGGGAGCATTTGCAAGCGGTTGGCACCATTTTTGAGTGAACTGCCAAAAGTCAGATTTTTGCTGAAATTGTGACCCCGGGGCTTAGGGATTTTTTCAAAAAAATATTTTCTGCCGGTTAAGTTTTTGAGGGCTGATTTCTTGTCCTGTGATAAAAAGCCTTCTGTTTCGCGTGCCAAACCTTTCAGGGGAGCATTTGCAAGCGGTTGGCACCATTTTTGAGTGAACTGCCAAAAGTCAGATTTTTGCTGAAATTGTGACCCCGGGGCTTAGGGATTTTTTCAAAAAAATATTTTCTGCCGGTTAAGTTTTTGAGGGCTGATTTCTTGTCCTGTGATAAAAAGCCTTCTGTTTCCATCGCCAAAGCTTTCAGGGGAGCATTTGCAAGCGGTTGGCACCTTTTTTGAGTGAACTGCCAAAAGTCAGATTTTTGCTGAAATTGTGACCCCGGGGCTTAGGGATTTTTTCAAAAAAATATTTTCTGCCGGTTAAGTTTTTGAGGGCTGATTTCTTGTCCTGTGATAAAAAGCCTTCTGTTTCCATCGCCAAAGCTTTCAGGGGAGCATTTGCAAGCGGTTGGCACCTTTTTTGAGTGAACTGCCAAAAGTCAGATTTTTGCTGAAATTGTGACCCCGGGGCTTAGGGATTTTTTCAAAAAAATATTTTCTGCCGGTTAAGTTTTTGAGGGCTGATTTCTTGTCCTGTGATAAAAAGCCTTCTGTTTCGCGTGCCAAACCTTTCAGGGGAGCATTTGCAAGCGGTTGGCACCATTTTTGAGTGAACTGCCAAAAGTCAGATTTTTGCTGAAATTGTGACCCCGGGGCTTAGGGATTTTTTCAAAAAAATATTTTCTGCCGGTTAAGTTTTTGAGGGCTGATTTCTTGTCCTGTGATAAAAAGCCTTCTGTTTCCATCGCCAAAGCTTTCAGGGGAGCATTTGCAAGCGGTTGGCACCATTTTTGAGTGAACTGCCAAAGGTCAGATTTTTGCTGAAATTGTGACCCCGGGGCTTAGGGATTTTTTCAAAAAAATATTTTCTGCCGGTTAAGTTTTTGAGGGCTGATTTCTTGTCCTGTGATAAAAAGCCTTCTGTTTCCATCGCCAAAGCTTTCAGGTGTGCATTTGCAAGTGGTTGGCACCATTTTTGAGTGAACTGCCAAAAGTCAGATTTTTGCTGAAATTGTGACCCCGGGGCTTAGGGATTTTTTCAAAAAAATATTTTCTGCCGGTTAAGTTTTTGAGGGCTGATTTCTTGTCCTGTGATAAAAAGCCTTCTGTTTCCATCGCCAAAGCTTTCAGGTGAGCATTTGCAAGCGGTTGGCAGCATTTTTGAGTGAACTGCCAAAAGTCAGATTTTTGCTGAAATTGTGACCCCGGGGCTTAGGGATTTTTTCAAAAAAATATTTTCTGCCGGTTAAGTTTTTGAGGGCTGATTTCTTGTCCTGTGATAAAAAGCCTTCTCTTTCGCGTGCCAAACCTTTCAGGGGAGCATTTGCAAGCGGTTGGCACCATTTTTGAGTGAACTGCCAAAAGTCAGATTTTTGCTAAAATTGTGACCCCGGGGCTTAGGGATTTTTTCAAAAAAATATTTTCTGCCGGTTAAGTTTTTGAGGGCTGATTTCTTGTCCTGTGATAAAAAGCCTTCTGTTTCCATCGCCAAAGCTTTCAGGGGAGCATTTGCAAGCGGTTGGCACCATTTTTGAGTGAACTGCCAAAAGTCAGATTTTTGCTGAAATTGTGACCCCGGGGCTTAGGGATTTTTTCAAAAAAATATTTTCTGCCGGTTAAGTTTTTGAGGGCTGATTTCTTGTCCTGTGATAAAAAGCCTTCTGTTTCGCGTGCCAAACCTTTCAGGGGAGCATTTTCAAGCTTTTGGCACCATTTTTGAGTGAACTGCCAAAAGTCAGATTTTTTCTGAAATTGTGACCCCGGGGCTTAGGGATTTTTTCAAAAAATTATTTTCTGCCGGTTAAGTTTTTGAGGGCTGATTTCTTGTCCTGTGATAAAAAGCCTTCTGTTTCCATCGCCAAAGCTTTCAGGGGAGCATTTGCAAGCGGTTGGCACCATTTATGAGTGAACTGCCAAAAGTCAGATTTTTGCTGAAATTGTGACCCCGGGGCTTAGGGATTTTTTCAAAAAAATATTTTCTGCCGGTTAAGTTTTTGAGGGCTGATTTCTTGTCCTGTGATAAAAAGCCTTCTGTTTCCATCGCCAAAGCTTTCAGGTGAGCATTTGCAAGCGGTTGGCACCATTTTTGAGTGAACTGCCAAAAGTCAGATTTTTGCTGAAATTGTGACCCCGGGGCTTAGGGATTTTTTCAAAAAAATATTTTCTGCCGGTTAAGTTTTTGAGGGCTGATTTCTTGTCCTGTGATAAAAAGCCTTCTCTTTCGCGTGCCAAACCTTTCAGGCGAGCATTTGCAAGCGGTTGGCACCATTTTTGAGTGAACTGCCAAAAGTCAGATTTTTGCTGAAATTGTGACCCCGGGGCTTAGGGATTTTTTCAAAAAAATATTTTCTGCCGGTTAAGTTTTTGAGGGCTGATTTCTTGTCCTGTGATAAAAAGCCTTCTGTTTCGCGTGCCAAACCTTTCAGGGGAGCATTTGCAAGCGGTTGGCACCATTTTTGAGTGAACTGCCAAAAGTCAGATTTTTGCTGAAATTGTGACCCCGGGGCTTAGGGATTTTTTCAAAAAAATATTTTCTGCCGGTTAAGTTTTTGAGGGCTGATTTCTTGTCCTGTGATAAAAAGCCTTCTGTTTCCATCGCCAAAGCTTTCAGGGGAGCATTTGCAAGCGGTTGGCACCTTTTTTGAGTGAACTGCCAAAAGTCAGATTTTTGCTGAAATTGTGACCCCGGGGCTTAGGGATTTTTTCAAAAAAATATTTTCTGCCGGTTAAGTTTTTGAGGGCTGATTTCTTGTCCTGTGATAAAAAGCCTTCTGTTTCGCGTGCCAAACCTTTCAGGGGAGCATTTTCAAGCTTTTGGCACCATTTTTGAGTGAACTGCCAAAAGTCAGATTTTTTCTGAAATTGTGACCCCGGGGCTTAGGGATTTTTTCAAAAAAATATTTTCTGCCGGTTAAGTTTTTGAGGGCTGATTTCTTGTCCTGTGATAAAAAGCCTTCTCTTTCGCGTGCCAAACCTTTCAGGGGAGCATTTGCAAGCGGTTGGCACCATTTTTGAGTGAACTGCCAAAAGTCAGATTTTTGCTAAAATTGTGAACCCGGGGCTTAGGGATTTTTTCAAAAAAATATTTTCTGCCGGTTAAGTTTTTGAGGGCTGATTTCTTGTCCTGTGATAAAAAGCCTTCTGTTTCCATCGCCAAAGCTTTCAGGGGAGCATTTGCAAGCGGTTGGCACCATTTTTGAGTGAACTGCCAAAAGTCAGATTTTTGCTGAAATTGTGACCCCGGGGCTTAGGGATTTTTTCAAAAAAATATTTTCTGCCGGTTAAGTTTTTGAGGGCTGATTTCTTGTCCTGTGATAAAAAGCCTTCTGTTTCGCGTGCCAAACCTTTCAGGGGAGCATTTTCAAGCTTTTGGCACCATTTTTGAGTGAACTGCCAAAAGTCAGATTTTTGCTGAAATTGTGACCCCGGGGCTTAGGGATTTTTTCAAAAAAATATTTTCTGCCGGTTAAGTTTTTGAGGGCTGATTTCTTGTCCTGTGATAAAAAGCCTTCTGTTTCCATCGCCAAAGCTTTCAGGTGAGCATTTGCAAGCGGTTGGCACCATTTTTAAGTGAACTGCCAAAAGTCAGATTTTTTCTGAAATTGTGACCCCGGGGCTTAGGGATTTTTTCAAAAAAATATTTTCTGCCGGTTAAGTTTTTGAGGGCTGATTTCTTGTCCTGTGATAAAAAGCCTTCTGTTTCGCGTGCCAAACCTTTCAGGGGAGCATTTGCAACCGGTTGGCACCATTTTTGAGTGAACTGCCAAAAGTCAGATTTTTTCTGAAATTGTGACCCCGGGGCTTAGGGATTTTTTCAAAAAAATATTTTCTGCCGGTTAAGTTTTTGAGGGCTGATTTCTTGTCCTGTGATAAAAAGCCTTCTGTTTCCATCGCCAAAGCTTTCAGGGGAGCATTTGCAAGCGGTTGGCACCATTTTTGAGTGAACTGCCAAAAGTCAGATTTTTGCTGAAATTGTGACCCCGGGGCTTAGGGATTTTTTCAAAAAAATATTTTCTGCCGGTTAAGTTTTTGAGGGCTGATTTCTTGTCCTGTGATAAAAAGCCTTCTGTTTCGCGTGCCAAACCTTTCAGGGGAGCATTTTCAAGCTTTTGGCACCATTTTTGAGTGAACTGCCAAAAGTCAGATTTTTGCTGAAATTGTGACCCCGGGGCTTAGGGATTTTTTCAAAAAAATATTTTCTGCCGGTTAAGTTTTTGAGGGCTGATTTCTTGTCCTGTGATAAAAAGCCTTCTGTTTCCATCGCCAAAGCTTTCAGGTGAGCATTTGCAAGCGGTTGGCACCATTTTTAAGTGAACTGCCAAAAGTCAGATTTTTTCTGAAATTGTGACCCCGGGGCTTAGGGATTTTTTCAAAAAAATATTTTCTGCCGGTTAAGTTTTTGAGGGCTGATTTCTTGTCCTGTGATAAAAAGCCTTCTGTTTCGCGTGCCAAACCTTTCAGGGGAGCATTTGCAACCGGTTGGCACCATTTTTGAGTGAACTGCCAAAAGTCAGATTTTTTCTGAAATTGTGACCCCGGGGCTTAGGGATTTTTTCAAAAAAATATTTTCTGCCGGTTAAGTTTTTGAGGGCTGATTTCTTGTCCTGTGATAAAAAGCCTTCTGTTTCCATCGCCAAAGCTTTCAGGGGAGCATTTGCAAGCGGTTGGCACCATTTTTGAGTGAACTGCCAAAAGTCAGATTTTTGCTGAAATTGTGACCCCGGGGCTTAGGGATTTTTTCAAAAAAATATTTTCTGCCGGTTAAGTTTTTGAGGGCTGATTTCTTGTCCTGTGATAAAAAGCCTTCTGTTTCGCGTGCCAAACCTTTCAGGGGAGCATTTTCAAGCTTTTGGCACCATTTTTGAGTGAACTGCCAAAAGTCAGATTTTTGCTGAAATTGTGACCCCGGGGCTTAGGGATTTTTTCAAAAAAATATTTTCTGCCGGTTAAGTTTTTGAGGGCTGATTTCTTGTCCTGTGATAAAAAGCCTTCTGTTTCCATCGCCAAAGCTTTCAGGTGAGCATTTGCAAGCGGTTGGCACCATTTTTAAGTGAACTGCCAAAAGTCAGATTTTTTCTGAAATTGTGACCCCGGGGCTTAGGGATTTTTTCAAAAAAATATTTTCTGCCGGTTAAGTTTTTGAGGGCTGATTTCTTGTCCTGTGATAAAAAGCCTTCTGTTTCGCGTGCCAAACCTTTCAGGGGAGCATTTGCAACCGGTTGGCACCATTTTTGAGTGAACTGCCAAAAGTCAGATTTTTTCTGAAATTGTGACCCCGGGGCTTAGGGATTTTTTCAAAAAAATATTTTCTGCCGGTTAAGTTTTTGAGGGCTGATTTCTTGTCCTGTGATAAAAAGCCTTCTGTTTCGCGTGCCAAACCTTTCAGGGGAGCATTTTCAAGCTTTTGGCACCATTTTTGAGTGAACTGCCAAAAGTCAGATTTTTGCTGAAATTGTGACCCCGGGGCTTAGGGATTTTTTCAAAAAAATATTTTCTGCCGGTTAAGTTTTTGAGGGCTGATTTCTTGTCCTGTGATAAAAAGCCTTCTGTTTCCATCGCCAAAGCTTTCAGGGGAGCATTTGCAAGCGGTTGGCACCATTTTTGAGTGAACTGCCAAAAGTCAGATTTTTGCTGAAATTGTGACCCCGGGGCTTAGGGATTTTTTCAAAAAAATATTTTCTGCCGGTTAAGTTTTTGAGGGCTGATTTCTTGTCCTGTGATAAAAAGCCTTCTCTTTCGCGTGCCAAACCTTTCAGGGGAGCATTTGCAAGCGGTTGGCACCATTTTTGAGTGAACTGCCAAAAGTCAGATTTTTGCTGAAATTGTGACCCCGGGGCTTAGGGATTTTTTCAAAAAAATATTTTCTGCCGGTTAAGTTTTTGAGGGCTGATTTCTTGTCCTGTGATAAAAAGCCTTCTGTTTCGCGTGCCAAACCTTTCAGGGGAGCATTTGCAAGCGGTTGGCACCATTTTTGAGTGAACTGCCAAAAGTCAGATTTTTGCTGAAATTGTGACCCCGGGGCTTAGGGATTTTTTCAAAAAAATATTTTCTGCCGGTTAAGTTTTTGAGGGCTGATTTCTTGTCCTGTGATAAAAAGCCTTCTGTTTCCATCGCCAAAGCTTTCAGGGGAGCATTTGCAAGCGGTTGGCACCTTTTTTGAGTGAACTGCCAAAAGTCAGATTTTTGCTGAAATTGTGACCCCGGGGCTTAGGGATTTTTTCAAAAAAATATTTTCTGCCGGTTAAGTTTTTGAGGGCTGATTTCTTGTCCTGTGATAAAAAGCCTTCTGTTTCCATCGCCAAAGCTTTCAGGGGAGCATTTGCAAGCGGTTGGCACCTTTTTTGAGTGAACTGCCAAAAGTCAGATTTTTGCTGAAATTGTGACCCCGGGGCTTAGGGATTTTTTCAAAAAAATATTTTCTGCCGGTTAAGTTTTTGAGGGCTGATTTCTTGCCCTGTGATAAAAAGCCTTCTGTTTCGCGTGCCAAACCTTTCAGGGGAGCATTTGCAAGCGGTTGGCACCATTTTTGAGTGAACTGCCAAAAGTCAGATTTTTGCTGAAATTGTGACCCCGGGGCTTAGGGATTTTTTCAAAAAAATATTTTCTGCCGGTTAAGTTTTTGAGGGCTGATTTCTTGTCCTGTGATAAAAAGCCTTCTGTTTCCATCGCCAAAGCTTTCAGGGGAGCATTTGCAAGCGGTTGGCACCATTTTTGAGTGAACTGCCAAAGGTCAGATTTTTGCTGAAATTGTGACCCCGGGGCTTAGGGATTTTTTCAAAAAAATATTTTCTGCCGGTTAAGTTTTTGAGGGCTGATTTCTTGTCCTGTGATAAAAAGCCTTCTGTTTCCATCGCCAAAGCTTTCAGGTGAGCATTTGCAAGTGGTTGGCACCATTTTTGAGTGAACTGCCAAAAGTCAGATTTTTGCTGAAATTGTGACCCCGGGGCTTAGGGATTTTTTCAAAAAAATATTTTCTGCCGGTTAAGTTTTTGAGGGCTGATTTCTTGTCCTGTGATAAAAAGCCTTCTGTTTCCATCGCCAAAGCTTTCAGGTGAGCATTTGCAAGCGGTTGGCACCATTTTTGAGTGAACTGCCAAAAGTCAGATTTTTGCTGAAATTGTGACCCCGGGGCTTAGGGATTTTTTCAAAAAAATATTTTCTGCCGGTTAAGTTTTTGAGGGCTGATTTCTTGTCCTGTGATAAAAAGCCTTCTCTTTCGCGTGCCAAACCTTTCAGGGGAGCATTTGCAAGCGGTTGGCACCATTTTTGAGTGAACTGCCAAAAGTCAGATTTTTGCTAAAATTGTGACCCCGGGGCTTAGGGATTTTTTCAAAAAAATATTTTCTGCCGGTTAAGTTTTTGAGGGCTGATTTCTTGTCCTGTGATAAAAAGCCTTCTGTTTCCATCGCCAAAGCTTTCAGGGGAGCATTTGCAAGCGGTTGGCACCATTTTTGAGTGAACTGCCAAAAGTCAGATTTTTGCTGAAATTGTGACCCCGGGGCTTAGGGATTTTTTCAAAAAAATATTTTCTGCCGGTTAAGTTTTTGAGGGCTGATTTCTTGTCCTGTGATAAAAAGCCTTCTGTTTCGCGTGCCAAACCTTTCAGGGGAGCATTTTCAAGCTTTTGGCACCATTTTTGAGTGAACTGCCAAAAGTCAGATTTTTTCTGAAATTGTGACCCCGGGGCTTAGGGATTTTTTCAAAAAATTATTTTCTGCCGGTTAAGTTTTTGAGGGCTGATTTCTTGTCCTGTGATAAAAAGCCTTCTGTTTCCATCGCCAAAGCTTTCAGGGGAGCATTTGCAAGCGGTTGGCACCATTTATGAGTGAACTGCCAAAAGTCAGATTTTTGCTGAAATTGTGACCCCGGGGCTTAGGGATTTTTTCAAAAAAATATTTTCTGCCGGTTAAGTTTTTGAGGGCTGATTTCTTGTCCTGTGATAAAAAGCCTTCTGTTTCCATCGCCAAAGCTTTCAGGTGAGCATTTGCAAGCGGTTGGCACCATTTTTGAGTGAACTGCCAAAAGTCAGATTTTTGCTGAAATTGTGACCCCGGGGCTTAGGGATTTTTTCAAAAAAATATTTTCTGCCGGTTAAGTTTTTGAGGGCTGATTTCTTGTCCTGTGATAAAAAGCCTTCTCTTTCGCGTGCCAAACCTTTCAGGGGAGCATTTGCAAGCGGTTGGCACCATTTTTGAGTGAACTGCCAAAAGTCAGATTTTTGCTGAAATTGTGACCCCGGGGCTTAGGGATTTTTTCAAAAAAATATTTTCTGCCGGTTAAGTTTTTGAGGGCTGATTTCTTGTCCTGTGATAAAAAGCCTTCTGTTTCGCGTGCCAAACCTTTCAGGGGAGCATTTGCAAGCGGTTGGCACCATTTTTGAGTGAACTGCCAAAAGTCAGATTTTTGCTGAAATTGTGACCCCGGGGCTTAGGGATTTTTTCAAAAAAATATTTTCTGCCGGTTAAGTTTTTGAGGGCTGATTTCTTGTCCTGTGATAAAAAGCCTTCTGTTTCCATCGCCAAAGCTTTCAGGGGAGCATTTGCAAGCGGTTGGCACCTTTTTTGAGTGAACTGCCAAAAGTCAGATTTTTGCTGAAATTGTGACCCCGGGGCTTAGGGATTTTTTCAAAAAAATATTTTCTGCCGGTTAAGTTTTTGAGTGCTGATTTCTTGTCCTGTGATAAAAAGCCTTCTGTTTCGCGTGCCAAACCTTTCAGGGGAGCATTTTCAAGCTTTTGGCACCATTTTTGAGTGAACTGCCAAAAGTCAGATTTTTTCTGAAATTGTGACCCCGGGGCTTAGGGATTTTTTCAAAAAAATATTTTCTGCCGGTTAAGTTTTTGAGGGCTGATTTCTTGTCCTGTGATAAAAAGCCTTCTCTTTCGCGTGCCAAACCTTTCAGGGGAGCATTTGCAAGCGGTTGGCACCATTTTTGAGTGAACTGCCAAAAGTCAGATTTTTGCTAAAATTGTGAACCCGGGGCTTAGGGATTTTTTCAAAAAAATATTTTCTGCCGGTTAAGTTTTTGAGGGCTGATTTCTTGTCCTGTGATAAAAAGCCTTCTGTTTCCATCGCCAAAGCTTTCAGGGGAGCATTTGCAAGCGGTTGGCACCATTTTTGAGTGAACTGCCAAAAGTCAGATTTTTGCTGAAATTGTGACCCCGGGGCTTAGGGATTTTTTCAAAAAAATATTTTCTGCCGGTTAAGTTTTTGAGGGCTGATTTCTTGTCCTGTGATAAAAAGCCTTCTGTTTCCATCGCCAAAGCTTTCAGGGGAGCATTTTCAAGCGGTTGGCACCATTTTTGAGTGAATTGCCAAAAGTCAGATTTTTGCTGAAATTGTGACCCCGGGGCTTAGGGATTTTTTCAAAAAAATATTTTCTGCCGGTTAAGTTTTTGAGGGCTGATTTCTTGTCCTGTGATAAAAAGCCTTCTGTTTCGCGTGCCAAACCTTTCAGGGGAGCATTTTCAAGCTTTTGGCACCATTTTTGAGTGAACTGCCAAAAGTCAGATTTTTGCTGAAATTGTGACCCCGGGGCTTAGGGATTTTTTCAAAAAAATATTTTCTGCCGGTTAAGTTTTTGAGGGCTGATTTCTTGTCCTGTGATAAAAAGCCTTCTGTTTCTCGTGCCAAACCTTTCAGGGGAGCATTTGCAACCGGTTGGCACCATTTTTGAGTGAACTGCCAAAAGTCAGATTTTTTCTGAAATTGTGACCCCGGGGCTTAGGGATTTTTTCAAAAAAATATTTTCTGCCGGTTAAGTTTTTGAGGGCTGATTTCTTGTCCTGTGATAAAAAGCCTTCTGTTTCCATCGCCAAACCTTTCAGGGGAGCATTTGCAAGCGGTTGGCACCATTTTTGAGTGAACTGCCAAAAGTCAGATTTTTGCTGAAATTGTGACCCCGGGGCTTAGGGATTTTTTCAAAAAAATATTTTCTGCCGGTTAAGTTTTTGAGGGCTGATTTCTTGTCCTGTGATAAAAAGCCTTCTGTTTCCATCGCCAAAGCTTTCAGGGGAGCATTTGCAAGCGGTTGGCACCATTTTTGAGTGAACTGCCAAAAGTCAGATTTTTGCTGAAATTGTGACCCCGGGGCTTAGGGATTTTTTCAAAAAAATATTTTCTGCCGGTTAAGTTTTTGAGGGCTGATTTCTTGTCCTGTGATAAAAAGCCTTCTCTTTCGCGTGCCAAACCTTTCAGGGGAGCATTTGCAAGCGGTTGGCACCATTTTTGAGTGAACTGCCAAAAGTCAGATTTTTGCTGAAATTGTGACCCCGGGGCTTAGGGATTTTTTCAAAAAAATATTTTCTGCCGGTTAAGTTTTTGAGGGCTGATTTCTTGTCCTGTGATAAAAAGCCTTCTGTTTCGCGTGCCAAACCTTTCAGGGGAGCATTTGCAAGCGGTTGGCACCATTTTTGAGTGAACTGCCAAAAGTCAGATTTTTGCTGAAATTGTGACCCCGGGGCTTAGGGATTTTTTCAAAAAAATATTTTCTGCCGGTTAAGTTTTTGAGGGCTGATTTCTTGTCCTGTGATAAAAAGCCTTCTGTTTCGCGTGCCAAACCTTTCAGGGGAGCATTTTCAAGCTTTTGGCACCATTTTTGAGTGAACTGCCAAAAGTCAGATTTTTTCTGAAATTGTGACCCCGGGGCTTAGGGATTTTTTCAAAAAAATATTTTCTGCCGGTTAAGTTTTTGAGGGCTGATTTCTTGTCCTGTGATAAAAAGCCTTCTCTTTCGCGTGCCAAACCTTTCAGGGGAGCATTTGCAAGCGGTTGGCACCATTTTTGAGTGAACTGCCAAAAGTCAGATTTTTGCTAAAATTGTGAACCCGGGGCTTAGGGATTTTTTCAAAAAAATATTTTCTGCCGGTTAAGTTTTTGAGGGCTGATTTCTTGTCCTGTGATAAAAAGCCTTCTGTTTCCATCGCCAAAGCTTTCAGGGGAGCATTTGCAAGCGGTTGGCACCATTTTTGAGTGAACTGCCAAAAGTCAGATTTTTGCTGAAATTGTGACCCCGGGGCTTAGGGATTTTTTCAAAAAAATATTTTCTGCCGGTTAAGTTTTTGAGGGCTGATTTCTTGTCCTGTGATAAAAAGCCTTCTGTTTCCATCGCCAAAGCTTTCAGGGGAGCATTTTCAAGCGGTTGGCACCATTTTTGAGTGAATTGCCAAAAGTCAGATTTTTGCTGAAATTGTGACCCCGGGGCTTAGGGATTTTTTCAAAAAAATATTTTCTGCCGGTTAAGTTTTTGAGGGCTGATTTCTTGTCCTGTGATAAAAAGCCTTCTGTTTCGCGTGCCAAACCTTTCAGGGGAGCATTTTCAAGCTTTTGGCACCATTTTTGAGTGAACTGCCAAAAGTCAGATTTTTGCTGAAATTGTGACCCCGGGGCTTAGGGATTTTTTCAAAAAAATATTTTCTGCCGGTTAAGTTTTTGAGGGCTGATTTCTTGTCCTGTGATAAAAAGCCTTCTGTTTCTCGTGCCAAACCTTTCAGGGGAGCATTTGCAACCGGTTGGCACCATTTTTGAGTGAACTGCCAAAAGTCAGATTTTTTCTGAAATTGTGACCCCGGGGCTTAGGGATTTTTTCAAAAAAATATTTTCTGCCGGTTAAGTTTTTGAGGGCTGATTTCTTGTCCTGTGATAAAAAGCCTTCTGTTTCCATCGCCAAACCTTTCAGGGGAGCATTTGCAAGCGGTTGGCACCATTTTTGAGTGAACTGCCAAAAGTCAGATTTTTGCTGAAATTGTGACCCCGGGGCTTAGGGATTTTTTCAAAAAAATATTTTCTGCCGGTTAAGTTTTTGAGGGCTGATTTCTTGTCCTGTGATAAAAAGCCTTCTGTTTCCATCGCCAAAGCTTTCAGGGGAGCATTTGCAAGCGGTTGGCACCATTTTTGAGTGAACTGCCAAAAGTCAGATTTTTGCTGAAATTGTGACCCCGGGGCTTAGGGATTTTTTCAAAAAAATATTTTCTGCCGGTTAAGTTTTTGAGGGCTGATTTCTTGTCCTGTGATAAAAAGCCTTCTCTTTCGCGTGCCAAACCTTTCAGGGGAGCATTTGCAAGCGGTTGGCACCATTTTTGAGTGAACTGCCAAAAGTCAGATTTTTGCTGAAATTGTGACCCCGGGGCTTAGGGATTTTTTCAAAAAAATATTTTCTGCCGGTTAAGTTTTTGAGGGCTGATTTCTTGTCCTGTGATAAAAAGCCTTCTGTTTCGCGTGCCAAACCTTTCAGGGGAGCATTTGCAAGCGGTTGGCACCATTTTTGAGTGAACTGCCAAAAGTCAGATTTTTGCTGAAATTGTGACCCCGGGGCTTAGGGATTTTTTCAAAAAAATATTTTCTGCCGGTTAAGTTTTTGAGGGCTGATTTCTTGTCCTGTGATAAAAAGCCTTCTGTTTCCATCGCCAAAGCTTTCAGGGGAGCATTTGCAAGCGGTTGGCACCTTTTTTGAGTGAACTGCCAAAAGTCAGATTTTTGCTGAAATTGTGACCCCGGGGCTTAGGGATTTTTTCAAAAAAATATTTTCTGCCGGTTAAGTTTTTGAGGGCTGATTTCTTGTCCTGTGATAAAAAGCCTTCTGTTTCGAGTGCCAAACCTTTCAGGGGAGCATTTTCAAGCTTTTGGCACCATTTTTGAGTGAACTGCCAAAAGTCAGATTTTTTCTGAAATTGTGACCCCGGGGCTTAGGGATTTTTTCAAAAAAATATTTTCTGCCGGTTAAGTTTTTGAGGGCTGATTTCTTGTCCTGTGATAAAAAGCCTTCTGTTTCGCGTGCCAAACCTTTCAGGGGAGCATTTGCAAGCGGTTGGCACCATTTTTGAGTGAACTGCCAAAAGTCAGATTTTTGCTGAAATTGTGACCCCGGGGCTTAGGGATTTTTTCAAAAAAATATTTTCTGCCGGTTAAGTTTTTGAGGGCTGATTTCTTGTCCTGTGATAAAAAGCCTTCTGTTTCCATCGCCAAAGCTTTCAGGGGAGCATTTGCAAGCGGTTGGCACCATTTTTGAGTGAACTGCCAAAAGTCAGATTTTTGCTGAAATTGTGACCCCGGGGCTTAGGGATTTTTTCAAAAAAATATTTTCTGCCGGTTAAGTTTTTGAGGGCTGATTTCTTGTCCTGTGATAAAAAGCCTTCTGTTTCCATCGCCAAAGCTTTCAGGTGAGCATTTGCAAGCGGTTGGCACCATTTTTGAGTGAACTGCCAAAAGTCAGATTTTTGCTGAAATTGTGACCCCGGGGCTTAGGGATTTTTTCAAAAAAATATTTTCTGCCGGTTAAGTTTTTGAGGGCTGATTTCTTGTCCTGTGATAAAAAGCCTTCTGTTTCGCGTGCCAAACCTTTCAGGGGAGCATTTGCAAGCGGTTGGCACCATTTTTGAGTGAACTGCCAAAAGTCAGATTTTTGCTGAAATTGTGACCCCGGGGCTTAGGGATTTTTTCAAAAAAATATTTTCTGCCGGTTAAGTTTTTGAGGGCTGATTTCTTGTCCTGTGATAAAAAGCCTTCTGTTTCCATCGCCAAAGCTTTCAGGGGAGCATTTGCAAGCGGTTGGCACCATTTTTGAGTGAACTGCCAAAAGTCAGATTTTTGCTGAAATTGTGACCCCGGGGCTTAGGGATTTTTTCAAAAAAATATTTTCTGCCGGTTAAGTTTTTGAGGGCTGATTTCTTGTCCTGTGATAAAAAGCCTTCTGTTTCCATCGCCAAAGCTTTCAGGTGAGCATTTGCAAGCGGTTGGCACCATTTTTGAGTGAACTGCCAAAAGTCAGATTTTTGCTGAAATTGTGACCCCGGGGCTTAGGGATTTTTTCAAAAAAATATTTTCTGCCGGTTAAGTTTTTGAGGGCTGATTTCTTGTCCTGTGATAAAAAGCCTTCTGTTTCGCGTGCCAAACCTTTCAGGGGAGCATTTGCAAGCGGTTGGCACCATTTTTGAGTGAACTGCCAAAAGTCAGATTTTTGCTGAAATTGTGACCCCGGGGCTTAGGGATTTTTTCAAAAAATTATTTTCTGCCGGTTAAGTTTTTGAGGGCTGATTTCTTGTCCTGTGATAAAAAGCCTTCTGTTTCCATCGCCAAAGCTTTCAGGGGAGCATTTGCAAGCGGTTGGCACCTTTTTTGAGTGAACTGCCAAAAGTCAGATTTTTTCTGAAATTGTGACCCCGGGGCTTAGGGATTTTTTCAAAAAAATATTTTCTGCCGGTTAAGTTTTTGAGGGCTGATTTCTTGTCCTGTGATAAAAAGCCTTCTGTTTCCATCGCCAAAGCTTTCAGGTGAGCATTTGCAAGCGGTTGGCACCATTTTTGAGTGAACTGCCAAAAGTCAGATTTTTGCTGATATTGTGACCCCGGGGCTTAGGGATTTTTTCAAAAAAATATTTTCTGCCGGTTAAGTTTTTGAGGGCTGATTTCTTGTCCTGTGATAAAAAGCCTTCTGTTTCGCGTGCCAAACCTTTCAGGGGAGCATTTTCAAGCTTTTGGCACCATTTTTGAGTGAACTGCCAAAAGTCAGATTTTTTCTGAAATTGTGACCCCGGGGCTTAGGGATTTTTTCAAAAAAATATTTTCTGCCGGTTAAGTTTTTGAGGGCTGATTTCTTGTCCTGTGATAAAAAGCCTTCTGTTTCCATCGCCAAAGCTTTCAGGTGAGCATTTGCAAGCGGTTGGCACCATTTTTAAGTGAACTGCCAAAAGTCAGATTTTTTCTGAAATTGTGACCCCGGGGCTTAGGGATTTTTTCAAAAAAATATTTTCTGCCGGTTAAGTGTTTGAGGGCTGATTTCTTGTCCTGTGATAAAAAGCCTTCTGTTTCGCGTGCCAAACCTTTCAGGGGAGCATTTGCAAGCGGTTGGCACCATTTTTGAGTGAACTGCCAAAAGTCAGATTTTTGCTGAAATTGTGACCCCGGGGCTTAGGGATTTTTTCAAAAAAATATTTTCTGCCGGTTAAGTTTTTGAGGGCTGATTTCTTGTCCTGTGATAAAAAGCCTTCTGTTTCCATCGCCAAAGCTTTCAGGGGAGCATTTGCAAGCGGTTGGCACCATTTTTGAGTGAACTGCCAAAAGTCAGATTTTTGCTGAAATTGTGACCCCGGGGCTTAGGGATTTTTTCAAAAAAATATTTTCTGCCGGTTAAGTTTTTGAGGGCTGATTTCTTGTCCTGTGATAAAAAGCCTTCTGTTTCCATCGCCAAAGCTTTCAGGGGAGCATTTGCAAGCGGTTGGCACCATTTTTGAGTGAACTGCCAAAAGTCAGATTTTTGCTGAAATTGTGACCCCGGGGCTTAGGGATTTTTTCAAAAAAATATTTTCTGCCGGTTAAGTTTTTGAGGGCTGATTTCTTGTCCTGTGATAAAAAGCCTTCTGTTTCCATCGCCAAAGCTTTCAGGTGAGCATTTGCAAGCGGTTGGCACCATTTTTGAGTGAACTGCCAAAAGTCAGATTTTTGCTGAAATTGTGACCCCGGGGCTTAGGGATTTTTTCAAAAAAATATTTTCTGCCGGTTAAGTTTTTGAGGGCTGATTTCTTGTCCTGTGATAAAAAGCCTTCTGTTTCGCGTGCCAAACCTTTCAGGGGAGCATTTGCAACCGGTTGGCACCATTTTTGAGTGAACTGCAAAAAGTCATATTTTTTCTGAAATTGTGACCCCGGGGCTTAGGGATCTTTTCAAAAAAATATTTTCTGCCGGTTAAGTTTTTGAGGGCTGATTTCTTGTCCTGTGATAAAAAGCCTTCTGTTTCCATCGCCAAAGCTTTCAGGTGAGCATTTGCAAGCGGTTGGCACCATTTTTGAGTGAACTGCCAAAAGTCAGATTTTTGCTGAAATTGTGACCCCGGGGCTTAGGGATTTTTTCAAAAAAATATTTTCTGCCGGTTAAGTTTTTGAGGGCTGATTTCTTGTCATGCGATAAAAAGCCTTCTGTTTCCATCGCCAAAGCTTTCAGGTGAGCATTTGCAAGCGGTTGGCACCATTTTTGAGTGAACTGCCAAAAGTCAGATTTTTGCTGAAATTGTGACCCCGGGGCTTAGGGATTTTTTCAAAAAAATATTTTCTGCCGGTTAAGTTTTTGAGGGCTGATTTCTTGTCCTGTGATAAAAAGCCTTCTGTTTCGCGTGCCAAAGCTTTCAGGTGAGCATTTGCAAGCGGTTGGCACCATTTTTGAGTGAACTGCCAAAAGTCAGATTTTTGCTGAAATTGTGACCCCGGGGCTTAGGGATTTTTTCAAAAAATATTTTCTGCCGGTTAAGTTTTTGAGGGCTGATTTCTTGTCCTGTGATAAAAAGCCTTCTGTTTCCATCGCCAAAGCTTTCAGGTGAGCATTTGCAAGCGGTTGGCACCATTTTTGAGTGAACTGCCAAAAGTCAGATTTTTGCTGAAATTGTGACCCCGGGGCTTAGGGATTTTTTCAAAAAAATATTTTCTGCCGGTTAAGTTTTTGAGGGCTGATTTCTTGTCCTGTGATAAAAAGCCTTCTCTTTCGCGTGCCAAAGCTTTCAGGTGAGCATTTGCAAGCGGTTGGCACCATTTTTGAGTGAACTGCCAAAAGTCAGATTTTTGCTGAAATTGTGACCCCGGGGCTTAGGGATTTTTTCAAAAAATATTTTCTGCCGGTTAAGTTTTTGAGGGCTGATTTCTTGTCCTGTGATAAAAAGCCTTCTGTTTCCATCGCCAAAGCTTTCAGGGGAGCATTTGCAAGCGGTTGGCACCATTTTTGAGTAAACTGCCAAAAGTCAGATATTTTCTGAAATTGTGACCCCGGGGATTAGGGATTTTTTCAAAAAAATATTTTCTGCCGGTTAAGTTTTTGAGGGCTGATTTCTTGTCCTGTGATAAAAAGCCTTCTGTTTCGCGTGCCAAACCTTTCAGGGGAGCATTTTCAAGCTTTTGGCACCATTTTTGAGTGAACTGCCAAAAGTCAGATTTTTTCTGAAATTGTGACCCCGGGGCTTAGGGATTTTTTCAAAAAATTATTTTCTGCCGGTTAAGTTTTTGAGGGCTGATTTCTTGTCCTGTGATAAAAAGCCTTCTGTTTCCATCGCCAAAGCTTTCAGGGGAGCATTTGCAAGCGGTTGGCACCATTTTTGAGTGAACTGCCAAAAGTCAGATATTTTCTGAAATTGTGACCCCGGGGATTAGGGATTTTTTCAAAAAAATATTTTCTGCCGGTTAAGTTTTTGAGGGCTGATTTCTTGTCCTGTGATAAAAAGCCTTCTGTTTCGCGTGCCAAACCTTTCAGGGGAGCATTTTCAAGCTTTTGGCACCATTTTTGAGTGAACTGCCAAAAGTCAGATTTTTTCTGAAATTGTGACCCCGGGGCTTAGGGATTTTTTCAAAAAATTATTTTCTGCCGGTTAAGTTTTTGAGGGCTGATTTCTTGTCCTGTGATAAAAAGCCTTCTGTTTCCATCGCCAAAGCTTTCAGGTGAGCATTTGCAAGCGGTTGGCACCATTTTTAAGTGAACTGCCAAAAGTCAGATTTTTTCTGAAATTGTGACCCCGGGGCTTAGGGATTTTTTCAAAAAAATATTTTCTGCCGGTTAAGTTTTTGAGGGCTGATTTCTTGTCCTGTGATAAAAAGCCTTCTGTTTCGCGTGCCAAACCTTTCAGGGGAGCATTTGCAACCGGTTGGCACCATTTTTGAGTGAACTGCCAAAAGTCATATTTTTTCTGAAATTGTGACCCCGGGGCTTAGGGATCTTTTCAAAAAAATATTTTCTGCCGGTTAAGTTTTTGAGGGCTGATTTCTTGTCCTGTGATAAAAAGCCTTCTGTTTCGCGTGCCAAAGCTTTCAGGTGAGCATTTGCAAGCGGTTGGCACCATTTTTGAGTGAACTGCCAAAAGTCAGATTTTTTCTGAAATTGTGACCCCGGGGCTTAGGGATTTTTTCAAAAAAATATTTTCTGCCGGTTAAGTTTTTGAGGGCTGATTTCTTGTCCTGTGATAAAAAGCCTTCTGTTTAGCGTGCCAAACCTTTCAGGGGAGCATTTGCAACCGGTTGGCACCATTTTTGAGTGAACTGCCAAAAGTCAGATTTTTTCTGAAATTGTGACCCCGGGGCTTAGGGATCTTTTCAAAAAAATATTTTCTGCCGGTTAAGTTTTTGAGGGCTGATTTCTTGTCCTGTGATAAAAAGCCTTCTGTTTCCATCGCCAAAGCTTTCAGGTGAGCATTTGCAAGCGGTTGGCACCATTTTTAAGTGAACTGCCAAAAGTCAGATTTTTGCTGAAATTGTGACCCCGGGGCTCAGGGATTTTTTCAAAAAAATATTTTCTGCCGGTTAAGTTTTTGAGGGCTGATTTCTTGTCCTGTGATAAAAAGCCTTCTGTTTCCATCGCCAAAGCTTTAAGGTGAGCATTTGCAAGCGGTTGGCACCATTTTTGAGTGAACTGCCAAAAGTCAGATTTTTTCTGAAATTGTGACCCCGGGGCTTAGGGATTTTTTCAAAAAAATATTTTCTGCCGGTTAAGTTTTTGAGGGCTGATTTCTTGTCCTGTGATAAAAAGCTCTCTGTTTCGCGTGCCAAACCTTTCAGGGGAGCATTTGCAACCGGTTGGCACCATTTTTGAGTGAACTGCAAAAAGTCATATTTTTTCTGAAATTGTGACCCCGGGGCTTAGGGATCTTTTCAAAAAAATATTTTCTGCCGGTTAAGTTTTTGAGGGCTGATTTCTTGTCCTGTGATAAAAAGCCTTCTGTTTCCATCGCCAAAGCTTTCAGGTGAGCATTTGCAAGCGGTTGGCACCATTTTTGAGTGAACTGCCAAAAGTCAGATTTTTGCTGAAATTGTGACCCCGGGGCTTAGGGATTTTTTCAAAAAAATATTTTCTGCCGGTTAAGTTTTTGAGGGCTGATTTCTTGTCCTGTGATAAAAAGCCTTCTGTTTCGAGTGCCAAACCTTTCAGGGGAGCATTTTCAAGCTTTTGGCACCATTTTTGAGTGAACTGCTAAAAGTCAGATTTTTGCTGAAATTGTGACCCCGGGGCTTAGGGATTTTTTCAAAAAAATATTTTCTTCCGGTTAAGTTTTTGAGGGCTGATTTCTTGTCCTGTGATAAAAAGCCTTCTGTTTCCATTGCCAAAGCTTTCAGGTGAGCATTTGCAAGCGGTTGGCACCATTTTTGAGTGAACTGCCAAAAGTCAGATTTTTGCTGAAATTGTGACCCCGGGGCTTAGGGATTTTTTCAAAAAAATATTTTCTGCCGGTTAAGTTTTTGAGGGCTGATTTCTTGTCCTGTGATAAAAAGCCTTCTGTTTCCATCGCCAAAGCTTTCAGGTGAGCATTTGCAAGCGGTTGGCACCATTTTTGAATGAACTGCCAAAAGTCAGATTTTTGCTGAAATTGTGACCCCGGGGCTTAGGGATTTTTTCAAAAAAATATTTTCTGCCGGTTAAGTTTTTGAGGGCTGATTTCTAGTCCTGTGATAAAAAGCCTTCTGTTTCGAGTGCCAAACCTTTCAGGGGAGCATTTTCAAACTTTTGGCACCATTTTTGATTGAACTGCCAAAAGTCAGATTTTTGCTGAAATTGTGACCCCGGGGCTTTGGGATTTTTTCAAAAAAATATTTTCTGCCGGTTAAGTTTTTGAGGGCTGATTTCTTGTCCTGTGATAAAAAGCCTTCTGTTTCCATCGCCAAAGCTTTCAGGTGAGCATTTGCAAGCGGTTGGCACCATTTTTGAGTGAACTGCCAAAAGTCAGATTTTTGCTGAAATTGTGACCCCGGGGCTTAGGGATTTTTTCAAAAAAATATTTTCTGCCGGTTAAGTTTTTGAGGGCTGATTTCTTGTCCTGTGATAAAAAGCCTTCTGTTTCCATCGCCAAAGCTTTCAGGTGAGCATTTGCAAGCGGTTGGCACCATTTTTGAGTGAACTGCCAAAAGTCAGATTTTTGCTGAAATTGTGACCCCGGGGCTTAGGGATTTTTTCAAAAAAATATTTTCTGCCGGTTAAGTTTTTGAGGGCTGATTTCTTGTCCTGTGATAAAAAGCCTTCTGTTTCGCGTGCCAAACCTTTCAGGGGAGCATTTTCAAGCTTTTGGCACCATTTTTGAGTGAACTGCCAAAAGTCAGATTTTTTCTGAAATTGTGACCCCGGGGCTTAGGGATTTTTTCAAAAAATTATTTTCTGCCGGTTAAGTTTTTGAGGGCTGATTTCTTGTCCTGTGATAAAAAGCCTTCTGTTTCCATCGCCAAAGCTTTCAGGTGAGCATTTGCAAGCGGTTGGCACCATTTTTGAGTGAACTGCCAAAAGTCAGATTTTTTCTGAAATTGGGACCCCGGGGCTTAGGGATTTTTTCAAAAAAATATTTTCTGCCGGTTAAGTTTTTGAGGGCTGATTTCTTGTCCTGTGATAAAAAGCCTTCTGTTTCACGTGCCAAACCTTTCAGGGGAGCATTTGCAACCGGTTGGCACCATTTTTGAGTGAACTGCCAAAAGTCAGATTTTTTCTGAAATTGTGACCCCGGGGCTTAGGGATTTTTTCAAAAAAATATTTTCTGCCGGTTAAGTTTTTGAGGGCTGATTTCTTGTCCTGTGATAAAAAGCCTTCTGTTTCCATCGCCAAAGCTTTCAGGTGAGCATTTCCAAGCGGTTGGCACCATTTTTGAGTGAACTGCCAAAAGTCAGATTTTTGCTGAAATTGTGACCCCGGGGCTTAGGGATTTTTTCAAAAAAATATTTTCTGCCGGTTAAGTTTTTGAGGGCTGATTTCTTGTCCTGTGATAAAAAGCCTTCTGTTTCCATCGCCAAAGCTTTCAGGGGAGCATTTGCAACCGGTTGGCACCATTTTTGAGTGAACTGCCAAAAGTCAGATTTTTGCTGAAATTGTGACCCCGGGGCTTAGGGATTTTTTCAAAAAAATATTTTCTGCCGGTTAAGTTTTTGAGGGCTGATTTCTTGTCCTGTGATAAAAAGCCTTCTGTTTCGAGTGCCAAACCTTTCAGGGGAGCATTTTCAAGCTTTTGGCACCATTTTTAAGTGAACTGCCAAAAGTCAGATTTTTTCTGAAATTGTGACCCCGGGGCTTAGGGATTTTTTCAAAAAATTATTTTCTGCCGGTTAAGTTTTTGAGGGCTGATTTCTTGTCCTGTGATAAAAAGCCTTCTGTTTCCATCGCCAAAGCTTTCAGGTGAGCATTTGCAAGCGGTTGGCACCATTTTTAAGTGAACTGCCAAAAGTCAGATTTTTTCTGAAATTGTGACCCCGGGGCTTAGGGATTTTTTCAAAAAAATATTTTCTACCGGTTAAGTTTTTGAGGGCTGATTTCTTGTCCTGTGATAAAAAGCCTTCTGTTTCGCGTGCCAAACCTTTCAGGGGAGCATTTTCAAGCTTTTGGCACCATTTTTGAGTGAACTGCCAAAAGTCAGATTTTTTCTGAAATTGTGACCCCGGGGCTTAGGGATTTTTTCAAAAAATTATTTTCTGCCGGTTAAGTTTTTGAGGGCTGATTTCTTGTCCTGTGATAAAAAGCCTTCTGTTTCCATCGCCAAAGCTTTCAGGTGAGCATTTGCAAGCGGTTGGCACCATTTTTAAGTGAACTGCCAAAAGTCAGATTTTTTCTGAAATTGTGACCCCGGGGCTTAGGGATTTTTTCAAAAAAATATTTTCTGCCGGTTAAGTTTTTGAGGGCTGATTTCTTGTGCTGTGATAAAAAGCCTTCTGTTTCGCGTGACAAACCTTTCAGGGGAGCATTTGCAACCGGTTGGCACCATTTTTGAGTGAACTGCCAAAAGTCATATTTTTTCTGAAATTGTGACCCCGGGGCTTAGGGATCTTTTCAAAAAAATATTTTCTGCCGGTTAAGTTTTTGAGGGCTGATTTCTTGTCCTGTGATAAAAAGCCTTCTGTTTCCATCGCCAAAGCTTTCAGGTGAGCATTTGCAAGCGGTTGGCACCATTTTTGAGTGAACTGCCAAAAGTCAGATTTTTGCTGAAATTGTGACCCCGGGGCTTAGGGATTTTTTCAAAAAAATATTTTCTGCCGGTTAAGTTTTTGAGGGCTGATTTCTTGTCCTGTGATAAAAAGCCTTCTGTTTCGAGTGCCAAACCTTTCAGGTGAGCATTTGCAAGCGGTTGGCACCATTTTTGAGTGAACTGCCAAAAGTCAGATTTTTTCTGAAATTGTGATCCCGGGGCTTAGGGATTTTTTCAAAAAAATATTTTCTGCCGGTTAAGTTTTTGAGGGCTGATTTCTTGTCCTGTGATAAAAAGCCTTCTGTTTCGAGTGCCAAACCTTTCAGGGGAGCATTTTCAAGCTTTTGGCACCATTTTTGAGTGAACTGCTAAAAGTCAGATTTTTGCTGAAATTGTGACCCCGGGGCTTAGGGATTTTTTCAAAAAAATATTTTCTGCCGGTTAAGTTTTTGAGGGCTGATTTCTTGTCCTGTGATAAAAAGCCTTCTGTTTCCATTGCCAAAGCTTTCAGGTGAGCATTTGCAAGCGGTTGGCACCATTTTTGAGTGAACTGCCAAAAGTCAGATTTTTGCTGAAATTGTGACCCCGGGGCTTAGGGATTTTTTCAAAAAAATATTTTCTGCCGGTTAAGTTTTTGAGGGCTGATTTCTTGTCCTGTGATAAAAAGCCTTCTGTTTCCATCGCCAAAGCTTTCAGGTGAGCATTTGCAAGCGGTTGGCACCATTTTTGAATGAACTGCCAAAAGTCAGATTTTTTCTGAAATTGTGACCCCGGGGCTTAGGGATTTTTTCAAAAAAATATTTTCTGCCGGTTAAGTTTTTGAGGGCTGATTTCTTGTCCTGTGATAAAAAGCCTTCTGTTTCGAGTGCCAAACCTTTCAGGGGAGCATTTTCAAACTTTTGGCACCATTTTTGATTGAACTGCCAAAAGTCAGATTTTTGCTGAAATTGTGACCCCGGGGCTTAGGGATTTTTTCAAAAAAATATTTTCTGCCGGTTAAGTTTTTGAGGGCTGATTTCTTGTCCTGTGATAAAAAGCCTTCTGTTTCGTGTGCCAAACCTTTCAGGGGAGCATTTTCAAGCGGTTGGCACCATTTTTGAGTGAACTGCCAAAAGTCAGATTTTTGCTGAAATTGTGACCCCGGGGCTTAGGGATTTTTTCAAAAAAATGTTTTCTGCCGGTTAAGTTTTTGAGGGCTGATTTCTTGTCCTGTGATAAAAAGCCTTCTGTTTCCATCACCAAACCTTTCAGGGGAGCATTTGCAACCGGTTGGCACCATTTTTGAGTGAACTGCCAAAAGTCAGATTTTTGCTGAAATTGTGACCCCGGGGCTTAGGGATTTTTTCAAAAAAATATTTTCTGCCGGTTAAGTTTTTGAGGGCTGATTTCTTGTCCTGTGATAAAAAGCCTTCTGTTTCCATCGCCAAAGCTTTCAGGTGAGCATTTGCAAGCGGTTGGCACCATTTTTGAGTGAACTGCCAAAAGTCAGATTTTTTCTGAAATTGTGACCCCGGGGCTTAGGGATTTTTTCAAAAAAATGTTTTCTGCCGGTTAAGTTTTTGAGGGCTGATTTCTTGTCCTGTGATAAAAAGCCTTCTGTTTCGCGTGCCAAACCTTTCAGGGGAGCATTTGCAACCGGTTGGCACCATTTTTGAGTGAACTGCCAAAAGTCAGATTTTTGCTGAAATTGTGACCCCGGGGCTTAGGGATTTTTTCAAAAAAATATTTTCTGCCGGTTAAGTTTTTGAGGGCTGATTTCTTGTCCTGTGATAAAAAGCCTTCTGTTTCCATCGCCAAAGCTTTCAGGTGAGCATTTGCAAGCGGTTGGCACCATTTTTGAGTGAACTGCCAAAAGTCAGATTTTTGCTGAAATTGTGACCCCGGGGCTTAGGGATTTTTTCAAAAAAATATTTTCTGCCGGTTAAGTTTTTGAGGGCTGATTTCTTGTCCTGTGATAAAAAGCCTTCTGTTTCGAGTGCCAAACCTTTCAGGGGAGCATTTTCAAGCTTTTGGCACCATTTTTGAGTGAACTGCCAAAAGTCAGATTTTTTCTGAAATTGTGACCCCGGGGCTTAGGGATTTTTTCAAAAAAATATTTTCTGCCGGTTAAGTTTTTGAGGGCTGATTTCTTGTCCTGTGATAAAAAGCCTTCTGTTTCCATCGCCAAAGCTTTCAGGTGAGCATTTTCAAGCGGTTGGCACCATTTTTGAGTGAACTGCCAAAAGTCAGATTTTTTCTGAAATTGTGACCCCGGGGCTTAGGGATTTTTTCAAAAAAATATTTTCTGCCGGTTAAGTTTTTGAGGGCTGATTTCTTGTCCTGTGATAAAAAGCCTTCTGTTTCCATCGCCAAAGCTTTCAGGGGAGCATTTGCAACCGGTTGGCACCATTTTTGAGTGAACTGCCAAAAGTCAGATTTTTTCTGAAATTGTGACCCCGGGGCTTAGGGATTTTTTCAAAAAAATATTTTCTGCCGGTTAAGTTTTTGAGGGCTGATTTCTTGTCCTGTGATAAAAAGCCTTCTGTTTCGCGTGCCAAACCTTTCAGGGGAGCATTTTCAAGCTTTTGGCACCATTTTTGAGTGAACTGCCAAAAGTCAGATTTTTTCTGAAATTGTGACCCCGGGGCTTAGGGATTTTTTCAAAAAATTATTTTCTGCCGGTTAAGTTTTTGAGGGCTGATTTCTTGTCCTGTGATAAAAAGCATTCTGTTTCCATCGCTAAAGCTTTCAGGTGAGCATTTGCAAGCGTTTGGCACCATTTTTAAGTGAACTGCCAAAAGTCAGATTTTTTCTGAAATTGTGACCCCGGGGCTTAGGGATTTTTTTAAAAAAATATTTTCTGCCGGTTAAGTTTTTGAGGGCTGATTTCTTGTCCTGTGATAAAAAGCTTTCTGTTTCGCGTGCCAAACCTTTCAGGGGAGCATTTGCAACCGGTTGGCACCATTTTTGAGTGAACTGCCAAAAGTCAGATTTTTGCTGAAATTGTGACCCCGGGGCTTAGGGATCTTTTCAAAAAAATATTTTCTGCCGGTTAAGTTTTTGAGGGCTGATTTCTTGTCCTGTGATAAAAAGCCTTCTGTTTCGATCGCCAAAGCTTTCAGGTGAGCATTTTCAAGCGGTTGGCACCATTTTTGAGTGAACTGCCAAAAGTCAGATTTTTTCTGAAATTGTGACCCCGGGGCTTAGGGATTTTTTCAAAAAAATATTTTCTGCCGGTTAAGTTTTTGAGGGCTGATTTCTTGTCCTGTGATAAAAAGCCTTCTGTTTCGCGTGCCAAACCTTTCAGGGGAGCATTTGCAACCGGTTGGCACCATTTTTGAGTGAACTGCCAAAAGTCAGATTTTTGCTGAAATTGTGACCCCGGGGCTTAGGGATTTTTTCAAAAAAATATTTTCTGCCGGTTAAGTTTTTGAGGGCTGATTTCTTGTCCTGTGATAAAAAGCCTTCTGTTTCGAGTGCCAAACATTTCAGGGGAGCATTTTCAAGCTTTGGGCACCATTTTTAAGTGAACTGCCAAAAGTCAGATTTTTGCTGAAATTGTGACCCCGGGGCTTAGGGATTTTTTCAAAAAAATATTTTCTGCCGGTTAAGTTTTTGAGGGCTGATTTCTTGTCCTGTGATAAAAAGCCTTCTGTTTCGAGTGCCAAACCTTTCAGGGGAGCATTTTCAAGCTTTTGGCACCATTTTTGAGTGAACTGCCAAAAGTCAGATTTTTTCTGAAATTGTAACCCCGGGGCTTAGGGATTTTTTCAAAAAAATATTTTCTGCCGGTTAAGTTTTTGAGGGCTGATTTCTTGTCCTGTGATAAAAAGCCTTCTGTTTCGAGTGCCAAACCTTTCAGGGGAGCATTTTCAAGCTTTTGGCACCATTTTTGAGTGAACTGCCAAAAGTCAGATTTTTTCTGAAATTGTAACCCCGGGGCTTAGGGATTTTTTCAAAAAAATATTTTCTGCCGGTTAAGTTTTTGAGGGCTGATTTCTTGTCCTGTGATAAAAAGCCTTCTGTTTCCATCGCCAAAGCTTTCAGGTGAGCATTTGCAAGCGGTTGGCACCATTTTTGAGTGAACTGCCAAAAGTCAGATTTTTGCTGAAATTGTGACCCCGGGGCTTAGGGATTTTTTCAAAAAAATATTTTCTGCCGGTTAAGTTTTTGAGAGCTGATTTCTTGTCCTGTGATAAAAAGCCTTCTGTTTCGAGTGCGAAACCTTTCAGGGGAGCATTTACAAGCTTTTGGCACCATTTTTGAGTGAACTGCCAAAAGTCAGATTTTTGCTGAAATTGTGACCCCGGGGCTTAGGGATTTTTTCAAAAAAATATTTTCTGCCGGTTAAGTTTTTGAGGGCTGATTTCTTGTCCTGTGATAAAAAGCCTTCTGTTTCCATCGCCAAAGCTTTCAGGTGAGCATTTTCAAGCGGTTGGCACCATTTTTGAGTGAACTGCCAAAAGTCAGATTTTTTCTGAAATTGTGACCCCGGGGCTTAGGGATTTTTTCAAAAAAATATTTTCTGCCGGTTAAGTTTTTGAGGGCTGATTTCTTGTCCTGTGATAAAAAGCCTTCTGTTTCGAGTGCCAAACCTTTCAGGTGAGCATTTGCAAGCGGTTGGCACCATTTTTGAGTGAACTGCCAAAAGTCAGATTTTTTCTGAAATTGTGACCCCGGGGCTTAGGGATTTTTTCAAAAAAATATTTTCTGCCGGTTAAGTTTTTGAGGGCTGATTTCTTGTCCTGTGATAAAAAGCCTTCTGTTTCGCGTGCCAAACCTTTCAGGGGAGCATTTGCAACCGGTTGGCACCATTTTTGAGTGAACTGCCAAAAGTCAGATTTTTGCTGAAATTGTGACCCCGGGGCTTAGGGATTTTTTCAAAAAAATATTTTCTGCCGGTTAAGTTTTTGAGGGCTGATTTCTTGTCCTGTGATAAAAAGCCTTCTGTTTCGCGTGCCAAAGCTTTCGGGTGCGCATTTGCAAGCGGTTGGCACCATTTTTGAGTGAACTGCCAAAAGTCAGATTTTTGCTGAAATTGTGACCCCGGGGCTTAGGGATTTTTTCAAAAAAATATTTTCTGCCGGTTAAGTTTTTGAGGGCTGATTTCTTGTCCTGTGATAAAAAGCCGTCTGTTTCCGTCGCCAAAGCTTTCAGGTGAGCATTTGCAAGCGGTTGGCACCATTTTTGAGTGAACTGCCAAAAGTCAGATTTTTGCTGAAATTGTGACCCCGGGGCTTAGGGATTTTTTCAAAAAAATATTTTCTGCCGGTTAAGTTTTTGAGAGCTGATTTCTTGTCCTGTGATAAAAAGCCTTCTGTTTCGAGTGCGAAACCTTTCAGGGGAGCATTTACAAGCTTTTGGCACCATTTTTGAGTGAATTGCCAAAAGTCAGATTTTTGCTGAAATTGTGACCCCGGGGCTTAGGGATTTTTTCAAAAAAATATTTTCTGCCGGTTAAGTTTTTGAGGGCTGATTTCTTGTCCTGTGATAAAAAGCCTTCTGTTTCCATCGCCAAAGCTTTCAGGTGAGCATTTGCAAGCGGTTGGCACCATTTTTGAGTGAACTGCCAAAAGTCAGATTTTTGCTGAAATTGTGACCCCGGGGCTTAGGGATTTTTTCAAAAAAATATTTTCTGCCGGTTAAGTTTTTGAGGGCTGATTTCTTGTCCTGTGATAAAAAGCCTTCTGTTTCCATCGCCAAAGCTTTCAGGTGAGCATTTGCAAGCGGTTGGCACCATTTTTGAGTGAACTGCCAAAAGTCAGATTTTTGCTGAAATTGTGACCCCGGGGCTTAGGGATTTTTTCAAAAAAATATTTTCTGCCGGTTAAGTTTTTGAGGGCTGATTTCTTGTCCTGTGATAAAAAGCCTTCTGTTTCCATCGCCAAAGCTTTCAGGTGAGCATTTGCAAGCGGTTGGCACCATTTTTGAGTGAACTGCCAAAAGTCAGATTTTTTCTGAAATTGTGACCCCGGGGCTTAGGGATTTTTTCAAAAAAATATTTTCTGCCGGTTAAGTTTTTGAGGGCTGATTTCTTGTCCTGTGATAAAAAGCCTTCTGTTTCGAGTGCCAAACCTTTCAGGTGAGCATTTGCAAGCGGTTGGCACCATTTTTGAGTGAACTGCCAAAAGTCAGATTTTTTCTGAAATTGTGACCCCGGGGCTTAGGGATTTTTTCAAAAAAATATTTTCTGCCGGTTAAGTTTTTGAGGGCTGATTTCTTGTCCTGTGATAAAAAGCCTTCTGTTTCGCGTGCCAAACCTTTCAGGGGAGCATTTGCAACCGGTTGGCACCATTTTTGAGTGAACTGCCAAAAGTCAGATTTTTGCTGAAATTGTGACCCCGGGGCTTAGGGATTTTTTCAAAAAAATATTTTCTGCCGGTTAAGTTTTTGAGGGCTGATTTCTTGTCCTGTGATAAAAAGCCTTCTGTTTCGAGTGCCAAACCTTTCAGGGGAGCATTTTCAAGCTTTGGGCACCATTTTTGAGTGAACTGCCAAAAGTCAGATTTTTTCTGAAATTGTGACCCCGGGGCTTAGGGATTTTTTCAAAAAAATATTTTCTGCCGGTTAAGTTTTTGAGGGCTGATTTCTTGTCCTGTGATAAAAAGCCTTCTGTTTCGAGTGCCAAACCTTTCAGGGGAGCATTTTCAAGCTTTTGGCACCATTTTTGCGTGAACTGCCAAAAGTCAGATTTTTTCTGAAATTGTGACCCCGGGGCTTAGGGATTTTTTCAAAAAAATATTTTCTGCCGGTTAAGTTTTTGAGGGCTGATTTCTTGTCCTGTGATAAAAAGCCTTCTGTTTCCATCGCCAAAGCTTTCAGGTGAGCATTTGCAAGCGGTTGGCACCATTTTTGAGTGAACTGCCAAAAGTCAGATTTTTGCTGAAATTGTGACCCCGGGGCTTAGGGATTTTTTCAAAAAAATATTTTCTGCCGGTTAAGTTTTTGAGGGCTGATTTCTTGTCCTGTGATAAAAAGCCTTCTGTTTCGAGTGCCAAACCTTTCAGGGGAGCATTTTCAAGCTTTTGGCACCATTTTTGAGTGAATTGCCAAAAGTCAGATTTTTGCTGAAATTGTGACCCCGGGGCTTAGGGATTTTTTCAAAAAAATATTTTCTGCCGGTTAAGTTTTTGAGGGCTGATTTCTTGTCCTGTGATAAAAAGCCTTCTGTTTCCATCGCCAAAGCTTTCAGGTGAGCATTTGCAAGCGGTTGGCACCATTTTTGAGTGAACTGCCAAAAGTCAGATTTTTGCTGAAATTGTGACCCCGGGGCTTAGGGATTTTTTCAAAAAAATATTTTCTGCCGGTTAAGTTTTTGAGGGCTGATTTCTTGTCCTGTGATAAAAAGCCGTCTGTTTCCGTCGCCAAAGCTTTCAGGTGAGCATTTGCAAGCGGTTGGCACCATTTTTGAGTGAACTGCCAAAAGTCAGATTTTTGCTGAAATTGTGACCCCGGGGCTTAGGGATTTTTTCAAAAAAATATTTTCTGCCGGTTAAGTTTTTGAGGGCTGATTTCTTGTCCTGTGATAAAAAGCCTTCTGTTTCGCGTGCCAAACCTTTCAGGGGAGCATTTGCAACCGGTTGGCACCATTTTTGAGTGAACTGCCAAAAGTCAGATTTTTTCTGAAATTGTGACCCCGGGGCTTAGGGATTTTTTCAAAAAATTATTTTCTGCCGGTTAAGTTTTTGAGGGCTGATATCTTGTCCTGTGATAAAAAGCCTTCTGTTTCCATCGCCAAAGCTTTCAGGTGAGCATTTGCAAGCGGTTGGCAGCATTTTTGAGTGAACTGCCAAAAGTCAGATTTTTGCTGAAATTGTGACCCCGGGGCTTAGGGATTTTTTCAAAAAAATATTTTCTGCCGGTTAAGTTTTTGAGGGCTGATTTCTTGTCCTGTGATAAAAAGCCTTCTGTTTCGCGTGCCAAACCTTTCAGGGGAGCATTTGCAACCGGTTGGCACCATTTTTGAGTGAACTGCCAAAAGTCAGATTTTTGCTGAAATTGTGACCCCGGGGCTTAGGGATTTTTTCAAAAAAATATTTTCTGCCGGTTAAGTTTTTGAGGGCTGATTTCTTGTCCTGTGATAAAAAGCCTTCTGTTTCGCGTGCCAAACCTTTCAGGGGAGCATTTGCAACCGGTTGGCACCATTTTTGAGTGAACTGCCAAAAGTCAGATTTTTTCTGAAATTGTGACCCCGGGGCTTAGGGATTTTTTCAAAAAATTATTTTCTGCCGGTTAAGTTTTTGAGGGCTGATATCTTGTCCTGTGATAAAAAGCCTTCTGTTTCCATCGCCAAAGCTTTCAGGTGAGCATTTGCAAGCGGTTGGCAGCATTTTTGAGTGAACTGCCAAAAGTCAGATTTTTGCTGAAATTGTGACCCCGGGGCTTAGGGATTTTTTCAAAAAAATATTTTCTGCCGGTTAAGTTTTTGAGGGCTGATTTCTTGTCCTGTGATAAAAAGCCTTCTGTTTCGCGTGCCAAACCTTTCAGGGGAGCATTTGCAACCGGTTGGCACCATTTTTGAGTGAACTGCCAAAAGTCAGATTTTTGCTGAAATTGTGACCCCGGGGCTTAGGGATTTTTTCAAAAAAATATTTTCTGCCGGTTAAGTTTTTGAGGGCTGATTTCTTGTCCTGTGATAAAAAGCCTTCTGTTTCCATCGCCAAAGCTTTCAGGTGAGCATTTGCAAGCGGTTGGCACCATTTTTGAGTGAACTGCCAAAAGTCAGATTTTTGCTGAAATTGTGACCCCGGGGCTTAGGGATTTTTTCAAAAAAATATTTTCTGCCGGTTAAGTTTTTGAGGGCTGATTTCTTGTCCTGTGATAAAAAGCCTTCTGTTTCGCGTGCCAAAGCTTTCGGGTGCGCATTTGCAAGCGGTTGGCACCATTTTTGAGTGAACTGCCAAAAGTCAGATTTTTGCTGAAATTGTGACCCCGGGGCTTAGGGATTTTTTCAAAAAAATATTTTCTGCCGGTTAAGTTTTTGAGGGCTGATTTCTTGTCCTGTGATAAAAAGCCTTCTGTTTCCGTCGCCAAAGCTTTCAGGTGAGCATTTGCAAGCGGTTGGCACCATTTTTGAGTGAACTGCCAAAAGTCAGATTTTTGCTGAAATTGTGACCCCGGGGCTTAGGGTTTTTTTCAAAAAAATATTTTCTGCCGGTTAAGTTTTTGAGGGCTGATTTCTTGTCCTGTGATAAAAAGCCTTCTGTTTCGCGTGCCAAACCTTTCAGGGGAGCATTTGCAACCGGTTGGCACCATTTTTGAGTGAACTGCCAAAAGTCAGATTTTTTTCTGAAATTGTGACCCCGGGGCTTAGGGATTTTTTCAAAAAAATATTTTCTGCCGGTTAAGTTTTTGAGGGCTGATTTCTTGTCCTGTGATAAAAAGCCTTCTGTATCGCGTGCCAAACCTTTCAGGGGAGCATTTGCAAGCGGTTGGCACCATTTTTGAGTGAACTGCCAAAAGTCAGATTTTTTCTGAAATTGTGACCCCGGGGCTTAGGGATTTTTTCAAAAAAATATTTTCTGCCGGTTAAGTTTTTGAGGGCTGATTTCTTGTCCTGTGATAAAAAGCCTTCTGTTTCCATCGCCAAAGCTTTCAGGTGAGCATTTGCAAGCGGTTGGCACCATTTTTGAGTGAACTGCCAAAAGTCAGATTTTTTCTGAAATTGTGACCCCGGGGCTTAGGGATTTTTTCAAAAAAATATTTTCTGCCGGTTAAGTTTTTGAGGGCTGATTTCTTGTCCTGTGATAAAAAGCCTTCTGTTTCGAGTGCCAAACCTTTCAGGGGAGCATTTTCAAGCTTTTGGCACCATTTTTGAGTGAACTGCCAAAAGTCAGATTTTTTCTGAAATTGTGACCCCGGGGCTTAGGGTTTTTTTCAAAAAAATATTTTCTGCCGGTTAAGTTTTTGAGGGCTGATTTCTTGTCCTGTGATAAAAAGCCTTCTGTTTCGCGTGCCAAACCTTTCAGGGGAGCATTTTCAAGCTTTTGGCACCATTTTTGAGTGAACTGCCAAAAGTCAGATTTTTTCTGAAATTGTGACCCCGGGGCTTAGGGATTTTTTCAAAAAAATATTTTCTGCCGGTTAAGTTTTTGAGGGCTGATTTCTTGTCCTGTGATAAAAAGCCTTCTGTTTCGAGTGCCAAACCTTTCAGGGGAGCATTTTCAAGCTTTTGGCACCATTTTTGAGTGAACTGCCAAAAGTCAGATTTTTTCTGAAATTGTGACCCCGGGGCTTAGGGATTTTTTCAAAAAAATATTTTCTGCCGGTTAAGTTTTTGAGGGCTGATTTCTTGTCCTGTGATAAAAAGCCTTCTGTTTCCATCGCCAAAGCTTTCAGGTGAGCATTTGCAAGCGGTTGGCACCATTTTTGAGTGAACTGCCAAAAGTCAGATTTTTGCTGAAATTGTGACCCCGGGGCTTAGGGATTTTTTCAAAAAAATATTTTCTGCCGGTTAAGTTTTTGAGGGCTGATTTCTTGTCCTGTGATAAAAAGCCTTCTGTTTCGAGTGCCAAACCTTTCAGGGGAGCATTTTCAAGCTTTTGGCACCATTTTTGAGTAAACTGCCAAAAGTCAGATTTTTTCTGAAATTGTGACCTCGGGGCTTAGGGATTTTTTCAAAAAAATATTTTCTGCCGGTTAAGTTTTTGAGGGCTGATTTCTTGTCCTGTGATAAAAAGCCTTCTGTTTCGCGTGCCAAACCTTTCAGGGGAGCATTTGCAACCGGTTGGCACAATTTTTGAGTGAACTGCCAAAAGTCAGATTTTTGCTGAAATTGTGACCCCGGGGCTTAGGGATTTTTTCAAAAAAATATTTTCTGCCGGTTAAGTTTTTGAGGGCTGATTTCTTGTCCTGTGATAAAAAGCCTTCTGTTTCGCGTGCCAAACCTTTCAGGGGAGCATTTTCAAGCTTTTGGCACCATTTTTGAGTGAACTGCCAAAAGTCAGATTTTTTCTGAAATTGTGACCCCGGGGCTTAGGGATTTTTTCAAAAAAATATTTTCTGCCGGTTAAGTTTTTGAGGGCTGATTTCTTGTCCTGTGATAAAAAGCCTTCTGTTTCGAGTGCCAAACCTTTCAGGGGAGCATTTTCAAGCTTTTGGCACTATATTTGAGTGAACTGCCAAAAGTCAGATTTTTTCTGAAATTGTGACCCCGGGGCTTAGGGATTTTTTCAAAAAAATATTTTCTGCCGGTTAAGTTTTTGAGGGCTGATTTCTTGTCCTGTGATAAAAAGCCTTCTGTTTCCATCGCCAAAGCTTTCAGGTGAGCATTTTCAAGCTTTTGGCACCATTTTTGAGTGAACTGCCAAAAGTCAGATTTTTTCTGAAATTGTGACCCCGGGGCTTAGGGATTTTTTCAAAAAAATATTTTCTGCCGGTTAAGTTTTTGAGGGCTGATTTCTTGTCCTGTGATAAAAAGCCTTCTGTTTCCATCACCAAAGCTTTCAGGTGAGCATTTGCAAGCGGTTGGCACCATTTTTGAGTGAACTGCCAAAAGTCAGATTTTTGCTGAAATTGTGACCCCGGGGCTTAGGGATTTTTTCAAAAAAATATTTTCTGCCGGTTAAGTTTTTGAGGGCTGATTTCTTGTCCTGTGATAAAAAGCCTTCTGTTTCGCGTGCCAAACCTTTCAGGGGAGCATTTGCAAGCGGTTGGCACCATTTTTGAGTGAACTGCCAAAAGTCAGATTTTTGCTGAAATTGTGACCCCGGGGCTTAGGGATTTTTTCAAAAAAATATTTTCTGCCGGTTAAGTTTTTGAGGGCTGATTTCTTGTCCTGTGATAAAAAGCCTTCTGTTTCGAGTGCCAAACCTTTCAGGGGAGCATTTTCAAGCTTTTGGCACCATTTTTGAGTGAACTGCCAAAAGTCAGATTTTTGCTGAAATTGTGACCCCGGGGCTTAGGGATTTTTTCAAAAAAATATTTTCTGCCGGTTAAGTTTTTGAGGGCTGATTTCTTGTCCTGTGATAAAAAGCCTTCTGTTTCGAGTGCCAAACCTTTCAGGGGAGCATTTTCAAGCTTTTGGCACTATTTTTGAGTGAACTGCCAAAAGTCAGATTTTTTCTGAAATTGTGACCCCGGGCTTAGGGATTTTTTCAAAAAAATATTTTCTGCCGGTTAAGTTTTTGAGGGCTGATTTCTTGTCCTGTGATAAAAAGCCTTCTGTTTCCATCACCAAACCTTTCAGGGGAGCATTTTCAAGCTTTTGGCACCATTTTTGAGTGAACTGCCAAAAGTCAGATTTTTGCTGAAATTGTGACCCCGGGGCTTAGGGATTTTTTCAAAAAAATATTTTCTGCCGGTTAAGTTTTTGAGGGCTGATTTCTTGTCCTGTGATAAAAAGCCTTCTGTTTCGCGTGCCAAACCTTTCAGGGGAGCATTTGCAAGCGGTTGGCACCATTTTTGAGTGAACTGCCAAAAGTCAGATTTTTGCTGAAATTGTGACCCCGGGGCTTAGGGATTTTTTCAAAAAATTATTTTCTGCCGGTTAAGTTTTTGAGGGCTGATTTCTTGTCCTGTGATAAAAAGCCTTCTGTTTCCATCGCCAAAGCTTTCAGGTGAGCATTTGCAAGCGGTTGGCACCATTTTTGAGTGAACTGCCAAAAGTCAGATTTTTGCTGAAATTGTGACCTCGGGGCTTAGGGATTTTTTCAAAAAAATATTTTCTGCCTGTTAAGTTTTTGAGGGCTGATTTCTTGTCCTGTGATAAAAAGCCTTCTGTTTCGAGTGCCAAACCTTTCAGGGGAGCATTTTCAAGCTTTTGGCACCATTTTTGAGTGAACTGCCAAAAGTCAGATTTTTTCTGAAATTGTGACCCCGGGGCTTAGGGATTTTTTCTAAAAAATATTTTCTGCCGGTTAAGTTTTTGAGGGCTGATTTCTTGTCCTGTGATAAAAAGCCTTCTGTTTCCATCACCAAACCTTTCAGGGGAGCATTTGCAAGCGGTTGGCACTATTTTTGAGTGAACTGCCAAAAGTCAGATTTTTTCTGAAATTGTGACCCCGGGGCTTAGGGATTTTTTCAAAAAAATATTTTCTGCCGGTTAAGTTTTTGAGGGCTGATTTCTTGTCCTGTGATAAAAAGCCTTCTGTTTCGCGTGCCAAACCTTTCAGGGGAGCATTTGCAAGCGGTTGGCACCATTTTTGAGTGAACTGCCAAAAGTCAGATTTTTGCTGAAATTGTGACCCCGGGGCTTAGGGATTTTTTCAAAAAATTATTTTCTGCCGGTTAAGTTTTTGAGGGCTGATTTCTTGTCCTGTGATAAAAAGCCTTCTGTTTCCATCGCCAAAGCTTTCAGGTGAGCATTTTCAAGCTTTTGGCACCATTTTCGAGTGAACTGCCAAAAGTCAGATTTTTTCTGAAATTGTGACCCCGGGGCTTAGGGATTTTTTCAAAAAATTATTTTCTGCCGGTTAAGTTTTTGAGGGCTGATTTCTTGTCCTGTGATAAAAAGCCTTCTGTTTCCATCACCAAAGCTTTCAGGTGAGCATTTGCAAGCGGTTGGCACCATTTTTGAGTGAACTGCCAAAAGTCAGATTTTTGCTGAAATTGTGACCCCGGGGCTTAGGGATTTTTTCAAAAAAATATTTTCTGCCGGTTAAGTTTTTGAGGGCTGATTTCTTGTCCTGTGATAAAAAGCCTTCTGTTTCCATCGCCAAAGCTTTCAGGTGAGCATTTTCAAGCTTTTGGCACCATTTTCGAGTGAACTGCCAAAAGTCAGATTTTTTCTGAAATTGTGACCCCGGGGCTTAGGGATTTTTTCAAAAAATTATTTTCTGCCGGTTAAGTTTTTGAGGGCTGATTTCTTGTCCTGTGATAAAAAGCCTTCTGTTTCCATCACCAAAGCTTTCAGGTGAGCATTTGCAAGCGGTTGGCACCATTTTTGAGTGAACTGCCAAAAGTCAGATTTTTGCTGAAATTGTGACCCCGGGGCTTAGGGATTTTTTCAAAAAAATATTTTCTGCCGGTTAAGTTTTTGAGGGCTGATTTCTTGTCCTGTGATAAAAAGCCTTCTGTTTCCATCGCCAAAGCTTTCAGGTGAGCATTTTCAAGCGGTTGGCACCATTTTTGAGTGAACTGCCAAAAGTCAGATTTTTTCTGAAATTGTGACCCCGGGGCTTAGGGATTTTTTCAAAAAAATATTTTCTGCCGGTTAAGTTTTTGAGGGCTGATTTCTTGTCCTGTGATAAAAAGCCTTCTGTTTCCGTCGCCAAAGCTTTCAGGTGAGCATTTGCAAGCGGTTGGCACCATTTTTGAGTGAACTGCCAAAAGTCAGATTTTTGCTGAAATTGTGACCCCGGGGCTTAGGGTTTTTTTCAAAAAAATATTTTCTGCCGGTTAAGTTTTTGAGGGCTGATTTCTTGTCCTGTGATAAAAAGCCTTCTGTTTCGCGTGCCAAACCTTTCAGGGGAGCATTTGCAACCGGTTGGCACCATTTTTGAGTGAACTGCCAAAAGTCAGATTTTTTTCTGAAATTGTGACCCCGGGGCTTAGGGATTTTTTCAAAAAAATATTTTCTGCCGGTTAAGTTTTTGAGGGCTGATTTCTTGTCCTGTGATAAAAAGCCTTCTGTATCGCGTGCCAAACCTTTCAGGGGAGCATTTGCAAGCGGTTGGCACCATTTTTGAGTGAACTGCCAAAAGTCAGATTTTTTCTGAAATTGTGACCCCGGGGCTTAGGGATTTTTTCAAAAAAATATTTTCTGCCGGTTAAGTTTTTGAGGGCTGATTTCTTGTCCTGTGATAAAAAGCCTTCTGTTTCCATCGCCAAAGCTTTCAGGTGAGCATTTGCAAGCGGTTGGCACCATTTTTGAGTGAACTGCCAAAAGTCAGATTTTTTCTGAAATTGTGACCCCGGGGCTTAGGGATTTTTTGAAAAAAATATTTTCTGCCGGTTAAGTTTTTGAGGGCTGATTTCTTGTCCTGTGATAAAAAGCCTTCTGTTTCGAGTGCCAAACCTTTCAGGGGAGCATTTTCAAGCTTTTGGCACCATTTTTGAGTGAACTGCCAAAAGTCAGATTTTTTCTGAAATTGTGACCCCGGGGCTTAGGGTTTTTTTCAAAAAAATATTTTCTGCCGGTTAAGTTTTTGAGGGCTGATTTCTTGTCCTGTGATAAAAAGCCTTCTGTTTCGCGTGCCAAACCTTTCAGGGGAGCATTTTCAAGCTTTTGGCACCATTTTTGAGTGAACTGCCAAAAGTCAGATTTTTTCTGAAATTGTGACCCCGGGGCTTAGGGATTTTTTCAAAAAAATATTTTCTGCCGGTTAAGTTTTTGAGGGCTGATTTCTTGTCCTGTGATAAAAAGCCTTCTGTTTCGAGTGCCAAACCTTTCAGGGGAGCATTTTCAAGCTTTTGGCACCATTTTTGAGTGAACTGCCAAAAGTCAGATTTTTTCTGAAATTGTGACCCCGGGGCTTAGGGATTTTTTCAAAAAAATATTTTCTGCCGGTTAAGTTTTTGAGGGCTGATTTCTTGTCCTGTGATAAAAAGCCTTCTGTTTCCATCGCCAAAGCTTTCAGGTGAGCATTTGCAAGCGGTTGGCACCATTTTTGAGTGAACTGCCAAAAGTCAGATTTTTGCTGAAATTGTGACCCCGGGGCTTAGGGATTTTTTCAAAAAAATATTTTCTGCCGGTTAAGTTTTTGAGGGCTGATTTCTTGTCCTGTGATAAAAAGCCTTCTGTTTCGCGTGCCAAACCTTTCAGGGGAGCATTTTCAAGCTTTTGGCACCATTTTTGAGTGAACTGCCAAAAGTCAGATTTTTTCTGAAATTGTGACCCCGGGGCTTAGGGATTTTTTCAAAAAAATATTTTCTGCCGGTTAAGTTTTTGAGGGCTGATTTCTTGTCCTGTGATAAAAAGCCTTCTGTTTCGAGTGCCAAACCTTTCAGGGGAGCATTTTCAAGCTTTTGGCACCATTTTTGAGTGAACTGCCAAAAGTCAGATTTTTTCTGAAATTGTGACCCCGGGGCTTAGGGATTTTTTCAAAAAAATATTTTCTGCCGGTTAAGTTTTTGAGGGCTGATTTCTTGTCCTGTGATAAAAAGCCTTCTGTTTCCATCGCCAAAGCTTTCAGGTGAGCATTTGCAAGCGGTTGGCACCATTTTTGAGTGAACTGCCAAAAGTCAGATTTTTGCTGAAATTGTGACCCCGGGGCTTAGGGATTTTTTCAAAAAAATATTTTCTGCCGGTTAAGTTTTTGAGGGCTGATTTCTTGTCCTGTGATAAAAAGCCTT
Source organism: Podarcis liolepis (assembly GCF_965112155.1). Taxonomy (NCBI): domain Eukaryota; kingdom Metazoa; phylum Chordata; class Lepidosauria; order Squamata; family Lacertidae; genus Podarcis; species Podarcis liolepis. Next base: position 760,747 of record NW_028148817.1, on the reverse strand, counting down.
CTGTTTCGAGTGCCAAACCTTTCAGGGGAGCATTTTCAAGCTTTTGGCACCATTTTTGAGTAAACTGCCAAAAGTCAGATTTTTTCTGAAATTGTGACCCCGGGGCTTAGGGATTTTTTCAAAAAAATATTTTCTGCCGGTTAAGTTTTTGAGGGCTGATTTCTTGTCCTGTGATAAAAAGCCTTCTGTTTCGCGTGCCAAACCTTTCAGGGGAGCATTTTCAAGCTTTTGGCACCATTTTTGAGTGAACTGCCAAAAGTCAGATTTTTTCTGAAATTGTGACCCCGGGGCTTAGGGATTTTTTCAAAAAAATATTTTCTGCCGGTTAAGTTTTTGAGGGCTGATTTCTTGTCCTGTGATAAAAAGCCTTCTGTTTCGAGTGCCAAACCTTTCAGGGGAGCATTTTCAAGCTTTTGGCACCATTTTTGAGTGAACTGCCAAAAGTCAGATTTTTTCTGAAATTGTGACCCCGGGGCTTAGGGATTTTTTCAAAAAAATATTTTCTGCCGGTTAAGTTTTTGAGGGCTGATTTCTTGTCCTGTGATAAAAAGCCTTCTGTTTCCATCGCCAAAGCTTTCAGGTGAGCATTTGCAAGCGGTTGGCACCATTTTTGAGTGAACTGCCAAAAGTCAGATTTTTGCTGAAATTGTGACCCCGGGGCTTAGGGATTTTTTCAAAAAAATATTTTCTGCCGGTTAAGTTTTTGAGGGCTGATTTCTTGTCCTGTGATAAAAAGCCTTCTGTTTCGCGTGCCAAACCTTTCAGGGGAGCATTTTCAAGCTTTTGGCACCATTTTTGAGTGAACTGCCAAAAGTCAGATTTTTTCTGAAATTGTGACCCCGGGGCTTAGGGATTTTTTCAAAAAAATATTTTCTGCCGGTTAAGTTTTTGAGGGCTGATTTCTTGTCCTGTGATAAAAAGCCTTCTGTTTCGAGTGCCAAACCTTTCAGGGGAGCATTTTCAAGCTTTTGGCACCATTTTTGAGTGAACTGCCAAAAGTCAGATTTTTTCTGAAATTGTGACCCCGGGGCTTAGGGATTTTTTCAAAAAAATATTTTCTGCCGGTTAAGTTTTTGAGGGCTGATTTCTTGTCCTGTGATAAAAAGCCTTCTGTTTCCATCGCCAAAGCTTTCAGGTGAGCATTTGCAAGCGGTTGGCACCATTTTTGAGTGAACTGCCAAAAGTCAGATTTTTGCTGAAATTGTGACCCCGGGGCTTAGGGATTTTTTCAAAAAAATATTTTCTGCCGGTTAAGTTTTTGAGGGCTGATTTCTTGTCCTGTGATAAAAAGCCTTCTGTTTCGAGTGCCAAACCTTTCAGGGGAGCATTTTCAAGCTTTTGGCACCATTTTTGAGTAAACTGCCAAAAGTCAGATTTTTTCTGAAATTGTGACCCCGGGGCTTAGGGATTTTTTCAAAAAAATATTTTCTGCCGGTTAAGTTTTTGAGGGCTGATTTCTTGTCCTGTGATAAAAAGCCTTCTGTTTCCATCACCAAACCTTTCAGGGGAGCATTTTCAAGCTTTTGGCACCATTTTTGAGTGAACTGCCAAAAGTCAGATTTTTGCTGAAATTGTGACCCCGGGGCTTAGGGATTTTTTCAAAAAAATATTTTCTGCCGGTTAAGTTTTTGAGGGCTGATTTCTTGTCCTGTGATAAAAAGCCTTCTGTTTCGCGTGCCAAACCTTTCAGGGGAGCATTTGCAAGCGGTTGGCACCATTTTTGAGTGAACTGCCAAAAGTCAGATTTTTGCTGAAATTGTGACCCCGGGGCTTAGGGATTTTTTCAAAAAATTATTTTCTGCCGGTTAAGTTTTTGAGGGCTGATTTCTTGTCCTGTGATAAAAAGCCTTCTGTTTCCATCGCCAAAGCTTTCAGGTGAGCATTTTCAAGCTTTTGGCACCATTTTCGAGTGAACTGCCAAAAGTCAGATTTTTTCTGAAATTGTGACCCCGGGGCTTAGGGATTTTTTCAAAAAAATATTTTCTGCCGGTTAAGTTTTTGAGGGCTGATTTCTTGTCCTGTGATAAAAAGCCTTCTGTTTCGAGTGCCAAACCTTTCAGGGGAGCATTTTCAAGCTTTTGGCACCATTTTTGAGTGAACTGCCAAAAGTCAGATTTTTTCTGAAATTGTGACCCCGGGGCTTAGGGATTTTTTCAAAAAAATATTTTCTGCCGGTTAAGTTTTTGAGGGCTGATTTCTTGTCCTGTGATAAAAAGCCTTCTGTTTCCATCACCAAACCTTTCAGGGGAGCATTTGCAAGCGGTTGGCACTATTTTTGAGTGAACTGCCAAAAGTCAGATTTTTTCTGAAATTGTGACCCCGGGGCTTAGGGATTTTTTCAAAAAAATATTTTCTGCCGGTTAAGTTTTTGAGGGCTGATTTCTTGTCCTGTGATAAAAAGCCTTCTGTTTCGCGTGCCAAACCTTTCAGGGGAGCATTTGCAAGCGGTTGGCACCATTTTTGAGTGAACTGCCAAAAGTCAGATTTTTGCTGAAATTGTGACCCCGGGGCTTAGGGATTTTTTCAAAAAATTATTTTCTGTCGGTTAAGTTTTTGAGGGCTGATTTCTTGTCCTGTGATAAAAAGCCTTCTGTTTCCATCGCCAAAGCTTTCAGGTGAGCATTTTCAAGCTTTTGGCACCATTTTCGAGTGAACTGCCAAAAGTCAGATTTTTTCTGAAATTGTGACCCCGGGGCTTAGGGATTTTTTCAAAAAAATATTTTCTGCCGGTTAAGTTTTTGAGGGCTGATTTCTTGTCCTGTGATAAAAAGCCTTCTGTTTCCATCACCAAAGCTTTCAGGTGAGCATTTGCAAGCGGTTGGCACCATTTTTGAGTGAACTGCCAAAAGTCAGATTTTTGCTGAAATTGTGACCCCGGGGCTTAGGGATTTTTTCAAAAAAATATTTTCTGCCGGTTAAGTTTTTGAGGGCTGATTTCTTGTCCTGTGATAAAAAGCCTTCTGTTTCCATCGCCAAAGCTTTCAGGTGAGCATTTGCAAGCGGTTGGCACCATTTTTGAGTGAACTGCCAAAAGTCAGATTTTTGCTGAAATTGTGACCCCGGGGCTTAGGGATTTTTTCAAAAAAATATTTTCTGCCGGTTAAGTTTTTGAGGGCTGATTTCTTGTCCTGTGATAAAAAGCCTTCTGTTTCGAGTGCCAAACCTTTCAGGGGAGCATTTTCAAGCTTTTGGCACCATTTTTGAGTGAACTGCCAAAAGTCAGATTTTTTCTGAAATTGTGACCCCGGGGCTTAGGGATTTTTTCAAAAAAATATTTTCTGCCGGTTAAGTTTTTGAGGGCTGATTTCTTGTCCTGTGATAAAAAGCCTTCTGTTTCCATCGCCAAAGCTTTCAGGGGAGCATTTTCAAGCTTTTGGCACCATTTTTGAGTGAACAGCCAAAAGTCAGATTTTTTCTGAAATTGTGACCCCGGGGCTTAGGGATTTTTTCAAAAAAATATTTTCTGCCGGTTAAGTTTTTGAGGGCTGATTTCTTGTCCTGTGATAAAAAGCCTTCTGTTTCGAGTGCCAAACCTTTCAGGGGAGCATTTTCAAGCTTTTGGCACTATTTTTGAGTGAACTGCCAAAAGTCAGATTTTTTCTGAAATTGTGACCCCGGGGCTTAGGGATTTTTTCAAAAAAATATTTTCTGACGGTTAAGTTTTTGAGGGCTGATTTCTTGTCCTGTGATAAAAAGCCTTCTGTTTCCATCGCCAAAGCTTTCAGGTGAGCATTTTCAAGCTTTTGGCACCATTTTCGAGTGAACTGCCAAAAGTCAGATTTTTTCTGAAATTGTGACCCCGGGGCTTAGGGATTTTTTCAAAAAAATATTTTCTGCCGGTTAAGTTTTTGAGGGCTGATTTCTTGTCCTGTGATAAAAAGCCTTCTGTTTCCATCACCAAAGCTTTCAGGTGAGCATTTGCAAGCGGTTGGCACCATTTTTGAGTGAACTGCCAAAAGTCAGATTTTTGCTGAAATTGTGACCCCGGGGCTTAGGGATTTTTTCAAAAAAATATTTTCTGCCGGTTAAGTTTTTGAGGGCTGATTTCTTGTCCTGTGATAAAAAGCCTTCTGTTTCGCGTGCCAAACCTTTCAGGGGAGCATTTGCAACCGGTTGGCACCATTTTTGAGTGAACTGCCAAAAGCCAGATTTTTGCTGAAATTGTGACCCCGGGGCTTAGGGATTTTTTCAAAAAATTATTTTCTGCCGGTTAAGTTTTTGAGGGCTGATTTCTTGTCCTGTGATAAAAAGCCTTCTGTTTCCATCGCCAAAGCTTTCAGGTGAGCATTTGCAAGCGGTTGGCACCATTTTTGAGTGAACTGCCAAAAGTCAGATTTTTGCTGAAATTGTGACCCCGGGGCTTAGGGATTTTTTCAAAAAAATATTTTCTGCCGGTTAAGTTTTTGAGGGCTGATTTCTTGTCCTGTGATAAAAAGCCTTCTGTTTCGCGTGCCAAACCTTTCAGGGGAGCATTTGCAACCGGTTGGCACCATTTTTGAGTGAACTGCCAAAAGTCAGATTTTTGCTGAAATTGTGACCCCGGGGCTTAGGGATTTTTTCAAAAAAATATTTTCTGCCGGTTAAGTTTTTGAGGGCTGATTTCTTGTCCTGTGATAAAAAGCCTTCTGTTTCGAGTGCCAAACCTTTCAGGGGAGCATTTTCAAGCTTTTGGCACCATTTTTGAGTGAACTGCCAAAAGTCAGATTTTTTCTGAAATTGTGACCCCGGGGCTTAGGGATTTTTTCAAAAAAATATTTTCTGCCGGTTAAGTTTTTGAGGGCTGATTTCTTGTCCTGTGATAAAAAGCCTTCTGTTTCGAGTGCCAAACCTTTCAGGGGAGCATTTTCAAGCTTTTGGCACCATTTTTGAGTGAACTGCCAAAAGTCAGATTTTTTCTGAAATTGTGACCCCGGGGCTTAGGGATTTTTTCTAAAAAATATTTTCTGCCGGTTAAGTTTTTGAGGGCTGATTTCTTGTCCTGTGATAAAAAGCCTTCTGTTTCGAGTGCCAAACCTTTCAGGGGAGCATTTTCAAGCTTTTGGCACCATTTTTGAGTGAACTGCCAAAAGTCAGATTTTTTCTGAAATTGTGACCCCGGGGCTTAGGGATTTTTTCAAAAAAATATTTTCTGCCGGTTAAGTTTTTGAGGGCTGATTTCTTGTCCTGTGATAAAAAGCCTTCTGTTTCGAATGCCAAACCTTTCAGGGGAGCATTTTCAAGCTTTTGGCACCATTTTTGAGTGAACTGCCAAAAGTCAGATTTTTTCTGAAATTGTGACCCCGGGGCTTAGGGATTTTTTCAAAAAAATATTTTCTGCCGGTTAAGTTTTTGAGGGCTGATTTCTTGTCCTGTGATAAAAAGCCTTCTGTTTCCATCGCCAAAGCTTTCAGGGGAGCATTTGCAAGCGGTTGGCACCATTTTTGAGTGAACTGCCAAAAGTCAGATTTTTGCTGAAATTGTGACCCCGGGGCTTAGGGATTTTTTCAAAAAAATATTTTCTGCCGGTTAAGTTTTTGAGGGCTGATTTCTTGTCCTGTGATAAAAAGCCTTCTGTTTCCATCGCCAAAGCTTTCAGGTGAGCATTTTCAAGCGGTTGGCACCATTTTTGAGTGAACTGCCAAAAGTCAGATTTTTTCTGAAATTGTGACCCCGGGGCTTAGGGATTTTTTCAAAAAAATATTTTCTGCCGGTTAAGTTTTTGAGGGCTGATTTCTTGTCCTGTGATAAAAAGCCTTCTGTTTCCATCGCCAAAGCTTTCAGGGGAGCATTTTCAAGCTTTTGGCACCATTTTTGAGTGAACTGCCAAAAGTCAGATTTTTTCTGAAATTGTGACCCCGGGGCTTAGGGATTTTTTCAAAAAAATATTTTCTGCCGGTTAAGTTTTTGAGGGCTGATTTCTTGTCCTGTGATAAAAAGCCTTCTGTTTCGAATGCCAAATCTTTCAGGTGAGCATTTGCAAGCGGTTGGCACCATTTTTGAGTGAACTGCCAAAAGTCAGATTTTTGCTGAAATTGTGACCCCGGGGCTTAGGGATTTTTTCAAAAAAATATTTTCTGCCGGTTAAGTTTTTGGGGGCTGATTTCTTGTCCTGTGATAAAAAGCCTTCTGTTTCCATCGCCAAAGCTTTCAGGTGAGCATTTTCAAGCGGTTGGCACCATTTTTGAGTGAACTGCCAAAAGTCAGATTTTTTCTGAAATTGTGACCCCGGGGCTTAGGGATTTTTTCAAAAAAATATTTTCTGCCGGTTAAGTTTTTCAGGGCTGATTTCTTGTCCTGTGATAAAAAGCCTTCTGTTTCCATCGCCAAAGCTTTCAGGTGAGCATTTGCAAGCGGTTGGCACCATTTTTGAGTGAACTGCCAAAAGTCAGATTTTTGCTGAAATTGTGACCCCGGGGCTTAGGGATTTTTTCAAAAAAATATTTTCTGCCGGTTAAGTTTTTGAGGGCTGATTTCTTGTCCTGTGATAAAAAGCCTTCTGTTTTGAGTGCCAAACCTTTCAGGGGAGCATTTTCAAGCTTTTGGCACCATTTTTGAGTGAACTGCCAAAAGTCAGATTTTTTCTGAAATTGTGACCCCGGGGCTTAGGGATTTTTTCAAAAAAATATTTTCTGCCGGTTAAGTTTTTGAGGGCTGATTTCTTGTCCTGTGATAAAAAGCCTTCTGTTTCGAGTGCCAAACCTTTCAGGGGAGCATTTTCAAGCTTTTGGCACCATTTTTGAGTGAACTGCCAAAAGTCAGATTTTTTCTGAAATTGTGACCCCGGGGCTTAGGGATTTTTTCAAAAAAATATTTTCTGCCGGTTAAGTTTTTGAGGGCTGATTTCTTGTCCTGTGATAAAAAGCCTTCTGTTTCGAGTGCCAAACCTTTCAGGGGAGCATTTTCAAGCTTTTGGCACCATTTTTGAGTGAACTGCCAAAAGTCAGATTTTTTCTGAAATTGTGACCCCGGGGCTTAGGGATCTTTTCAAAAAAATATTTTCTGCCGGTTAAGTTTTTGAGGGCTGATTTCTTGTCCTGTGATAAAAAGCCTTCTGTTTCGAGTGCCAAACCTTTCAGGGGAGCATTTTCAAGCTTTTGGTACCATTTTTGAGTGAACTGCCAAAAGTCAGATTTTTTCTGAAATTGTGACCCCGGGGCTTAGGGATTTTTTCAAAAAAATATTTTCTGCCGGTTAAGTTTTTGAGGGCTGATTTCTTGTCCTGTGATAAAAAGCCTTCTGTTTCGAGTGCCAAAGCTTTCAGGGGAGCATTTGCAAGCGGTTGGCACCATTTTTGAGTGAACTGCCAAAAGTCAGATTTTTTCTGAAATTGTGACCCCGGGGCTTAGGGATTTTTTCAAAAAAATATTTTCTGCCGGTTAAGTTTTTGAGGGCTGATTTCTTGTCCTGTGATAAAAAGCCTTCTGTTTCGAGTGCCAAAGCTTTCAGGGGAGCATTTTCAAGCTTTTGGCACCACTTTTGAGTGAACTGCCAAAAGTCAGATTTTTGCTGAAATTGTGACCCCGGGGCTTAGGGATTTTTTCAAAAAAATATTTTCTGCCGGTTAAGTTTTTGAGGGCTGATTTCTTGTCCTGTGATAAAAAGCCTTCTGTTTCCATCGCCAAAGCTTTCAGGTGAGCATTTTCAAGCGGTTGGCACCATTTTTGAGTGAACTGCCAAAAGTCAGATTTTTTCTGAAATTGTGACCCCGGGGCTTAGGGATTTTTTCAAAAAAATATTTTCTGCCGGTTAAGTTTTTGAGGGCTGATTTCTTGTCCTGTGATAAAAAGCCTTCTGTTTCGAGTGCCAAACCTTTCAGGGGAGCATTATCAAGCTTTTGGCACCATTTTTGAGTGAACTGCCAAAAGTCAGATTTTTGCTGAAATTGTGACCCCGGGGCTTAGGGATTTTTTCAAAAAAATATTTTCTGCCGGTTAAGTTTTTGAGGGCTGATTTCTTGTCCTGTGATAAAAAGCCTTCTGTTTCCATCGCCAAAGCTTTCAGGTGAGCATTTGCAAGCGGTTGGCATCATTTTTGAGTGAACTGCCAAAAGTCAGATTTTTGCTGAAATTGTGACCCCGGGGCTTAGGGATTTTTTCAAAAAGATATTTTCTGCCGGTTAAGTTTTTGAGGGCTGATTTCTTGTCCTGTGATAAAAAGCCTTCTGTTTCCATCACCAAAGCTTTCAGGTGAGCATTTGCAAGCGGTTGGCACCATTTTTGAGTGAACTGCCAAAAGTCAGATTTTTGCTGAAATTGTGACCCCGGGGCTTAGGGATTTTTTCAAAAAAATATTTTCTGCCGGTTAAGTTTTTGAGGGCTGATTTCTTGTCCTGTGATAAAAAGCCTTCTGTTTCGAGTGCCAAACCTTTCAGGGGAGCATTTTCAAGCTTTTGGCTCCATTTTTGAGTGAACTGCCAAAAGTCAGATTTTTTCTGAAATTGTGGCCCCGGGGCTTAGGGATTTTTTCAAAAAAATATTTTCTGCCGGTTAAGTTTTTGAGGGCTGATCTCTTGTCCTGTGATAAAAAGCCTTCTGTTTCGCGTGCCAAACCTTTCAGGGGAGCATTTTCAAGCTTTTGGCACCATTTTTGAGTGAACTGCCAAAAGTCAGATTTTTTCTGAAATTGTGACCCCGGGGCTTAGGGATTTTTTCAAAAAAATATTTTCTGCCGGTTAAGTTTTTGAGGGCTGATTTCTTGTCCTGTGATAAAAAGCCTTCTGTTTCCATCGCCAAAGCTTTCAGGGGAGCATTTTCAAGCTTTTGGCACCATTTTTGAGTGAACTGCCAAAAGTCAGATTTTTTCTGAAATTGTGACCCCGGGGCTTAGGGATTTTTTCAAAAAAATATTTTCTGCCGGTTAAGTTTTTGAGGGCTGATTTCTTGTCCTGTGATAAAAAGCCTTCTGTTTCCATCGCCAAAGCTTTCAGGGGAGCATTTTCAAGCTTTTGGCACCATTTTTGAGTGAACTGCCAAAAGTCAGATTTTTTCTGAAATTGTGACCCCGGGGCTTAGGGATTTTTTCAAAAAAATATTTTCTGCCGGTTAAGTTTTTGAGGGCTGATTTCTTGTCCTGTGATAAAAAGCCTTCTGTTTCGAGTGCCAAAGCTTTCAGGGGAGCATTTTCAAGCTTTTGGCACCACTTTTGAGTGAACTGCCAAAAGTCAGATTTTTGCTGAAATTGTGATCCCGGGGCTTAGGGATTTTTTCAAAAAAATATTTTCTGCCGGTTAAGTTTTTGAGGGCTGATTTCTTGTCCTGTGATAAAAAGCCTTCTGTTTCCATCGCCAAAGCTTTCAGGTGAGCATTTTCAAGCGGTTGGCACCATTTTTGAGTGAACTGCCAAAAGTCAGATTTTTTCTGAAATTGTGACCCCGGGGCTTAGGGATTTTTTCAAAAAAATATTTTCTGCCGGTTAAGTTTTTGAGGGCTGATTTCTTGTCCTGTGATAAAAAGCCTTCTGTTTCGAGTGCCAAACCTTTCAGGGGAGCATTATCAAGCTTTTGGCACCATTTTTGAGTGAACTGCCAAAAGTCAGATTTTTGCTGAAATTGTGACCCCGGGGCTTAGGGATTTTTTCAAAAAAATATTTTCTGCCGGTTAAGTTTTTGAGGGCTGATTTCTTGTCCTGTGATAAAAAGCCTTCTGTTTCGAGTGCCAAACCTTTCAGGGGAGCATTTTCAAGCGGTTGGCACCATTTTTGAGTGAACTGCCAAAAGTCAGATTTTTGCTGAAATTGTGACCCCGGGGCTTAGGGATTTTTTCAAAAAAATATTTTCTGCCGGTTAAGTTTTTGAGAGCTGATTTCTTGTCCTGTGATAAAAAGCCTTCTGTTTCGAGTGCCAAAGCTTTCAGGTGAGCATTTGCAAGCGGTTGGCACCATTTTTGAGTGAACTGCCAAAAGTCAGATTTTTGCTGAAATTGGGACCCCGGGGCTTAGGGATTTTTTCAAAAAAATATTTTCTGCCGGTTAAGTTTTTGAGGGCTGATTTCTTGTCCTGTGATAAAAAGCCTTCTGTTTCGAGTGCCAAACCTTTCAGGGGAGCATTTTCAAGCTTTTGGCTCCATTTTTGAGTGAACTGCCAAAAGTCAGATTTTTTCTGAAATTGTGGCCCCGGGGCTTAGGGATTTTTTCAAAAAAATATTTTCTGCCGGTTAAGTTTTTGAGGGCTGATCTCTTGTCCTGTGATAAAAAGCCTTCTGTTTCGCGTGCCAAACCTTTCAGGGGAGCATTTTCAAGCTTTTGGCACCATTTTTGAGTGAACTGCCAAAAGTCAGATTTTTTCTGAAATTGTGACCCCGGGGCTTAGGGATTTTTTCAAAAAAATATTTTCTGCCGGTTAAGTTTTTGAGGGCTGATTTCTTGTCCTGTGATAAAAAGCCTTCTGTTTCCATCGCCAAAGCTTTCAGGGGAGCATTTTCAAGCTTTTGGCACCATTTTTGAGTGAACTGCCAAAAGTCAGATTTTTTCTGAAATTGTGACCCCGGGGCTTAGGGATTTTTTCAAAAAAATATTTTCTGCCGGTTAAGTTTTTGAGGGCTGATTTCTTGTCCTGTGATAAAAAGCCTTCTGTTTCCATCGCCAAAGCTTTCAGGGGAGCATTTTCAAGCTTTTGGCACCATTTTTGAGTGAACTGCCAAAAGTCAGATTTTTTCTGAAATTGTGACCCCGGGGCTTAGGGATTTTTTCAAAAAGATATTTTCTGCCGGTTAAGTTTTTGAGGGCTGATTTCTTGTCCTGTGATAAAAAGCCTTCTGTTTCGAATGCCAAAGCTTTCAGGTGAGCATTTGCAAGCGGTTGGCACCATTTTTGAGTGAACTGCCAAAAGTCAGATTTTTTCTGAAATTGTGACCCCGGGGCTTAGGGATTTTTTCAAAAAAATATTTTCTGCCGGTTAAGTTTTTGAGGGCTGATTTCTTGTCCTGTGATAAAAAGCCTTCTGTTTCGAATGCCAAACCTTTCAGGGGAGCATTTGCAAGCGGTTGGCACCATTTTTGAGTGAACTGCCAAAAGTCAGATTTTTTCTGAAATTGTGACCCCGGGGCTTAGGGATTTTTTCAAAAAAATATTTTCTGCCGGTTAAGTTTTTGAGGGCTGATTTCTTGTCCTGTGATAAAAAGCCTTCTGTTTCGAGTGCCAAAGCTTTCAGGGGAGCATTTTCAAGCTTTTGGCACCACTTTTGAGTGAACTGCCAAAAGTCAGATTTTTGCTGAAATTGTGACCCCGGGGCTTAGGGATTTTTTCAAAAAAATATTTTCTGCCGGTTAAGTTTTTGAGGGCTGATTTCTTGTCCTGTGATAAAAAGCCTTCTGTTTCGAGTGCCAAACCTTTCAGGGGAGCATTTTCAAGCTTTTGGCTCCATTTTTGAGTGAACTGCCAAAAGTCAGATTTTTTCTGAAATTGTGGCCCCGGGGCTTAGGGATTTTTTCAAAAAAATATTTTCTGCCGGTTAAGTTTTTGAGGGCTGATCTCTTGTCCTGTGATAAAAAGCCTTCTGTTTCGCGTGCCAAACCTTTCAGGGGAGCATTTTCAAGCTTTTGGCACCATTTTTGAGTGAACTGCCAAAAGTCAGATTTTTTCTGAAATTGTGACCCCGGGGCTTAGGGATTTTTTCAAAAAAATATTTTCTGCCGGTTAAGTTTTTGAGGGCTGATTTCTTGTCCTGTGATAAAAAGCCTTCTGTTTCCATCGCCAAAGCTTTCAGGGGAGCATTTTCAAGCTTTTGGCACCATTTTTGAGTGAACTGCCAAAAGTCAGATTTTTTCTGAAATTGTGACCCCGGGGCTTAGGGATTTTTTCAAAAAAATATTTTCTGCCGGTTAAGTTTTTGAGGGCTGATTTCTTGTCCTGTGATAAAAAGCCTTCTGTTTCCATCGCCAAAGCTTTCAGGGGAGCATTTTCAAGCTTTTGGCACCATTTTTGAGTGAACTGCCAAAAGTCAGATTTTTTCTGAAATTGTGACCCCGGGGCTTAGGGATTTTTTCAAAAAGATATTTTCTGCCGGTTAAGTTTTTGAGGGCTGATTTCTTGTCCTGTGATAAAAAGCCTTCTGTTTCGAATGCCAAAGCTTTCAGGTGAGCATTTGCAAGCGGTTGGCACCATTTTTGAGTGAACTGCCAAAAGTCAGATTTTTTCTGAAATTGTGACCCCGGGGCTTAGGGATTTTTTCAAAAAAATATTTTCTGCCGGTTAAGTTTTTGAGGGCTGATTTCTTGTCCTGTGATAAAAAGCCTTCTGTTTCGAATGCCAAAGCTTTCAGGTGAGCATTTGCAAGCGGTTGGCACCATTTTTGAGTGAACTGCCAAAAGTCAGATTTTTTCTGAAATTGTGACCCCGGGGCTTAGGGATTTTTTCAAAAAAATATTTTCTGCCGGTTAAGTTTTTGAGGGCTGATTTCTTGTCCTGTGATAAAAAGCCTTCTGTTTCGAATGCCAAAGCTTTCAGGGGAGCATTTGCAAGCGGTTGGCACCATTTTTGAGTGAACTGCCAAAAGTCAGATTTTTGCTGAAATTGTGACCCCGGGGCTTAGGGATTTTTTCAAAAAAATATTTTCTGCCGGTTAAGTTTTTGAGGGCTGATTTCTTGTCCTGTGATAAAAAGCCTTCTGTTTCGAGTGCCAAAGCTTTCAGGGGAGCATTTTCAAGCTTTTGGCACCACTTTTGAGTGAACTGCCAAAAGTCAGATTTTTGCTGAAATTGTGACCCCGGGGCTTAGGGATTTTTTCAAAAAAATATTTTCTGCCGGTTAAGTTTTTGAGGGCTGATTTCTTGTCCTGTGATAAAAAGCCTTCTGTTTCCATCGCCAAAGCTTTCAGGTGAGCATTTTCAAGCGGTTGGCACCATTTTTGAGTGAACTGCCAAAAGTCAGTTTTTTTCTGAAATTGTGACCCCGGGGCTTAGGGATTTTTTCAAAAAAATATTTTCTGCCGGTTAAGTTTTTGAGGGCTGATTTCTTGTCCTGTGATAAAAAGCCTTCTGTTTCGAGTGCCAAACCTTTCAGGGGAGCATTATCAAGCTTTTGGCACCATTTTTGAGTGAACTGCCAAAAGTCAGATTTTTGCTGAAATTGTGACCCCGGGGCTTAGGGATTTTTTCAAAAAAATATTTTCTGCCGGTTAAGTTTTTGAGGGCTGATTTCTTGTCCTGTGATAAAAAGCCTTCTGTTTCGAGTGCCAAACCTTTCAGGGGAGCATTTTCAAGCGGTTGGCACCATTTTTGAGTGAACTGCCAAAAGTCAGATTTTTTCTGAAATTGTGACCCCGGGGCTTAGGGATTTTTTCAAAAAAATATTTTCTGCCGGTTAAGTTTTTGAGGGCTGATTTCTTGTCCTGTGATAAAAAGCTTTCTGTTTCCATCGCCAAAGCTTTCAGGTGAGCATTTGCAAGCGGTTGGCACCATTTTTGAGTGAACTGCCAAAAGTCAGATTTTTGCTGAAATTGTGACCCCGGGGCTTAGGGATTTTTTCAAAAAAATATTTTCTGCCGGTTAAGTTTTTGAGGGCTGATTTCTTGTCCTGTGATAAAAAGCCTTCTGTTTCGAGTGCCAAACCTTTCAGGGGAGCATTTTCAAGCTTTTGGCACCATTTTTGAGTGAACTGCCAAAAGTCAGATTTTTTCTGAAATTGTGGCCCCGGGGCTTAGGGATTTTTTCAAAAAAATATTTTCTGCCGGTTAAGTTTTTGAGGGCTGATTTCTTGTCCTGTGATAAAAAGCCTTCTGTTTCGCGTGCCAAACCTTTCAGGGGAGCATTTTCAAGCTTTTGGCACCATTTTTGAGTGAACTGCCAAAAGTCAGATTTTTGCTGAAATTGTGACCCCGGGGCTTAGGGATTTTTTCAAAAAAATATTTTCTGCTGGTTAAGTTTTTGAGGGCTGATTTCTTGTCCTGTGATAAAAAGCCTTCTGTTTCCATCACCAAAGCTTTCAGGTGAGCATTTGCAAGCGGTTGGCACCATTTTTGAGTGAACTGCCAAAAGTCAGATTTTTGCTGAAATTGTGACCCCGGGGCTTAGGGATTTTTTCAAAAAAATATTTTCTGCCGGTTAAGTTTTTGAGGGCTGATTTCTTGTCCTGTGATAAAAAGCCTTCTGTTTCGAGTGCCAAACCTTTCAGGGGAGCATTTTCAAGCTTTTGGCACCATTTTTGAGTGAATTGCCAAAAGTCAGATTTTTGCTGAAATTGTGACCCCGGGGCTTAGGGATTTTTTCAAAAAAATATTTTCTGCCGGTTAAGTTTTTGAGGGCTGATTTCTTGTCCTGTGATAAAAAGCCTTCTGTTTCCATCGCCAAAGCTTTCAGGTGAGCATTTGCAAGTGGTTGGCACCATTTTTGAGTGAACTGCCAAAAGTCAGATTTTTGCTGAAATTGTGACCCCGGGGCTTAGGGATTTTTTCAAAAAAATATTTTCTGCCGGTTAAGTTTTTGAGGGCTGATTTCTTGTCCTGTGATAAAAAGCCTTCTGTTTCCATCGCCAAAGCTTTCAGGTGAGCATTTGCAAGCGGTTGGCACCATTTTTGAGTGAACTGCCAAAAGTCAGATTTTTGCTGAAATTGTGACCCCGGGGCTTAGGGATTTTTTCAAAAAAATATTTTCTGCCGGTTAAGTTTTTGAGGGCTGATTTCTTGTCCTGTGATAAAAAGCCTTCTGTTTCGAGTGCCAAACCTTTCAGGGGAGCATTTTCAAGCTTTTGGCTCCATTTTTGAGTGAACTGCCAAAAGTCAGATTTTTTCTGAAATTGTGGCCCCGGGGCTTAGGGATTTTTTCAAAAAAATATTTTCTGCCGGTTAAGTTTTTGAGGGCTGATTTCTTGTCCTGTGATAAAAAGCCTTCTGTTTCGAGTGCCAAACCTTTCAGGGGAGCATTTTCAAGCTTTTGGCTCCATTTTTGAGTGAACTGCCAAAAGTCAGATTTTTTCTGAAATTGTGGCCCCGGGGCTTAGGGATTTTTTCAAAAAAATATTTTCTGCCGGTTAAGTTTTTGAGGGCTGATTTCTTGTCCTGTGATAAAAAGCCTTCTGTTTCCATCGCCAAAGCTTTCAGGTGAGCCTTTTCAAGCGGTTGGCACCATTTTTGAGTGAACTGCCAAAAGTCAGATTTTTTCTGAAATTGTGACCCCGGGGCTTAGGGATTTTTTCAAAAAAATATTTTCTGCCGGTTAAGTTTTTGAGGGCTGATTTCTTGTCCTGTGATAAAAAGCCTTCTGTTTCGAGTGCCAAACCTTTCAGGGGAGCATTATCAAGCTTTTGGCACCATTTTTGAGTGAACTGCCAAAAGTCAGATTTTTGCTGAAATTGTGACCCCGGGGCTTAGGGATTTTTTCAAAAAAATATTTTCTGCCGGTTAAGTTTTTGAGGGCTGATTTCTTGTCCTGTGATAAAAAGCCTTCTGTTTCGAGTGCCAAACCTTTCAGGGGAGCATTTTCAAGCGGTTGGCACCATTTTTGAGTGAACTGCCAAAAGTCAGATTTTTTCTGAAATTGTGACCCCGGGGCTTAGGGATTTTTTCAAAAAAATATTTTCTGCCGGTTAAGTTTTTGAGGGCTGATTTCTTGTCCTGTGATAAAAAGCTTTCTGTTTCCATCGCCAAAGCTTTCAGGTGAGCATTTGCAAGCGGTTGGCACCATTTTTGAGTGAACTGCCAAAAGTCAGATTTTTGCTGAAATTGTGACCCCGGGGCTTAGGGATTTTTTCAAAAAAATATTTTCTGCCGGTTAAGTTTTTGAGGGCTGATTTCTTGTCCTGTGATAAAAAGCCTTCTGTTTCGAGTGCCAAACCTTTCAGGGGAGCATTATCAAGCTTTTGGCACCATTTTTGAGTGAACTGCCAAAAGTCAGATTTTTGCTGAAATTGTGACCCCGGGGCTTAGGGATTTTTTCAAAAAAATATTTTCTGCCGGTTAAGTTTTTGAGGGCTGATTTCTTGTCCTGTGATAAAAAGCCTTCTGTTTCGAGTGCCAAACCTTTCAGGGGAGCATTTTCAAGCGGTTGGCACCATTTTTGAGTGAACTGCCAAAAGTCAGATTTTTTCTGAAATTGTGACCCCGGGGCTTAGGGATTTTTTCAAAAAAATATTTTCTGCCGGTTAAGTTTTTGAGGGCTGATTTCTTGTCCTGTGATAAAAAGCTTTCTGTTTCCATCGCCAAAGCTTTCAGGTGAGCATTTGCAAGCGGTTGGCACCATTTTTGAGTGAACTGCCAAAAGTCAGATTTTTGCTGAAATTGTGACCCCGGGGCTTAGGGATTTTTTCAAAAAAATATTTTCTGCCGGTTAAGTTTTTGAGGGCTGATTTCTTGTCCTGTGATAAAAAGCCTTCTGTTTCGAGTGCCAAACCTTTCAGGGGAGCATTTTCAAGCTTTTGGCACCATTTTTGAGTGAACTGCCAAAAGTCAGATTTTTTCTGAAATTGTGGCCCCGGGGCTTAGGGATTTTTTCAAAAAAATATTTTCTGCCGGTTAAGTTTTTGAGGGCTGATTTCTTGTCCTGTGATAAAAAGCCTTCTGTTTCGCGTGCCAAACCTTTCAGGGGAGCATTTTCAAGCTTTTGGCACCATTTTTGAGTGAACTGCCAAAAGTCAGATTTTTGCTGAAATTGTGACCCCGGGGCTTAGGGATTTTTTCAAAAAAATATTTTCTGCTGGTTAAGTTTTTGAGGGCTGATTTCTTGTCCTGTGATAAAAAGCCTTCTGTTTCCATCACCAAAGCTTTCAGGTGAGCATTTGCAAGCGGTTGGCACCATTTTTGAGTGAACTGCCAAAAGTCAGATTTTTGCTGAAATTGTGACCCCGGGGCTTAGGGATTTTTTCAAAAAAATATTTTCTGCCGGTTAAGTTTTTGAGGGCTGATTTCTTGTCCTGTGATAAAAAGCCTTCTGTTTCGAGTGCCAAACCTTTCAGGGGAGCATTTTCAAGCGGTTGGCACCATTTTTGAGTGAACTGCCAAAAGTCAGATTTTTTCTGAAATTGTGACCCCGGGGCTTAGGGATTTTTTCAAAAAAATATTTTCTGCCGGTTAAGTTTTTGAGGGCTGATTTCTTGTCCTGTGATAAAAAGCTTTCTGTTTCCATCGCCAAAGCTTTCAGGTGAGCATTTGCAAGCGGTTGGCACCATTTTTGAGTGAACTGCCAAAAGTCAGATTTTTGCTGAAATTGTGACCCCGGGGCTTAGGGATTTTTTCAAAAAAATATTTTCTGCCGGTTAAGTTTTTGAGGGCTGATTTCTTGTCCTGTGATAAAAAGCCTTCTGTTTTGAGTGCCAAACCTTTCAGGGGAGCATTTTCAAGCTTTTGGCACCATTTTTGAGTGAACTGCCAAAAGTCAGATTTTTTCTGAAATTGTGGCCCCGGGGCTTAGGGATTTTTTCAAAAAAATATTTTCTGCCGGTTAAGTTTTTGAGGGCTGATTTCTTGTCCTGTGATAAAAAGCCTTCTGTTTCGCGTGCCAAACCTTTCAGGGGAGCATTTTCAAGCTTTTGGCACCATTTTTGAGTGAACTGCCAAAAGTCAGATTTTTGCTGATATTGTGACCCCGGGGCTTAGGGATTTTTTCAAAAAAATATTTTCTGCTGGTTAAGTTTTTGAGGGCTGATTTCTTGTCCTGTGATAAAAAGCCTTCTGTTTCCATCGCCAAAGCTTTCAGGTGAGCATTTGCAAGTGGTTGGCACCATTTTTGAGTGAACTGCCAAAAGTCAAATTTTTGCTGAAATTGTGACCCCGGGGCTTAGGGATTTTTTCAAAAAAATATTTTCTGCCGGTTAAGTTTTTGAGGGCTGATTTCTTGTCCTGTGATAAAAAGCCTTCTGTTTCCATCGCCAAAGCTTTCAGGGGAGCATTTTCAAGCTTTTGGCACCATTTTTGAGTGAACTGCCAAAAGTCAGATTTTTTCTGAAATTGTGACCCCGGGGCTTAGGGATTTTTTCAAAAAAATATTTTCTGCCGGTTAAGTTTTTGAGGGCTGATTTCTTGTCCTGTGATAAAAAGCCTTCTGTTTCCATCGCCAAAGCTTTCAGGGGAGCATTTTCAAGCTTTTGGCACCATTTTTGAGTGAACTGCCAAAAGTCAGATTTTTTCTGAAATTGTGACCCCGGGGCTTAGGGATTTTTTCAAAAAGATATTTTCTGCCGGTTAAGTTTTTGAGGGCTGATTTCTTGTCCTGTGATAAAAAGCCTTCTGATTCGAATGCCAAAGCTTTCAGGTGAGCATTTGCAAGCGGTTGGCACCATTTTTGAGTGAACTGCCAAAAGTCAGATTTTTTCTGAAATTGTGACCCCGGGGCTTAGGGATTTTTTCAAAAAAATATTTTCTGCCGGTTAAGTTTTTGAGGGCTGATTTCTTGTCCTGTGATAAAAAGCCTTCTGTTTCGAATGCCAAAGCTTTCAGGGGAGCATTTGCAAGCGGTTGGCACCATTTTTGAGTGAACTGCCAAAAGTCAGATTTTTTCTGAAATTGTGACCCCGGGGCTTAGGGATTTTTTCAAAAAAATATTTTCTGCCGGTTAAGTTTTTGAGGGCTGATTTCTTGTCCTGTGATAAAAAGCCTTCTGTTTCGAGTGCCAAAGCTTTCAGGGGAGCATTTTCAAGCTTTTGGCACCACTTTTGAGTGAACTGCCAAAAGTCAGATTTTTGCTGAAATTGTGACCCCGGGGCTTAGGGATTTTTTCAAAAAAATATTTTCTGCCGGTTAAGTTTTTGAGGGCTGATTTCTTGTCCTGTGATAAAAAGCCTTCTGTTTCCATCGCCAAAGCTTTCAGGTGAGCATTTTCAAGCGGTTGGCACCATTTTTGAGTGAACTGCCAAAAGTCAGATTTTTTCTGAAATTGTGACCCCGGGGCTTAGGGATTTTTTCAAAAAAATGTTTTCTGCCGGTTAAGTTTTTGAGGGCTGATTTCTTGTCCTGTGATAAAAAGCCTTCTGTTTCGAGTGCCAAACCTTTCAGGGGAGCATTATCAAGCTTTTGGCACCATTTTTGAGTGAACTGCCAAAAGTCAGATTTTTGCTGAAATTGTGACCCCGGGGCTTAGGGATTTTTTCAAAAAAATATTTTCTGCCGGTTAAGTTTTTGAGGGCTGATTTCTTGTCCTGTGATAAAAAGCCTTCTGTTTCGAGTGCCAAACCTTTCAGGGGAGCATTTTCAAGCGGTTGGCACCATTTTTGAGTGAACTGCCAAAAGTCAGATTTTTTCTGAAATTGTGACCCCGGGGCTTAGGGATTTTTTCAAAAAAATATTTTCTGCCGGTTAAGTTTTTGAGGGCTGATTTCTTGTCCTGTGATAAAAAGCTTTCTGTTTCCATCGCCAAAGCTTTCAGGTGAGCATTTGCAAGCGGTTGGCACCATTTTTGAGTGAACTGCCAAAAGTCAGATTTTTGCTGAAATTGTGACCCCGGGGCTTAGGGATTTTTTCAAAAAAATATTTTCTGCCGGTTAAGTTTTTGAGGGCTGATTTCTTGTCCTGTGATAAAAAGCCTTCTGTTTCGAGTGCCAAACCTTTCAGGGGAGCATTTTCAAGCTTTTGGCACCATTTTTGAGTGAACTGCCAAAAGTCAGATTTTTGCTGAAATTGTGACCCCGGGGCTTAGGGATTTTTTCAAAAAAATATTTTCTGCCGGTTAAGTTTTTGAGGGCTGATTTCTTGTCCTGTGATAAAAAGCCTTCTGTTTCGCGTGCCAAACCTTTCAGGGGAGCATTTTCAAGCTTTTGACACCATTTTTGAGTGAACTGCCAAAAGTCAGATTTTTGCTGAAATTGTGACCCCGGGGCTTAGGGATTTTTTCAAAAAAATATTTTCTGCTGGTTAAGTTTTTGAGGGCTGATTTCTTGTCCTGTGATAAAAAGCCTTCTGTTTCCATCACCAAAGCTTTCAGGTGAGCATTTGCAAGCGGTTGGCACCATTTTTGAGTGAACTGCCAAAAGTCAGATTTTTGCTGAAATTGTGACCCCGGGGCTTAGGGATTTTTTCAAAAAAATATTTTCTGCCGGTTAAGTTTTTGAGGGCTGATTTCTTGTCCTGTGATAAAAAGCCTTCTGTTTCGAGTGCCAAACCTTTCAGGGGAGCATTTTCAAGCTTTTGGCACCATTTTTGAGTGAATTGCCAAAAGTCAGATTTTTGCTGAAATTGTGACTTAGGGATTTTTTCAAAAAAATATTTTCTGCCGTTTAAGTTTTTGAGGGCTGATTTCTTGTCCTGTGATAAAAAGCCTTCTGTTTCCATCGCCAAAGCTTTCAGGTGAGCATTTGCAAGTGGTTGGCACCATTTTTGAGTGAACTGCCAAAAGTCAGATTTTTGCTGAAATTGTGACCCCGGGGCTTAGGGATTTTTTCAAAAAAATATTTTCTGCCGGTTAAGTTTTTGAGGGCTGATTTCTTGTCCTGCGATAAAAAGCCTTCTGTTTCGCGTGCCAAACCTTTCAGGGGAGCATTTGCAACCGGTTGGCACCATTTTTGAGTGAACTGCCAAAAGTCAGATTTTTTCTGAAATTGTGACCCCGGGGCTTAGGGATTTTTTCAAAAAAATGTTTTCTGCCGGTTAAGTTTTTGAGGGCTGATTTCTTGTCCTGTGATAAAAAGCCTTCTGTTTCGAGTGCCAAACCTTTCAGGGGAGCATTATCA
The DNA here is from genome assembly GCF_965112155.1 of Podarcis liolepis. NCBI lineage: Eukaryota > Metazoa > Chordata > Lepidosauria > Squamata > Lacertidae > Podarcis > Podarcis liolepis. The sequence goes on along the minus strand of NW_028148817.1, from coordinate 740,182 downwards.
AGCTTTTGGCACCATTTTTGAGTGAACTGCCAAAAGTCAGATTTTTGCTGAAATTGTGACCCCGGGGCTTAGGGATTTTTTCAAAAAAATATTTTCTGCCGGTTAAGTTTTTGAGGGCTGATTTCTTGTCCTGTGATAAAAAGCCTTCTGTTTCGAGTGCCAAACCTTTCAGGGGAGCATTTTCAAGCGGTTGGCACCATTTTTGAGTGAACTGCCAAAAGTCAGATTTTTTCTGAAATTGTGACCCCGGGGCTTAGGGATTTTTTCAAAAAAATATTTTCTGCCGGTTAAGTTTTTGAGGGCTGATTTCTTGTCCTGTGATAAAAAGCCTTCTGTTTCCATCGCCAAAGCTTTCAGGTGAGCATTTTCAAGCGGTTGGCACCATTTTTGAGTGAACTGCCAAAAGTCAGATTTTTTCTGAAATTGTGACCCCGGGGCTTAGGGATTTTTTCAAAAAAATGTTTTCTGCCGGTTAAGTTTTTGAGGGCTGATTTCTTGTCCTGTGATAAAAAGCCTTCTGTTTCGAGTGCCAAACCTTTCAGGGGAGCATTATCAAGCTTTTGGCACCATTTTTGAGTGAACTGCCAAAAGTCAGATTTTTGCTGAAATTGTGACCCCGGGGCTTAGGGATTTTTTCAAAAAAATATTTTCTGCCGGTTAAGTTTTTGAGGGCTGATTTCTTGTCCTGTGATAAAAAGCCTTCTGTTTCGAGTGCCAAACCTTTCAGGGGAGCATTTTCAAGCGGTTGGCACCATTTTTGAGTGAACTGCCAAAAGTCAGATTTTTTCTGAAATTGTGACCCCGGGGCTTAGGGATTTTTTCAAAAAGATATTTTCTGCCGGTTAAGTTTTTGAGGGCTGATTTCTTGTCCTGTGATAAAAAGCCTTCTGATTCGAATGCCAAAGCTTTCAGGTGAGCATTTGCAAGCGGTTGGCACCATTTTTGAGTGAACTGCCAAAAGTCAGATTTTTTCTGAAATTGTGACCCCGGGGCTTAGGGATTTTTTCAAAAAAATATTTTCTGCCGGTTAAGTTTTTGAGGGCTGATTTCTTGTCCTGTGATAAAAAGCCTTCTGTTTCGAATGCCAAAGCTTTCAGGGGAGCATTTGCAAGCGGTTGGCACCATTTTTGAGTGAACTGCCAAAAGTCAGATTTTTTCTGAAATTGTGACCCCGGGGCTTAGGGATTTTTTCAAAAAAATATTTTCTGCCGGTTAAGTTTTTGAGGGCTGATTTCTTGTCCTGTGATAAAAAGCCTTCTGTTTCGAGTGCCAAAGCTTTCAGGGGAGCATTTTCAAGCTTTTGGCACCACTTTTGAGTGAACTGCCAAAAGTCAGATTTTTGCTGAAATTGTGACCCCGGGGCTTAGGGATTTTTTCAAAAAAATATTTTCTGCCGGTTAAGTTTTTGAGGGCTGATTTCTTGTCCTGTGATAAAAAGCCTTCTGTTTCCATCGCCAAAGCTTTCAGGTGAGCATTTTCAAGCGGTTGGCACCATTTTTGAGTGAACTGCCAAAAGTCAGATTTTTTCTGAAATTGTGACCCCGGGGCTTAGGGATTTTTTCAAAAAAATGTTTTCTGCCGGTTAAGTTTTTGAGGGCTGATTTCTTGTCCTGTGATAAAAAGCCTTCTGTTTCGAGTGCCAAACCTTTCAGGGGAGCATTATCAAGCTTTTGGCACCATTTTTGAGTGAACTGCCAAAAGTCAGATTTTTGCTGAAATTGTGACCCCGGGGCTTAGGGATTTTTTCAAAAAAATATTTTCTGCCGGTTAAGTTTTTGAGGGCTGATTTCTTGTCCTGTGATAAAAAGCCTTCTGTTTCGAGTGCCAAACCTTTCAGGGGAGCATTTTCAAGCGGTTGGCACCATTTTTGAGTGAACTGCCAAAAGTCAGATTTTTTCTGAAATTGTGACCCCGGGGCTTAGGGATTTTTTCAAAAAAATATTTTCTGCCGGTTAAGTTTTTGAGGGCTGATTTCTTGTCCTGTGATAAAAAGCTTTCTGTTTCCATCGCCAAAGCTTTCAGGTGAGCATTTGCAAGCGGTTGGCACCATTTTTGAGTGAACTGCCAAAAGTCAGATTTTTGCTGAAATTGTGACCCCGGGGCTTAGGGATTTTTTCAAAAAAATATTTTCTGCCGGTTAAGTTTTTGAGGGCTGATTTCTTGTCCTGTGATAAAAAGCCTTCTGTTTCGAGTGCCAAACCTTTCAGGGGAGCATTTTCAAGCTTTTGGCACCATTTTTGAGTGAACTGCCAAAAGTCAGATTTTTTCTGAAATTGTGGCCCCGGGGCTTAGGGATTTTTTCAAAAAAATATTTTCTGCCGGTTAAGTTTTTGAGGGCTGATTTCTTGTCCTGTGATAAAAAGCCTTCTGTTTCGCGTGCCAAACCTTTCAGGGGAGCATTTTCAAGCTTTTGACACCATTTTTGAGTGAACTGCCAAAAGTCAGATTTTTGCTGAAATTGTGACCCCGGGGCTTAGGGATTTTTTCAAAAAAATATTTTCTGCTGGTTAAGTTTTTGAGGGCTGATTTCTTGTCCTGTGATAAAAAGCCTTCTGTTTCCATCACCAAAGCTTTCAGGTGAGCATTTGCAAGCGGTTGGCACCATTTTTGAGTGAACTGCCAAAAGTCAGATTTTTGCTGAAATTGTGACCCCGGGGCTTAGGGATTTTTTCAAAAAAATATTTTCTGCCGGTTAAGTTTTTGAGGGCTGATTTCTTGTCCTGTGATAAAAAGCCTTCTGTTTCGAGTGCCAAACCTTTCAGGGGAGCATTTTCAAGCTTTTGGCACCATTTTTGAGTGAATTGCCAAAAGTCAGATTTTTGCTGAAATTGTGACTTAGGGATTTTTTCAAAAAAATATTTTCTGCCGGTTAAGTTTTTGAGGGCTGATTTCTTGTCCTGTGATAAAAAGCCTTCTGTTTCCATCGCCAAAGCTTTCAGGTGAGCATTTGCAAGTGGTTGGCACCATTTTTGAGTGAACTGCCAAAAGTCAGATTTTTGCTGAAATTGTGACCCCGGGGCTTAGGTATTTTTTCAAAAAAATATTTTCTGCCGGTTAAGTTTTTGAGGGCTGATTTCTTGTCCTGCGATAAAAAGCCTTCTGTTTCGCGTGCCAAACCTTTCAGGGGAGCATTTGCAACCGGTTGGCACCATTTTTGAGTGAACTGCCAAAAGTCAGATTTTTTTCTGAAATTGTGACCCCGGGGCTTAGGGATTTTTTCAAAAAAATATTTTCTGCCGGTTAAGTTTTTGAGGGCTGATTTCTTGTCCTGTGATAAAAAGCCTTCTGTTTCGAGTGCCAAACCTTTCAGGGGAGCATTTTCAAGCTTTTGGCACCATTTTTGAGTGAACTGCCAAAAGTCAGATTTTTTCTGAAATTGTGACCCCGGGGCTTAGGGATTTTTTCAAAAAAATATTTTCTGCCGGTTAAGTTTTTGAGGGCTGATTTCTTGTCCTGTGATAAAAAGCCTTCTGTTTCGAGTGCCAAACCTTTCAGGGGAGCATTTTCAAGCTTTTGGCACCATTTTTGAGTGAACTGCCAAAAGTCAGATTTTTTCTGAAATTGTGACCCCGGGGCTTAGGGATTTTTTCAAAAAAATATTTTCTGCCGGTTAAGTTTTTGAGGGCTGATTTCTTGTCCTGTGATAAAAAGCTTTCTGTTTCCATCGCCAAAGCTTTCAGGTGAGCATTTGCAAGCGGTTGGCACCATTTTTGAGTGAACTGCCAAAAGTCAGATTTTTGCTGAAATTGTGACCCCGGGGCTTAGGGATTTTTTCAAAAAAATATTTTCTGCCGGTTAAGTTTTTGAGGGCTGATTTCTTGTCCTGTGATAAAAAGCCTTCTGTTTCGAGTGCCAAACCTTTCAGGGGAGCATTTTCAAGCTTTTGGCACCATTTTTGAGTGAACTGCCAAAAGTCAGATTTTTTCTGAAATTGTGGCCCCGGGGCTTAGGGATTTTTTCAAAAAAATATTTTCTGCCGGTTAAGTTTTTGAGGGCTGATTTCTTGTCCTGTGATAAAAAGCCTTCTGTTTCGCGTGCCAAACCTTTCAGGGGAGCATTTTCAAGCTTTTGACACCATTTTTGAGTGAACTGCCAAAAGTCAGATTTTTGCTGAAATTGTGACCCCGGGGCTTAGGGATTTTTTCAAAAAAATATTTTCTGCTGGTTAAGTTTTTGAGGGCTGATTTCTTGTCCTGTGATAAAAAGCCTTCTGTTTCCATCACCAAAGCTTTCAGGTGAGCATTTGCAAGCGGTTGGCACCATTTTTGAGTGAACTGCCAAAAGTCAGATTTTTGCTGAAATTGTGACCCCGGGGCTTAGGGATTTTTTCAAAAAAATATTTTCTGCCGGTTAAGTTTTTGAGGGCTGATTTCTTGTCCTGTGATAAAAAGCCTTCTGTTTCGAGTGCCAAACCTTTCAGGGGAGCATTTTCAAGCTTTTGGCACCATTTTTGAGTGAATTGCCAAAAGTCAGATTTTTGCTGAAATTGTGACTTAGGGATTTTTTCAAAAAAATATTTTCTGCCGGTTAAGTTTTTGAGGGCTGATTTCTTGTCCTGTGATAAAAAGCCTTCTGTTTCCATCGCCAAAGCTTTCAGGTGAGCATTTGCAAGTGGTTGGCACCATTTTTGAGTGAACTGCCAAAAGTCAGATTTTTGCTGAAATTGTGACCCCGGGGCTTAGGTATTTTTTCAAAAAAATATTTTCTGCCGGTTAAGTTTTTGAGGGCTGATTTCTTGTCCTGCGATAAAAAGCCTTCTGTTTCGCGTGCCAAACCTTTCAGGGGAGCATTTGCAACCGGTTGGCACCATTTTTGAGTGAACTGCCAAAAGTCAGATTTTTTTCTGAAATTGTGACCCCGGGGCTTAGGGATTTTTTCAAAAAAATATTTTCTGCCGGTTAAGTTTTTGAGGGCTGATTTCTTGTCCTGTGATAAAAAGCCTTCTGTTTCGAGTGCCAAACCTTTCAGGGGAGCATTTTCAAGCTTTTGGCACCATTTTTGAGTGAACTGCCAAAAGTCAGATTTTTTCTGAAATTGTGACCCCGGGGCTTAGGGATTTTTTCAAAAAAATATTTTCTGCCGGTTAAGTTTTTGAGGGCTGATTTCTTGTCCTGTGATAAAAAGCCTTCTGTTTCGAGTGCCAAACCTTTCAGGGGAGCATTTTCAAGCTTTTGGCACCATTTTTGAGTGAACTGCCAAAAGTCAGATTTTTTCTGAAATTGTGACCCCGGGGCTTAGGGATTTTTTCAAAAAAATATTTTCTGCCGGTTAAGTTTTTGAGGGCTGATTTCTTGTCCTGTGATAAAAAGCCTTCTGTTTCCATCGCCAAAGCTTTCAGGGGAGCATTTTCAAGCTTTTGGCACCATTTTTGAGTGAACTGCCAAACGTCAGATTTTTGCTGAAATTGTGACCCCGGGGCTTAGGGATTTTTTCAAAAAAATATTTTCTGCCGGTTAAGTTTTTGAGGGCTGATTTCTTGTCCTGTGATAAAAAGCCTTCTGTTTCGGGTGCCAAACCTTTCAGGGGAGCATTTTCAAGCTTTTGGCACCATTTTTGAGTGAACTGCCAAAAGTCAGATTTTTTCTGAAATTGTGACCCCGGGGCTTAGGGATTTTTTCAAAAAAATATTTTCTGCCGGTTAAGTTTTTGAGGGCTGATTTCTTGTCCTGTGATAAAAAGCCTTCTGTTCCCATCGCCAAAGCTTTCAGGTGAGCATTTGCAAGCGGTTGGCACCATTTTTGAGTGAACTGCCAAAAGTCACATTTTTTCTGAAATTGTGACCCCGGGGCTTAGGGATTTTTTCAAAAAAATATTTTCTGCCGATTAAGTTTTTGAGGGCTGATTTCTTGTCCTGTGATAAAAAGCCTTCTGTTTCCATCGCCAAAGCTTTCAGGGGAGCATTTTCAAGCTTTTGGCACCATTTTTGAGTGAACTGCCAAACGTCAGATTTTTGCTGAAATTGTGACCCCGGGGCTTAGGGATTTTTTCAAAAAAATATTTTCTGCCGGTTAAGTTTTTGAGGGCTGATTTCTTGTCCTGTGATAAAAAGCCTTCTGTTTCGGGTGCCAAACCTTTCAGGGGAGCATTTTCAAGCTTTTGGCACCATTTTTGAGTGAACTGCCAAAAGTCAGATTTTTTTCTGAAATTGTGACCCCGGGGCTTAGGGATTTTTTCAAAAAAATATTTTCTGCCGGTTAAGTTTTTGAGGGCTGATTTCTTGTCCTGTGATAAAAAGCCTTCTGTTCCCATCGCCAAAGCTTTCAGGTGAGCATTTGCAAGCGGTTGGCACCATTTTTGAGTGAACTGCCAAAAGTCACATTTTTTCTGAAATTGTGACCCCGGGGCTTAGGGATTTTTTCAAAAAAATATTTTCTGCCGATTAAGTTTTTGAGGGCTGATTTCTTGTCCTGTGATAAAAAGCCTTCTGTTTCGAGTGCCAAACCTTTCAGGGGAGCATTTTCAAGCTTTTGGCACCATTTTTGAGTGAACTGCCAAAAGTCAGATTTTTTCTGAAATTGTGACCCCGGGGCTTAGGGATTTTTTCAAAAAAATATTTTCTGCCGGTTAAGTTTTTGAGGGCTGATTTCTTGTCCTGTGATAAAAAGCCTTCTGTTTCGAGTGCCAAACCTTTCAGGGGAGCATTTTCAAGCTTTTGGCACCATTTTTGAGTGAACTGCCAAAAGTCAGATTTTTTCTGAAATTGTGACCCCGGGGCTTAGGGATTTTTTCAAAAAAATATTTTCTGCCGGTTAAGTTTTTGAGGGCTGATTTCTTGTCCTGTGATAAAAAGCCTTCTGTTTCCATCGCCAAAGCTTTCAGGGGAGCATTTTCAAGCTTTTGGCACCATTTTTGAGTGAACTGCCAAACGTCAGATTTTTGCTGAAATTGTGACCCCGGGGCTTAGGGATTTTTTCAAAAAAATATTTTCTGCCGGTTAAGTTTTTGAGGGCTGATTTCTTGTCCTGTGATAAAAAGCCTTCTGTTTCGAGTGCCAAACCTTTCAGGGGAGCATTTTCAAGCTTTTGGCACCATTTTTGAGTGAACTGCCAAAAGTCAGATTTTTTCTGAAATTGTGACCCCGGGGCTTAGGGATTTTTTCAAAAAAATATTTTCTGCCGGTTAAGTTTTTGAGGGCTGATTTCTTGTCCTGTGATAAAAAGCCTTCTGTATCGCGTGCCAAACCTTTCAGGGGAGCATTTGCAACCGGTTGGCACCATTTTTGAGTGAACTGCCAAAAGTCAGATTTTTTCTGAAATTGTGACCCCGGGGCTTAGGGATTTTTTCAAAAAAATATTTTCTGCCGGTTAAGTTTTTGAGGGCTGATTTCTTGTCCTGTGATAAAAAGCCTTCTGTTCCCATCGCCAAAGCTTTCAGGTGAGCATTTGCAAGCGGTTGGCACCATTTTTGAGTGAACTGCCAAAAGTCACATTTTTTCTGAAATTGTGACCCCGGGGCTTAGGGATTTTTTCAAAAAAATATTTTCTGCCGATTAAGTTTTTGAGGGCTGATTTCTTGTCCTGTGATAAAAAGCCTTCTGTTTCGAGTGCCAAACCTTTCAGGGGAGCATTTTCAAGCTTTTGGCACCATTTTTGAGTGAACTGCCAAAAGTCAGATTTTTTCTGAAATTGTGACCCCGGGGTTTAGGGATTTTTTCAAAAAAATATTTTCTGCCGGTTAAGTTTTTGAGGGCTGATTTCTTGTCCTGTGATAAAAAGCCTTCTGTTTCGAGTGCCAAACCTTTCAGGGGAGCATTTTCAAGCTTTTGGCACCATTTTTGAGTGAACTGCCAAAAGTCAGATTTTTTCTGAAATTGTGACCCCGGGGCTTAGGGATTTTTTCAAAAAAATATTTTCTGCCGGTTAAGTTTTTGAGGGCTGATTTCTTGTCCTGTGATAAAAAGCCTTCTGTTTCCATCGCCAAAGCTTTCAGGGGAGCATTTTCAAGCTTTTGGCACCATTTTTGAGTGAACTGCCAAAAGTCAGATTTTTTCTGAAATTGTGACCCCGGGGCTTAGGGATTTTTTCAAAAAAATATTTTCTGCCGGTTAAGTTTTTGAGGGCTGATTTCTTGTCCTGTGATAAAAAGCCTTCTGTTTCCATCGCCAAAGCTTTCAGGTGAGCATTTGCAAGCGGTTGGCACCATTTTTGAGTGAACTGCCAAAAGTCAGATTTTTGCTGAAATTGTGACCCCGGGGCTTAGGGATTTTTTCAAAAAAATATTTTCTGCCGGTTAAGTTTTTGAGGGCTGATTTCTTGTCCTGTGATAAAAAGCCTTCTGTTTCGAGTGCCAAACCTTTCAGGGGAGCATTTGCAAGCTTTTGGCACCATTTTTGAGTGAACTGCCAAAAGTCAGATTTTTGCTGAAATTGTGACCCAGGGGCTTAGGGATTTTTTCAAAAAAATATTTTCTGCCGGTTAAGTTTTTGAGGGCTGATTTCTTGTCCTGTGATAAAAAGCCTTCTGTTTCGAGTGCCAAACCTTTCAGGTGAGCATTTGCAAGCGGTTGGCACCATTTTTGAGTGAACTGCCAAAAGTCAGATTTTTTCTGAAATTGTGACCCCGGGGCTTAGGGATTTTTTCAAAAAAATATTTTCTGCCGGTTAAGTTTTTGAGGGCTGATTTCTTGTCCTGTGATAAAAAGCCTTCTGTTTCGCGTGCCAAACCTTTCAGGGGAGCATTTGCAACCGGTTGGCACCATTTTTGAGTGAGCTGCCAAAAGTCAGATTTTTTTCTGAAATTGTGACCCCGGGGCTTAGGGATTTTTTTAAAAAAAATATTTTCTGCCGGTTAGGTTTTTGAGGGCTGATTTCTTGTCCTGTGATAAAAAGCCTTCTGTATCGCGTGCCAAACCTTTCAGGGGAGCATTTGCAACCGGTTGGCACCATTTTTGAGTGAACTGCCAAAAGTCAGATTTTTTCTGAAATTGTGACCCCGGGGCTTAGGGATTTTTTCAAAAAAATATTTTCTGCCGGTTAAGTTTTTGAGGGCTGATTTCTTGTCCTGTGATAAAAAGCCTTCTGTATCGCGTGCCAAACCTTTCAGGGGAGCATTTGCAACCGGTTGGCACCATTTTTGAGTGAACTGCCAAAAGTCAGATTTTTTCTGAAATTGTGACCCCGGGGCTTAGGGATTTTTTCAAAAAAATATTTTCTGCCGGTTAAGTTTTTGAGGGCTGATTTCTTGTCCTGTGATAAAAAGCCTTCTGTTCCCATCGCCAAAGCTTTCAGGTGAGCATTTGCAAGCGGTTGGCACCATTTTTGAGTGAACTGCCAAAAGTCACATTTTTTCTGAAATTGTGACCCCGGGGCTTAGGGATTTTTTCAAAAAAATATTTTCTGCCGATTAAGTTTTTGAGGGCTGATTTCTTGTCCTGTGATAAAAAGCCTTCTGTTTCGAGTGCCAAACCTTTCAGGGGAGCATTTTCAAGCTTTTGGCACCATTTTTGAGTGAACTGCCAAAAGTCAGATTTTTTCTGAAATTGTGACCCCGGGGCTTAGGGATTTTTTCAAAAAAATATTTTCTGCCGGTTAAGTTTTTGAGGGCTGATTTCTTGTCCTGTGATAAAAAGCCTTCTGTTTCGAGTGCCAAACCTTTCAGGGGAGCATTTTCAAGCTTTTGGCACCATTTTTGAGTGAACTGCCAAAAGTCAGATTTTTTCTGAAATTGTGACCCCGGGGCTTAGGGATTTTTTCAAAAAAATATTTTCTGCCGGTTAAGTTTTTGAGGGCTGATTTCTTGTCCTGTGATAAAAAGCCTTCTGTTTCCATCGCCAAAGCTTTCAGGGGAGCATTTTCAAGCTTTTGGCACCATTTTTGAGTGAACTGCCAAACGTCAGATTTTTGCTGAAATTGTGACCCCGGGGCTTAGGGATTTTTTCAAAAAAATATTTTCTGCCGGTTAAGTTTTTGAGGGCTGATTTCTTGTCCTGTGATAAAAAGCCTTCTGTTTCGGGTGCCAAACCTTTCAGGGGAGCATTTTCAAGCTTTTGGCACCATTTTTGAGTGAACTGCCAAAAGTCAGATTTTTTCTGAAATTGTGACCCCGGGGCTTAGGGATTTTTTCAAAAAAATATTTTCTGCCGGTTAAGTTTTTGAGGGCTGATTTCTTGTCCTGTGATAAAAAGCCTTCTGTTTCCATCGCCAAAGCTTTCAGGTGAGCATTTGCAAGCGGTTGGCACCATTTTTGAGTGAACTGCCAAAAGTCAGATTTTTGCTGAAATTGTGACCCCGGGGCTTAGGGATTTTTTCAAAAAAATATTTTCTGCCGGTTAAGTTTTTGAGGGCTGATTTCTTGTCCTGTGATAAAAAGCCTTCTGTTTCGAGTGCCAAACCTTTCAGGGGAGCATTTGCAACCGGTTGGCACCATTTTTGAGTGAACTGCCAAAAGTCAGATTTTTTCTGAAATTGTGACCCCGGGGCTTAGGGATTTTTTCAAAAAAATATTTTCTGCCGGTTAAGTTTTTGAGGGCTGATTTCTTGTCCTGTGATAAAAAGCCTTCTGTTTCCATCGCCAAAGCTTTCAGGGGAGCATTTTCAAGCTTTTGGCACCATTTTTGAGTGAACTGCCAAACGTCAGATTTTTTCTGAAATTGTGACCCCGGGGCTTAGGGATATTTTCAAAAAAATATTTTCTGCCGGTTAGGTTTTTGAGGGCTGATTTCTTGTCCTGTGATAAAAAGCCTTCTGTTTCGCGTGCCAAACCTTTCAGGGGAGCATTTGCAACCGGTTGGCACCATTTTTGAGTGAACTGCCAAAAGTCAGATTTTTTCTGAAATTGTGACCCCGGGGCTTAGGGATTTTTTCAAAAAAATATTTTCTGCCGGTTAAGTTTTTGAGGGCTGATTTCTTGTCCTGTGATAAAAAGTCTTCTGTTTCGAGTGCCAAACCTTTCAGGGGAGCATTTTCAAGCTTTTGGCACCATTTTTGAGTGAACTGCCAAAAGTCAGATTTTTGCTGAAATTGTGACCCCGGGGCTTAGGGATTTTTTCAAAAAAATATTTTCTGCCGGTTAAGATTTTGAGGGCTGATTTCTTGTCCTGTGATAAAAAGCCTTCTGTTTCCATCGCCAAAGCTTTCAGGTGAGCATTTGCAAGCGGTTGGCACCATTTTTGAGTGAACTGCCGAAAGTCAGATTTTTGCTGAAATTGTGACCCCGGGGCTTAGGGATTTTTTCAAAAAAATATTTTCTGCCGGTTAAGTTTTTGAGGGCTGATTTCTTGTCCTGTGATAAAAAGCCTTCTGTTTCCATCGCCAAAGCTTTCAGGTGAGCATTTGCAACCGGTTGGCACCATTTTTGAGTGAACTGCCAAAAGTCAGATTTTTGCTGAAATTGTGACCCCGGGGCTTAGGGATTTTTTCAAAAAAAAATTTTCTGCCGGTTAAGTTTTTGAGGGCTGATTATTTGTCCTGTGATAAAAAACCTTCTGTTTCCATCGCCAAAGCTTTCAGGTGAGCATTTTCAAGCTTTTGGCACCATTTTTGAGTGAACTGCCAAAAGTCAGATTTTTGCTGAAATTGTGACCCCGGGGCTTAGGGATTTTTTCAAAAAAATATTTTCTGCCGGTTAAGTTTTTGAGGGCTGATTTCTTGTCCTGTGATAAAAAGCCTTCTGTTTCCATCGCCAAAGCTTTCAGGTGAGCATTTGCAAGCGGTTGGCACCATTTTTGAGTGAACTGCCAAAAGTCAGATTTTTGCTGAAATTGTGACCCCGGGGCTTAGGGATTTTTTCAAAAAAATATTTTCTGCCGGTTAAGTTTTTGAGGGCTGATTTCTTGTCCTGTGATAAAAAGCCTTCTGTTTCGAGTGCCAAACCTTTCAGGGGAGCATTTGCAAGCTTTTGGCACCATTTTTGAGTGAACTGCCAAAAGTCAGATTTTTGCTGAAATTGTGACCCCGGGGCTTAGGGATTTTTTCAAAAAAATATTTTCTGCCGGTTAAGTTTTTGAGGGCTGATTTCTTGTCCTGTGATAAAAAGCCTTCTGTTTCGAGTGCCAAACCTTTCAGGTGAGCATTTGCAAGCGGTTGGCACCATTTTTGAGTGAACTGCCAAAAGTCAGATTTTTTCTGAAATTGTGACCCCGGGGCTTAGGGATTTTTTCAAAAAAATATTTTCTGCCGGTTAAGTTTTTGAGGGCTGATTTCTTGTCCTGTGATAAAAAGCCTTCTGTTTCGAGTGCCAAACCTTTCAGGGGAGCATTTTCAAGCTTTTGGCACCATTTTTGAGTGAACTGCCAAAAGTCAGATTTTTGCTGAAATTGTGACCCCGGGGCTTAGGGATTTTTTCAAAAAAATATTTTCTGCCGGTTAAGTTTTTGAGGGCTGATTTCTTGTCCTGTGATAAAAAGCCTTCTGTTTCCATCGCCAAAGCTTTCAGGGGAGCATTTGCAAGCGGTTGGCACCATTTTTGAGTGAACTGCCAAAAGTCAGATTTTTGCTGAAATTGTGACCCCGGGGCTTAGGGATTTTTTCAAAAAAATATTTTCTGCCGGTTAAGTTTTTGAGGGCTGATTTCTTGTCCTGTGATAAAAAGCCTTCTGTTTCCATCGCCAAACTTTCAGGTGAGCATTTTCAAGCTTTTGGCACCATTTTTGAGTGAACTGCCAAAAGTCAGATTTTTTCTGAAATTGTGACCCCGGGGCTTAGGGATTTTTTCAAAAAAATATTTTCTGCCGGTTAAGTTTTTGAGGGCTGATTTCTTGTCCTGTGATAAAAAGCCTTCTGTTTCGCGTGCCAAACCTTTCAGGGGAGCATTTTCAAGCTTTTGGCACCATTTTTGAGTGAACTGCCAAAAGTCAGATTTTTGCTGAAATTGTGACCCCGGGGCTTAGGGATTTTTTCAAAAAAATATTTTCTGCCGGTTAAGTTTTTGAGGGCTGATTTCTTGTCCTGTGATAAAAAGCCTTCTGTTTCGAGTGCCAAACCTTTCAGGGGAGCATTTTCAAGCGGTTGGCACCATTTTTGAGTGAACTGCCAAAAGTCAGATTTTTTCTGAAATTGTGACCCCGGGGCTTAGGGATTTTTTCAAAAAAATATTTTCTGCCGGTTAAGTTTTTGAGGGCTGATTTCTTGTCCTGTGATAAAAAGCTTTCTGTTTCCATCGCCAAAGCTTTCAGGTGAGCATTTGCAAGCGGTTGGCACCATTTTTGAGTGAACTGCCAAAAGTCAGATTTTTGCTGAAATTGTGACCCCGGGGCTTAGGGATTTTTTCAAAAAAATATTTTCTGCCGGTTAAGTTTTTGAGGGCTGATTTCTTGTCCTGTGATAAAAAGCCTTCTGTTTCGAGTGCCAAACCTTTCAGGGGAGCATTTTCAAGCTTTTGGCACCATTTTTGAGTGAACTGCCAAAAGTCAGATTTTTTCTGAAATTGTGGCCCCGGGGCTTAGGGATTTTTTCAAAAAAATATTTTCTGCCGGTTAAGTTTTTGAGGGCTGATTTCTTGTCCTGTGATAAAAAGCCTTCTGTTTCGCGTGCCAAACCTTTCAGGGGAGCATTTTCAAGCTTTTGGCACCATTTTTGAGTGAACTGCCAAAAGTCAGATTTTTGCTGAAATTGTGACCCCGGGGCTTAGGGATTTTTTCAAAAAAATATTTTCTGCTGGTTAAGTTTTTGAGGGCTGATTTCTTGTCCTGTGATAAAAAGCCTTCTGTTTCCATCACCAAAGCTTTCAGGTGAGCATTTGCAAGCGGTTGGCACCATTTTTGAGTGAACTGCCAAAAGTCAGATTTTTGCTGAAATTGTGACCCCGGGGCTTAGGGATTTTTTCAAAAAAATATTTTCTGCCGGTTAAGTTTTTGAGGGCTGATTTCTTGTCCTGCGATAAAAAGCCTTCTGTTTCGCGTGCCAAACCTTTCAGGGGAGCATTTGCAACCGGTTGGCACCATTTTTGAGTGAACTGCCAAAAGTCAGATTTTTTTCTGAAATTGTGACCCCGGGGCTTAGGGATTTTTTCAAAAAAATATTTTCTGCCGGTTAAGTTTTTGAGGGCTGATTTCTTGTCCTGTGATAAAAAGCCTTCTGTATCGCGTGCCAAACCTTTCAGGGGAGCATTTGCAACCGGTTGGCACCATTTTTGAGTGAACTGCCAAAAGTCAGATTTTTTCTGAAATTGTGACCCCGGGGCTTAGGGATTTTTTCAAAAAAATATTTTCTGCCGGTTAAGTTTTTGAGGGCTGATTTCTTGTCCTGTGATAAAAAGCCTTCTGTTCCCATCGCCAAAGCTTTCAGGTGAGCATTTGCAAGCGGTTGGCACCATTTTTGAGTGAACTGCCAAAAGTCACATTTTTTCTGAAATTGTGACCCCGGGGCTTAGGGATTTTTTCAAAAAAATATTTTCTGCCGATTAAGTTTTTGAGGGCTGATTTCTTGTCCTGTGATAAAAAGCCTTCTGTTTCGAGTGCCAAACCTTTCAGGGGAGCATTTTCAAGCTTTTGGCACCATTTTTGAGTGAACTGCCAAAAGTCAGATTTTTTCTGAAATTGTGACCCCGGGGCTTAGGGATTTTTTCAAAAAAATATTTTCTGCCGGTTAAGTTTTTGAGGGCTGATTTCTTGTCCTGTGATAAAAAGCCTTCTGTTTCGAGTGCCAAACCTTTCAGGGGAGCATTTTCAAGCTTTTGGCACCATTTTTGAGTGAACTGCCAAAAGTCAGATTTTTTCTGAAATTGTGGCCCCGGGGCTTAGGGATTTTTTCAAAAAAATATTTTCTGCCGGTTAAGTTTTTGAGGGCTGATTTCTTGTCCTGTGATAAAAAGCCTTCTGTTTCGCGTGCCAAACCTTTCAGGGGAGCATTTTCAAGCTTTTGGCACCATTTTTGAGTGAACTGCCAAAAGTCAGATTTTTGCTGAAATTGTGACCCCGGGGCTTAGGGATTTTTTCAAAAAAATATTTTCTGCTGGTTAAGTTTTTGAGGGCTGATTTCTTGTCCTGTGATAAAAAGCCTTCTGTTTCCATCACCAAAGCTTTCAGGTGAGCATTTGCAAGCGGTTGGCACCATTTTTGAGTGAACTGCCAAAAGTCAGATTTTTGCTGAAATTGTGACCCCGGGGCTTAGGGATTTTTTCAAAAAAATATTTTCTGCCGGTTAAGTTTTTGAGGGCTGATTTCTTGTCCTGTGATAAAAAGCCTTCTGTTTCGAGTGCCAAACCTTTCAGGGGAGCATTTTCAAGCTTTTGGCACCATTTTTGAGTGAATTGCCAAAAGTCAGATTTTTGCTGAAATTGTGACCCCGGGGCTTAGGGATTTTTTCAAAAAAATATTTTCTGCCGGTTAAGTTTTTGAGGGCTGATTTCTTGTCCTGTGATAAAAAGCCTTCTGTTTCCATCGCCAAAGCTTTCAGGTGAGCATTTGCAAGTGGTTGGCACAATTTTTGAGTGAACTGCCAAAAGTCAGATTTTTGCTGAAATTGTGACCCCGGGGCTTAGGGATTTTTTCAAAAAAATATTTTCTGCCGGTTAAGTTTTTGAGGGCTGATTTCTTGTCCTGCGATAAAAAGCCTTCTGTTTCGCGTGCCAAACCTTTCAGGGGAGCATTTGCAACCGGTTGGCACCATTTTTGAGTGAACTGCCAAAAGTCAGATTTTTTTCTGAAATTGTGACCCCGGGGCTTAGGGATTTTTTCAAAAAAATATTTTCTGCCGGTTAAGTTTTTGAGGGCTGATTTCTTGTCCTGTGATAAAAAGCCTTCTGTATCGCGTGCCAAACCTTTCAGGGGAGCATTTGCAACCGGTTGGCACCATTTTTGAGTGAACTGCCAAAAGTCAGATTTTTTCTGAAATTGTGACCCCGGGGCTTAGGGATTTTTTCAAAAAAATATTTTCTGCCGGTTAAGTTTTTGAGGGCTGATTTCTTGTCCTGTGATAAAAAGCCTTCTGTTCCCATCGCCAAAGCTTTCAGGTGAGCATTTGCAAGCGGTTGGCACCATTTTTGAGTGAACTGCCAAAAGTCACATTTTTTCTGAAATTGTGACCCCGGGGCTTAGGGATTTTTTCAAAAAAATATTTTCTGCCGATTAAGTTTTTGAGGGCTGATTTCTTGTCCTGTGATAAAAAGCCTTCTGTTTCGAGTGCCAAACCTTTCAGGGGAGCATTTTCAAGCTTTTGGCACCATTTTTGAGTGAACTGCCAAAAGTCAGATTTTTTCTGAAATTGTGACCCCGGGGCTTAGGGATTTTTTCAAAAAAATATTTTCTGCCGGTTAAGTTTTTGAGGGCTGATTTCTTGTCCTGTGATAAAAAGCCTTCTGTTTCGAGTGCCAAACCTTTCAGGGGAGCATTTTCAAGCTTTTGGCACCATTTTTGAGTGAACTGCCAAAAGTCAGATTTTTTCTGAAATTGTGACCCCGGGGCTTAGGGATTTTTTCAAAAAAATATTTTCTGCCGGTTAAGTTTTTGAGGGCTGATTTCTTGTCCTGTGATAAAAAGCCTTCTGTTTCCATCGCCAAAGCTTTCAGGGGAGCATTTTCAAGCTTTTGGCACCATTTTTGAGTGAACTGCCAAAAGTCAGATTTTTTCTGAAATTGTGACCCCGGGGCTTAGGGATTTTTTCAAAAAAATATTTTCTGCCGGTTAAGTTTTTGAGGGCTGATTTCTTGTCCTGTGATAAAAAGCCTTCTGTTTCGAATGCCAAAGCTTTCAGGTGAGCATTTGCAAGCGGTTGGCACCATTTTTGAGTGAACTGCCAAAAGTCAGATTTTTGCTGAAATTGTGACCCCGGGGCTTAGGGATTTTTTCAAAAAAATATTTTCTGCCGGTTAAGTTTTTGAGGGCTGATTTCTTGTCCTGTGATAAAAAGCCTTCTGTTTCGAATGCCAAAGCTTTCAGGGGAGCATTTGCAAGCGGTTGGCACCATTTTTGAGTGAACTGCCAAAAGTCAGATTTTTGCTGAAATTGTGACCCCGGGGCTTAGGGATTTTTTCAAAAAAATATTTTCTGCCGGTTAAGTTTTTGAGGGCTGATTTCTTGTCCTGTGATAAAAAGCCTTCTGTTTCGCGTGCCAAACCTTTCAGGGGAGCATTTGCAACCGGTTGGCACCATTTTTGAGTGAACTGCCAAAAGTCAGATTTTTTCTGAAATTGTGACCCCGGGGCTTAGGGATTTTTTCAAAAAAATATTTTCTGCCGGTTAAGTTTTTGAGGGCTGATTTCTTGTCCTGTGATAAAAAGCCTTCTGTTTCCATCGCCAAAGCTTTCAGGTGAGCATTTGCAAGCGGTTGGCACCATTTTTGAGTGAACTGCCAAAAGTCAGATTTTTGCTGAAATTGTGACCCCGGGGCTTAGGGATTTTTTCAAAAAAATATTTTCTGCCGGTTAAGTTTTTGAGGGCTGATTTCTTGTCCTGTGATAAAAAGCCTTCTGTTTCACGTGCCAAACCTTTCAGGGGAGCATTTTCAAGCTTTTGGCACCATTTTTGAGTGAACTGCCAAAAGTCAGATTTTTGCTGAAATTGTGACCCCGGGGCTTAGGGATTTTTTCAAAAAAATATTTTCTGCCGGTTAAGTTTTTGAGGGCTGATTTCTTGTCCTGTGATAAAAAGTCTTCTGTTTCGAGTGCCAAACCTTTCAGGGGAGCATTTTCAAGCTTTTGGCACCATTTTTGAGTGAACTGCCAAAAGTCAGATTTTTGCTGAAATTGTGACCCCGGGGCTTAGGGATTTTTTCAAAAAAAAAATTCTGCCGGTTAAGTTTTTGAGGGCTGATTTCTTGTCCTGTGATAAAAAGCCTTCTGTTTCCATCGCCAAAGCTTTCAGGTGAGCATTTGCAAGCGGTTGGCACCATTTTTGAGTGAACTGCCGAAAGTCAGATTTTTGCTGAAATTGTGACCCCGGGGCTTAGGGATTTTTTCAAAAAAATATTTTCTGCCGGTTAAGTTTTTGAGGGCTGATTTCTTGTCCTGTGATAAAAAGCCTTCTGTTTCCATCGCCAAAGCTTTCAGGTGAGCATTTGCAACCGGTTGGCACCATTTTTGAGTGAACTGCCAAAAGTCAGATTTTTGCTGAAATTGTGACCCCGGGGCTTAGGGATTTTTTCAAAAAAATATTTTCTGCCGGTTAAGTTTTTGAGGGCTGATTTCTTGTCCTGCGATAAAAAGCCTTCTGTTTCGCGTGCCAAACCTTTCAGGGGAGCATTTGCAACCGGTTGGCACCATTTTTGAGTGAACTGCCAAAAGTCAGATTTTTTTCTGAAATTGTGACCCCGGGGCTTAGGGATTTTTTCAAAAAAATATTTTCTGCCGGTTAAGTTTTTGAGGGCTGATTTCTTGTCCTGTGATAAAAAGCCTTCTGTATCGCGTGCCAAACCTTTCAGGGGAGCATTTGCAACCGGTTGGCACCATTTTTGAGTGAACTGCCAAAAGTCAGATTTTTTCTGAAATTGTGACCCCGGGGCTTAGGGATTTTTTCAAAAAAATATTTTCTGCCGGTTAAGTTTTTGAGGGCTGATTTCTTGTCCTGTGATAAAAAGCCTTCTGTTCCCATCGCCAAAGCTTTCAGGTGAGCATTTGCAAGCGGTTGGCACCATTTTTGAGTGAACTGCCAAAAGTCACATTTTTTCTGAAATTGTGACCCCGGGGCTTAGGGATTTTTTCAAAAAAATATTTTCTGCCGATTAAGTTTTTGAGGGCTGATTTCTTGTCCTGTGATAAAAAGCCTTCTGTTTCGAGTGCCAAACCTTTCAGGGGAGCATTTTCAAGCTTTTGGCACCATTTTTGAGTGAACTGCCAAAAGTCAGATTTTTTCTGAAATTGTGACCCCGGGGCTTAGGGATTTTTTCAAAAAAATATTTTCTGCCGGTTAAGTTTTTGAGGGCTGATTTCTTGTCCTGTGATAAAAAGCCTTCTGTTTCGAGTGCCAAACCTTTCAGGGGAGCATTTTCAAGCTTTTGGCACCATTTTTGAGTGAACTGCCAAAAGTCAGATTTTTTCTGAAATTGTGACCCCGGGGCTTAGGGATTTTTTCAAAAAAATATTTTCTGCCGGTTAAGTTTTTGAGGGCTGATTTCTTGTCCTGTGATAAAAAGCCTTCTGTTTCCATCGCCAAAGCTTTCAGGGGAGCATTTTCAAGCTTTTGGCACCATTTTTGAGTGAACTGCCAAAAGTCAGATTTTTTCTGAAATTGTGACCCCGGGGCTTAGGGATTTTTTCAAAAAAATATTTTCTGCCGGTTAAGTTTTTGAGGGCTGATTTCTTGTCCTGTGATAAAAAGCCTTCTGTTTCGAATGCCAAAGCTTTCAGGTGAGCATTTGCAAGCGGTTGGCACCATTTTTGAGTGAACTGCCAAAAGTCAGATTTTTGCTGAAATTGTGACCCCGGGGCTTAGGGATTTTTTCAAAAAAATATTTTCTGCCGGTTAAGTTTTTGAGGGCTGATTTCTTGTCCTGTGATAAAAAGCCTTCTGTTTCGAATGCCAAAGCTTTCAGGGGAGCATTTGCAAGCGGTTGGCACCATTTTTGAGTGAACTGCCAAAAGTCAGATTTTTGCTGAAATTGTGACCCCGGGGCTTAGGGATTTTTTCAAAAAAATATTTTCTGCCGGTTAAGTTTTTGAGGGCTGATTTCTTGTCCTGTGATAAAAAGCCTTCTGTTTCGCGTGCCAAACCTTTCAGGGGAGCATTTGCAACCGGTTGGCACCATTTTTGAGTGAACTGCCAAAAGTCAGATTTTTTCTGAAATTGTGACCCCGGGGCTTAGGGATTTTTTCAAAAAAATATTTTCTGCCGGTTAAGTTTTTGAGGGCTGATTTCTTGTCCTGTGATAAAAAGCCTTCTGTTTCCATCGCCAAAGCTTTCAGGTGAGCATTTGCAAGCGGTTGGCACCATTTTTGAGTGAACTGCCAAAAGTCAGATTTTTGCTGAAATTGTGACCCCGGGGCTTAGGGATTTTTTCAAAAAAATATTTTCTGCCGGTTAAGTTTTTGAGGGCTGATTTCTTGTCCTGTGATAAAAAGCCTTCTGTTTCACGTGCCAAACCTTTCAGGGGAGCATTTTCAAGCTTTTGGCACCATTTTTGAGTGAACTGCCAAAAGTCAGATTTTTGCTGAAATTGTGACCCCGGGGCTTAGGGATTTTTTCAAAAAAATATTTTCTGCCGGTTAAGTTTTTGAGGGCTGATTTCTTGTCCTGTGATAAAAAGTCTTCTGTTTCGAGTGCCAAACCTTTCAGGGGAGCATTTTCAAGCTTTTGGCACCATTTTTGAGTGAACTGCCAAAAGTCAGATTTTTGCTGAAATTGTGACCCCGGGGCTTAGGGATTTTTTCAAAAAAAAAATTCTGCCGGTTAAGTTTTTGAGGGCTGATTTCTTGTCCTGTGATAAAAAGCCTTCTGTTTCCATCGCCAAAGCTTTCAGGTGAGCATTTGCAAGCGGTTGGCACCATTTTTGAGTGAACTGCCGAAAGTCAGATTTTTGCTGAAATTGTGACCCCGGGGCTTAGGGATTTTTTCAAAAAAATATTTTCTGCCGGTTAAGTTTTTGAGGGCTGATTTCTTGTCCTGTGATAAAAAGCCTTCTGTTTCCATCGCCAAAGCTTTCAGGTGAGCATTTGCAACCGGTTGGCACCATTTTTGAGTGAACTGCCAAAAGTCAGATTTTTGCTGAAATTGTGACCCCGGGGCTTAGGGATTTTTTCAAAAAAATATTTTCTGCCGGTTAAGTTTTTGAGGGCTGATTATTTGTCCTGTGATAAAAAACCTTCTGTTTCCATCGCCAAAGCTTTCAGGTGAGCATTTTCAAGCTTTTGGCACCATTTTTGAGTGAACTGCCAAAAGTCAGATTTTTGCTGAAATTGTGACCCCGGGGCTTAGGGATTTTTTCAAAAAAATATTTTCTGCCGGTTAAGTTTTTGAGGGCTGATTTCTTGTCCTGTGATAAAAAGCCTTCTGTTTCCATCGCCAAAGCTTTCAGGTGAGCATTTGCAAGCGGTTGGCACCATTTTTGAGTGAACTGCCAAAAGTCAGATTTTTGCTGAAATTGTGACCCCGGGGCTTAGGGATTTTTTCAAAAAAATATTTTCTGCCGGTTAAGTTTTTGAGGGCTGATTTCTTGTCCTGTGATAAAAAGCCTTCTGTTTCGAGTGCCAAACCTTTCAGGGGAGCATTTGCAAGCTTTTGGCACCATTTTTGAGTGAACTGCCAAAAGTCAGATTTTTGCTGAAATTGTGACCCCGGGGCTTAGGGATTTTTTCAAAAAAATATTTTCTGCCGGTTAAGTTTTTGAGGGCTGATTTCTTGTCCTGTGATAAAAAGCCTTCTGTTTCGAGTGCCAAACCTTTCAGGTGAGCATTTGCAAGCGGTTGGCACCATTTTTGAGTGAACTGCCAAAAGTCAGATTTTTTCTGAAATTGTGACCCCGGGGCTTAGGGATTTTTTCAAAAAAATATTTTCTGCCCGTTAAGTTTTTGAGGGCTGATTTCTTGTCCTGTGATAAAAAGCCTTCTGTTTCGAGTGCCAAACCTTTCAGGTGAGCATTTGCAAGCGGTTGGCACCATTTTTGAGTGAACTGCCAAAAGTCAGATTTTTGCTGAAATTGTGACCCCGGGGCTTAGGGATTTTTTCAAAAAAATATTTTCTGCCGGTTAAGTTTTTGAGGGCTGATTTCTTGTCCTGTGATAAAAAGCCTTCTGTTTCCATCGC
Source organism: Podarcis liolepis (assembly GCF_965112155.1). NCBI lineage: Eukaryota > Metazoa > Chordata > Lepidosauria > Squamata > Lacertidae > Podarcis > Podarcis liolepis. Next base: position 718,573 of record NW_028148817.1, on the reverse strand, counting down.
CAAAGCCTTCAGGGGAGCATTTGCAAGCGGTTGGCACCATTTTTGAGTGAACTGCCAAAAGTCAGATTTTTGCTGAAATTGTGACCCCGGGGCTTAGGGATTTTTTCAAAAAAATATTTTCTGCCGGTTAAGTTTTTGAGGGCTGATTTCTTGTCCTGTGATAAAAAGCCTTCTGTTTCGAGTGCCAAACCTTTCAGGGGAGCATTTTCAAGCGGTTGGCACCATTTTTGAGTGAACTGCCAAAAGTCTGATTTTTTCTGAAATTGTGACCCCGGGGCTTAGGGATTTTTTCAAAAAAATATTTTCTGCCGGTTAAGTTTTTGAGGGCTGATTTCTTGTCCTGTGATAAAAAGCTTTCTGTTTCCATCGCCAAAGCTTTCAGGGGAGCATTTGCAAGCGGTTGGCACCATTTTTGAGTGAACTGCCAAAAGTCAGATTTTTGCTGAAATTGTGACCCCGGGGCTTAGGGATTTTTTCAAAAAAATATTTTCTGCCGGTTAAGTTTTTGAGGGCTGATTTCTTGTCCTGTGATAAAAAGCCTTCTGTTTCGCGTGCCAAACCTTTCAGGGGAGCATTTGCAACCGGTTGGCACCATTTTTGAGTGAACTGCCAAAAGTCAGATTTTTTCTGAAATTGTGACCCCGGGGCTTAGGGATTTTTTCAAAAAAATATTTTCTGCCGGTTAAGTTTTTGAGGGCTGATTTCTTGTCCTGTGATAAAAAGCCTTCTGTTTCCATCGCCAAAGCTTTCAGGTGAGCATTTGCAAGCGGTTGGCACCATTTTTGAGTGAACTGCCAAAAGTCAGATTTTTGCTGAAATTGTGACCCCGGGGCTTAGGGATTTTTTCAAAAAAATATTTTCTGCCGGTTAAGTTTTTGAGGGCTGATTTCTTGTCCTGTGATAAAAAGCCTTCTGTTTCACGTGCCAAACCTTTCAGGGGAGCATTTTCAAGCTTTTGGCACCATTTTTGAGTGAACTGCCAAAAGTCAGATTTTTGCTGAAATTGTGACCCCGGGGCTTAGGGATTTTTTCAAAAAAATATTTTCTGCCGGTTAAGTTTTTGAGGGCTGATTTCTTGTCCTGTGATAAAAAGCCTTCTGTTTCGCGTGCCAAACCTTTCAGGGGAGCATTTGCAACCGGTTGGCACCATTTTTGAGTGAACTGCCAAAAGTCAGATTTTTTCTGAAATTGTGACCCCGGGGCTTAGGGATTTTTTCAAAAAAATATTTTCTGCCGGTTAAGTTTTTGAGGGCTGATTTCTTGTCCTGTGATAAAAAGTCTTCTGTTTCGAGTGCCAAACCTTTCAGGGGAGCATTTTCAAGCTTTTGGCACCATTTTTGAGTGAACTGCCAAAAGTCAGATTTTTGCTGAAATTGTGACCCCGGGGCTTAGGGATTTTTTCAAAAAAAAAATTCTGCCGGTTAAGTTTTTGAGGGCTGATTTCTTGTCCTGTGATAAAAAGCCTTCTGTTTCCATCGCCAAAGCTTTCAGGTGAGCATTTGCAAGCGGTTGGCACCATTTTTGAGTGAACTGCCGAAAGTCAGATTTTTGCTGAAATTGTGACCCCGGGGCTTAGGGATTTTTTCAAAAAAATATTTTCTGCCGGTTAAGTTTTTGAGGGCTGATTTCTTGTCCTGTGATAAAAAGCCTTCTGTTTCCATCGCCAAAGCTTTCAGGTGAGCATTTGCAACCGGTTGGCACCATTTTTGAGTGAACTGCCAAAAGTCAGATTTTTGCTGAAATTGTGACCCCGGGGCTTAGGGATTTTTTCAAAAAAATATTTTCTGCCGGTTAAGTTTTTGAGGGCTGATTATTTGTCCTGTGATAAAAAACCTTCTGTTTCCATCGCCAAAGCTTTCAGGTGAGCATTTTCAAGCTTTTGGCACCATTTTTGAGTGAACTGCCAAAAGTCAGATTTTTGCTGAAATTGTGACCCCGGGGCTTAGGGATTTTTTCAAAAAAATATTTTCTGCCGGTTAAGTTTTTGAGGGCTGATTTCTTGTCCTGTGATAAAAAGCCTTCTGTTTCCATCGCCAAAGCTTTCAGGTGAGCATTTGCAAGCGGTTGGCACCATTTTTGAGTGAACTGCCAAAAGTCAGATTTTTGCTGAAATTGTGACCCCGGGGCTTAGGGATTTTTTCAAAAAAATATTTTCTGCCGGTTAAGTTTTTGAGGGCTGATTTCTTGTCCTGTGATAAAAAGCCTTCTGTTTCGAGTGCCAAACCTTTCAGGGGAGCATTTGCAAGCTTTTGGCACCATTTTTGAGTGAACTGCCAAAAGTCAGATTTTTGCTGAAATTGTGACCCCGGGGCTTAGGGATTTTTTCAAAAAAATATTTTCTGCCGGTTAAGTTTTTGAGGGCTGATTTCTTGTCCTGTGATAAAAAGCCTTCTGTTTCGAGTGCCAAACCTTTCAGGTGAGCATTTGCAAGCGGTTGGCACCATTTTTGAGTGAACTGCCAAAAGTCAGATTTTGTCTGAAATTGTGACCCCGGGGCTTAGGGATTTTTTCAAAAAAATATTTTCTGCCCGTTAAGTTTTTGAGGGCTGATTTCTTGTCCTGTGATAAAAAGCCTTCTGTTTCGAGTGCCAAACCTTTCAGGTGAGCATTTGCAAGCGGTTGGCACCATTTTTGAGTGAACTGCCAAAAGTCAGATTTTTGCTGAAATTGTGACCCCGGGGCTTAGGGATTTTTTCAAAAAAATATTTTCTGCCGGTTAAGTTTTTGAGGGCTGATTTCTTGTCCTGTGATAAAAAGCCTTCTGTTTCCATCGCCAAAGCTTTCAGGGGAGCATTTGCAAGCGGTTGGCACCATTTTTGAGTGAACTGCCAAAAGTCAGATTTTTGCTGAAATTGTGACCCCGGGGCTTAGGGATTTTTTCAAAAAAATATTTTCTGCCGGTTAAGTTTTTGAGGGCTGATTTCTTGTCCTGTGATAAAAAGCCTTCTGTTTCGAGTGCCAAACCTTTCAGGGGAGCATTTTCAAGCGGTTGGCACCATTTTTGAGTGAACTGCCAAAAGTCTGATTTTTTCTGAAATTGTGACCCCGGGGCTTAGGGATTTTTTCAAAAAAATATTTTCTGCCGGTTAAGTTTTTGAGGGCTGATTTCTTGTCCTGTGATAAAAAGCTTTCTGTTTCCATCGCCAAAGCTTTCAGGTGAGCATTTGCAAGCGGTTGGCACCATTTTTGAGTGAACTGCCAAAAGTCAGATTTTTGCTGAAATTGTGACCCCGGGGCTTAGGGATTTTTTCAAAAAAATATTTTCTGCCGGTTAAGTTTTTGAGGGCTGATTTCTTGTCCTGTGATAAAAAGCCTTCTGTTTCGAGTGCCAAACCTTTCAGGGGAGCATTTTCAAGCTTTTGGCACCATTTTTGAGTGAACTGCCAAAAGTCAGATTTTTTTCTGAAATTGTGACCCCGGGGCTTAGGGATTTTTTCAAAAAAATATTTTCTGCCGGTTAAGTTTTTGAGGGCTGATTTCTTGTCCTGTGATAAAAAGCCTTCTGTATCGCGTGCCAAACCTTTCAGGGGAGCATTTGCAACCGGTTGGCACCATTTTTGAGTGAACTGCCAAAAGTCAGATTTTTTCTGAAATTGTGACCCCGGGGCTTAGGGATTTTTTCAAAAAAATATTTTCTGCCGGTTAAGTTTTTGAGGGCTGATTTCTTGTCCTGTGATAAAAAGCCTTCTGTTCCCATCGCCAAAGCTTTCAGGTGAGCATTTGCAAGCGGTTGGCACCATTTTTGAGTGAACTGCCAAAAGTCACATTTTTTCTGAAATTGTGACCCCGGGGCTTAGGGATTTTTTCAAAAAAATATTTTCTGCCGATTAAGTTTTTGAGGGCTGATTTCTTGTCCTGTGATAAAAAGCCTTCTGTTTCGAGTGCCAAACCTTTCAGGGGAGCATTTTCAAGCTTTTGGCACCATTTTTGAGTGAACTGCCAAAAGTCAGATTTTTTCTGAAATTGTGACCCCGGGGCTTAGGGATTTTTTCAAAAAAATATTTTCTGCCGGTTAAGTTTTTGAGGGCTGATTTCTTGTCCTGTGATAAAAAGCCTTCTGTTTCGAGTGCCAAACCTTTCAGGGGAGCATTTTCAAGCTTTTGGCACCATTTTTGAGTGAACTGCCAAAAGTCAGATTTTTTCTGAAATTGTGACCCCGGGGTTTAGGGATTTTTTCAAAAAAATATTTTCTGCCGGTCAAGTTTTTGAGGGCTGATTTCTTGTCCTGTGATAAAAAGCCTTCTGTTTCCATCGCCAAAGCTTTCAGGGGAGCATTTTCAAGCTTTTGGCACCATTTTTGAGTGAACTGCCAAAAGTCAGATTTTTTCTGAAATTGTGACCCCGGGGCTTAGGGATTTTTTCAAAAAAATATTTTCTGCCGGTTAAGTTTTTGAGGGCTGATTTCTTGTCCTGTGATAAAAAGCCTTCTGTTTCGAATGCCAAAGCTTTCAGGTGAGCATTTGCAAGCGGTTGGCACCATTTTTGAGTGAACTGCCAAAAGTCAGATTTTTGCTGAAATTGTGACCCCGGGGCTTAGGGATTTTTTCAAAAAAATATTTTCTGCCGGTTAAGTTTTTGAGGGCTGATTTCTTGTCCTGTGATAAAAAGCCTTCTGTTTCGTGTGCCAAACCTTTCAGGGGAGCATTTGCAACCGGTTGGCACCATTTTTGAGTGAACTGCCAAAAGTCAGATTTTTTCTGAAATTGTGACCCCGGGGCTTAGGGATTTTTTCAAAAAAATATTTTCTGCCGGTTAAGTTTTTGAGGGCTGATTTCTTGTCCTGTGATAAAAAGCCTTCTGTTTCCATCGCCAAAGCTTTCAGGTGAGCATTTGCAAGCGGTTGGCACCATTTTTGAGTGAACTGCCAAAAGTCAGATTTTTGCTGAAATTGTGACCCCGGGGCTTAGGGATTTTTTCAAAAAAATATTTTCTGCCGGTTAAGTTTTTGAGGGCTGATTTCTTGTCCTGTGATAAAAAGCCTTCTGTTTCGCGTGCCAAACCTTTCAGGGGAGCATTTTCAAGCTTTTGGCACCATTTTTGAGTGAACTGCCAAAAGTCAGATTTTTGCTGAAATTGTGACCCCGGGGCTTAGGGATTTTTTCAAAAAAATATTTTCTGCCGGTTAAGTTTTTGAGGGCTGATTTCTTGTCCTGTGATAAAAAGCCTTCTTTTTCGCGTGCCAAACCTTTCAGGTGAGCATTTGCAAGCGGTTGGCACCATTTTTGAGTGAACTGCCAAAAGTCAGATTTTTGCTGAAATTGTGACCCCGGGGCTTAGGGATTTTTTCAAAAAAATATTTTCTGCCCGTTAAGTTTTTGAGGGCTGATTTCTTGTCCTGTGATAAAAAGCCTTCTGTTTCGAGTGCCAAACCTTTCAGGTGAGCATTTGCAAGCGGTTGGCACCATTTTTGAGTGAACTGCCAAAAGTCAGATTTTTTCTGAAATTGTGACCCCGGGGCTTAGGGATTTTTTCAAAAAAATATTTTCTGCCGGTTAAGTTTTTGAGGGCTGATTTCTTGTCCTGTGATAAAAAGCCTTCTGTTTCGAGTGCCAAACCTTTCAGGGGAGCATTTTCAAGCTTTTGGCACCATTTTTGAGTGAACTGCCAAAAGTCAGATTTTTGCTGAAATTGTGACCCCGGGGCTTAGGGATTTTTTCAAAAAAATATTTTCTGCCGGTTAAGTTTTTGAGGGCTGATTTCTTGTCCTGTGATAAAAAGCCTTCTGTTTCCATCGCCAAAGCTTTCAGGGGAGCATTTGCAAGCGGTTGGCACCATTTTTGAGTGAACTGCCAAAAGTCAGATTTTTGCTGAAATTGTGACCCCGGGGCTTAGGGATTTTTTCAAAAAAATATTTTCTGCCGGTTAAGTTTTTGAGGGCTGATTTCTTGTCCTGTGATAAAAAGCCTTCTGTTTCCATCGCCAAACTTTCAGGTGAGCATTTTCAAGCTTTTGGCACCATTTTTGAGTGAACTGCCAAAAGTCAGATTTTTTCTGAAATTGTGACCCCGGGGCTTAGGGATTTTTTCAAAAAAATATTTTCTGCCGGTTAAGTTTTTGAGGGCTGATTTCTTGTCCTGTGATAAAAAGCCTTCTGTTTCGCGTGCCAAACCTTTCAGGGGAGCATTTTCAAGCTTTTGGCACCATTTTTGAGTGAACTGCCAAAAGTCAGATTTTTGCTGAAATTGTGACCCCGGGGCTTAGGGATTTTTTCAAAAAAATATTTTCTGCCGGTTAAGTTTTTGAGGGCTGATTTCTTGTCCTGTGATAAAAAGCCTTCTGTTTCGAGTGCCAAACCTTTCAGGGGAGCATTTTCAAGCGGTTGGCACCATTTTTGAGTGAACTGCCAAAAGTCAGATTTTTTCTGAAATTGTGACCCCGGGGCTTAGGGATTTTTTCAAAAAAATATTTTCTGCCGGTTAAGTTTTTGAGGGCTGATTTCTTGTCCTGTGATAAAAAGCTTTCTGTTTCCATCGCCAAAGCTTTCAAGTGAGCATTTGCAAGCGGTTGGCACCATTTTTGAGTGAACTGCCAAAAGTCAGATTTTTGCTGAAATTGTGACCCCGGGGCTTAGGGATTTTTTCAAAAAAATATTTTCTGCCGGTTAAGTTTTTGAGGGCTGATTTCTTGTCCTGTGATAAAAAGCCTTCTGTTTCGAGTGCCAAACCTTTCAGGGGAGCATTTTCAAGCTTTTGGCACCATTTTTGAGTGAACTGCCAAAAGTCAGATTTTTTCTGAAATTGTGGCCCCGGGGCTTAGGGATTTTTTCAAAAAAATATTTTCTGCCGGTTAAGTTTTTGAGGGCTGATTTCTTGTCCTGTGATAAAAAGCCTTCTGTTTCGCGTGCCAAACCTTTCAGGGGAGCATTTTCAAGCTTTTGGCACCATTTTTGAGTGAACTGCCAAAAGTCAGATTTTTGCTGAAATTGTGACCCCGGGGCTTAGGGATTTTTTCAAAAAAATATTTTCTGCTGGTTAAGTTTTTGAGGGCTGATTTCTTGTCCTGTGATAAAAAGCCTTCTGTTTCCATCACCAAAGCTTTCAGGTGAGCATTTGCAAGCGGTTGGCACCATTTTTGAGTGAACTGCCAAAAGTCAGATTTTTGCTGAAATTGTGACCCCGGGGCTTAGGGATTTTTTCAAAAAAATATTTTCTGCCGGTTAAGTTTTTGAGGGCTGATTTCTTGTCCTGTGATAAAAAGCCTTCTGTTTCGAGTGCCAAACCTTTCAGGGGAGCATTTTCAAGCTTTTGGCACCATTTTTGAGTGAATTGCCAAAAGTCAGATTTTTGCTGAAATTGTGACCCCGGGGCTTAGGGATTTTTTCAAAAAAATATTTTCTGCCGGTTAAGTTTTTGAGGGCTGATTTCTTGTCCTGTGATAAAAAGCCTTCTGTTTCCATCGCCAAAGCTTTCAGGTGAGCATTTGCAAGTGGTTGGCACAATTTTTGAGTGAACTGCCAAAAGTCAGATTTTTTCTGAAATTGTGACCCCGGGGCTTAGGGATTTTTTCAAAAAAATATTTTCTGCCGGTTAAGTTTTTGAGGGCTGATTTCTTGTCCTGTGATAAAAAGCCTTCTGTTTCCATCGCCAAACTTTCAGGTGAGCATTTTCAAGCTTTTGGCACCATTTTTGAGTGAACTGCCAAAAGTCAGATTTTTTCTGAAATTGTGACCCCGGGGCTTAGGGATTTTTTCAAAAAAATATTTTCTGCCGGTTAAGTTTTTGAGGGCTGATTTCTTGTCCTGTGATAAAAAGCCTTCTGTTTCGCGTGCCAAACCTTTCAGGGGAGCATTTTCAAGCTTTTGGCACCATTTTTGAGTGAACTGCCAAAAGTCAGATTTTTGCTGAAATTGTGACCCCGGGGCTTAGGGATTTTTTCAAAAAAATATTTTCTGCCGGTTAAGTTTTTGAGGGCTGATTTCTTGTCCTGTGATAAAAAGCCTTCTGTTTCGAGTGCCAAACCTTTCAGGGGAGCATTTTCAAGCGGTTGGCACCATTTTTGAGTGAACTGCCAAAAGTCAGATTTTTTCTGAAATTGTGACCCCGGGGCTTAGGGATTTTTTCAAAAAAATATTTTCTGCCGGTTAAGTTTTTGAGGGCTGATTTCTTGTCCTGTGATAAAAAGCTTTCTGTTTCCATCGCCAAAGCTTTCAGGTGAGCATTTGCAAGCGGTTGGCACCATTTTTGAGTGAACTGCCAAAAGTCAGATTTTTGCTGAAATTGTGACCCCGGGGCTTAGGGATTTTTTCAAAAAAATATTTTCTGCCGGTTAAGTTTTTGAGGGCTGATTTCTTGTCCTGTGATAAAAAGCCTTCTGTTTCGAGTGCCAAACCTTTCAGGGGAGCATTTTCAAGCTTTTGGCACCATTTTTGAGTGAACTGCCAAAAGTCAGATTTTTTCTGAAATTGTGGCCCCGGGGCTTAGGGATTTTTTCAAAAAAATATTTTCTGCCGGTTAAGTTTTTGAGGGCTGATTTCTTGTCCTGTGATAAAAAGCCTTCTGTTTCGCGTGCCAAACCTTTCAGGGGAGCATTTTCAAGCTTTTGGCACCATTTTTGAGTGAACTGCCAAAAGTCAGATTTTTGCTGAAATTGTGACCCCGGGGCTTAGGGATTTTTTCAAAAAAATATTTTCTGCTGGTTAAGTTTTTGAGGGCTGATTTCTTGTCCTGTGATAAAAAGCCTTCTGTTTCCATCACCAAAGCTTTCAGGTGAGCATTTGCAAGCGGTTGGCACCATTTTTGAGTGAACTGCCAAAAGTCAGATTTTTGCTGAAATTGTGACCCCGGGGCTTAGGGATTTTTTCAAAAAAATATTTTCTGCCGGTTAAGTTTTTGAGGGCTGATTTCTTGTCCTGTGATAAAAAGCCTTCTGTTTCGAGTGCCAAACCTTTCAGGGGAGCATTTTCAAGCTTTTGGCACCATTTTTGAGTGAATTGCCAAAAGTCAGATTTTTGCTGAAATTGTGACCCCGGGGCTTAGGGATTTTTTCAAAAAAATATTTTCTGCCGGTTAAGTTTTTGAGGGCTGATTTCTTGTCCTGTGATAAAAAGCCTTCTGTTTCCATCGCCAAAGCTTTCAGGTGAGCATTTGCAAGTGGTTGGCACAATTTTTGAGTGAACTGCCAAAAGTCAGATTTTTTCTGAAATTGTGACCCCGGGGCTTAGGGATTTTTTCAAAAAAATATTTTCTGCCGGTTAAGTTTTTGAGGGCTGATTTCTTGTCCTGTGATAAAAAGCTTTCTGTTTCCATCGCCAAAGCTTTCAGGTGAGCATTTGCAAGCGGTTGGCACCATTTTTGAGTGAACTGCCAAAAGTCAGATTTTTGCTGAAATTGTGACCCCGGGGCTTAGGGATTTTTTCAAAAAAATATTTTCTGCCGGTTAAGTTTTTGAGGGCTGATTTCTTGTCCTGTGATAAAAAGCCTTCTGTTTCGAGTGCCAAACCTTTCAGGGGAGCATTTTCAAGCTTTTGGCACCATTTTTGAGTGAACTGCCAAAAGTCAGATTTTTTCTGAAATTGTGGCCCCGGGGCTTAGGGATTTTTTCAAAAAAATATTTTCTGCCGGTTAAGTTTTTGAGGGCTGATTTCTTGTCCTGTGATAAAAAGCCTTCTGTTTCGCGTGCCAAACCTTTCAGGGGAGCATTTTCAAGCTTTTGGCACCATTTTTGAGTGAACTGCCAAAAGTCAGATTTTTGCTGAAATTGTGACCCCGGGGCTTAGGGATTTTTTCAAAAAAATATTTTCTGCTGGTTAAGTTTTTGAGGGCTGATTTCTTGTCCTGTGATAAAAAGCCTTCTGTTTCCATCACCAAAGCTTTCAGGTGAGCATTTGCAAGCGGTTGGCACCATTTTTGAGTGAACTGCCAAAAGTCAGATTTTTGCTGAAATTGTGACCCCGGGGCTTAGGGATTTTTTCAAAAAAATATTTTCTGCCGGTTAAGTTTTTGAGGGCTGATTTCTTGTCCTGTGATAAAAAGCCTTCTGTTTCGAGTGCCAAACCTTTCAGGGGAGCATTTTCAAGCTTTTGGCACCATTTTTGAGTGAATTGCCAAAAGTCAGATTTTTGCTGAAATTGTGACCCCGGGGCTTAGGGATTTTTTCAAAAAAATATTTTCTGCCGGTTAAGTTTTTGAGGGCTGATTTCTTGTCCTGTGATAAAAAGCCTTCTGTTTCCATCGCCAAAGCTTTCAGGTGAGCATTTGCAAGTGGTTGGCACAATTTTTGAGTGAACTGCCAAAAGTCAGATTTTTTCTGAAATTGTGACCCCGGGGCTTAGGGATTTTTTCAAAAAAATATTTTCTGCCGGTTAAGTTTTTGAGGGCTGATTTCTTGTCCTGTGATAAAAAGCCTTCTGTTTCCATCGCCAAAGCTTTCAGGTGAGCATTTGCAAGCGGTTGGCACCATTTTTGAGTGAACTGCCAAAAGTCAGATTTTTGCTGAAATTGTGACCCCGGGGCTTAGGGATTTTTTCAAAAAAATATTTTCTGCCGGTTAAGTTTTTGAGGGCTGATTTCTTGTCCTGTGATAAAAAGCCTTCTGTTTCGAGTGCCAAACCTTTCAGGGGAGCATTTTCAAGCTTTTGGCACCATTTTTGAGTGAACTGCCAAAAGTCAGATTTTTTCTGAAATTGTGGCCCCGGGGCTTAGGGATTTTTTCAAAAAAATATTTTCTGCCGGTTAAGTTTTTGAGGGCTGATTTCTTGTCCTGTGATAAAAAGCCTTCTGTTTCGCGTGCCAAACCTTTCAGGGGAGCATTTTCAAGCTTTTGGCACCATTTTTGAGTGAACTGCCAAAAGTCAGATTTTTGCTGAAATTGTGACCCCGGGGCTTAGGGATTTTTTCAAAAAAATATTTTCTGCCGGTTAAGTTTTTGAGGGCTGATTTCTTGTCCTGTGATAAAAAGCCTTCTGTTTCCATCGCCAAAGCTTTCAGGTGAGCATTTGCAAGCGGTTGGCACCATTTTTGAGTGAACTGCCAAAAGTCAGATTTTTGCTGAAATTGTGACCCCGGGGCTTAGGGATTTTTTCAAAAAAATATTTTCTGCCGGTTAAGTTTTTGAGGGCTGATTTCTTGTCCTGTGATAAAAAGCCTTCTGTTTCGAGTGCCAAACCTTTCAGGGGAGCATTTTCAAGCTTTTGGCACCATTTTTGAGTGAATTGCCAAAAGTCAGATTTTTGCTGAAATTGTGACCCCGGGGCTTAGGGATTTTTTCAAAAAAATATTTTCTGCCGGTTAAGTTTTTGAGGGCTGATTTCTTGTCCTGTGATAAAAAGCCTTCTGTTTCCATCGCCAAAGCTTTCAGGTGAGCATTTGCAAGTGGTTGGCACAATTTTTGAGTGAACTGCCAAAAGTCAGATTTTTGCTGAAATTGTGACCCCGGGGCTTAGGGATTTTTTCAAAAAAATATTTTCTGCCGGTTAAGTTTTTGAGGGCTGATTTCTTGTCCTGCGATAAAAAGCCTTCTGTTTCGCGTGCCAAACCTTTCAGGGGAGCATTTGCAACCGGTTGGCACCATTTTTGATTGAACTGCCAAAAGTCAGATTTTTTTCTGTAATTGTGAACCCGGGGCTTACGGAATTTTTTCAAAAAAATATTTTCTGCCGGTTAAGTTTTTGAGGGCTGATTTCTTGTCCTGTGATAAAAAGCCTTCTGTTCCCATCGCCAAAGCTTTCAGGTGAGCATTTGCAAGCGGTTGGCACCATTTTTGAGTGAACTGCCAAAAGTCACATTTTTTCTGAAATTGTGACCCCGGGGCTTAGGGATTTTTTCAAAAAAATATTTTCTGCCGATTAAGTTTTTGAGGGCTGATTTCTTGTCCTGTGATAAAAAGCCTTCTGTTTCGAGTGCCAAACCTTTCAGGGGAGCATTTTCAAGCTTTTGGCACCATTTTTGAGTGAACTGCCAAAAGTCAGATTTTTTCTGAAATTGTGACCCCGGGGCTTAGGGATTTTTTCAAAAAAATATTTTCTGCCGGTTAAGTTTTTGAGGGCTGATTTCTTGTCCTGTGATAAAAAGCCTTCTGTTTCGAGTGCCAAACCTTTCAGGGGAGCATTTTCAAGCTTTTGGCACCATTTTTGAGTGAACTGCCAAAAGTCAGATTTTTTCTGAAATTGTGACCCCGGGGCTTAGGGATTTTTTCAAAAAAATATTTTCTGCCGGTTAAGTTTTTGAGGGCTGATTTCTTGTCCTGTGATAAAAAGCCTTCTGTTTCCATCGCCAAAGCTTTCAGGGGAGCATTTTCAAGCTTTTGGCACCATTTTTGAGTGAACTGCCAAAAGTCAGATTTTTTCTGAAATTGTGACCCCGGGGCTTAGGGATTTTTTCAAAAAAATATTTTCTGCCGGTTAAGTTTTTGAGGGCTGATTTCTTGTCCTGTGATAAAAAGCCTTCTGTTTCGAATGCCAAAGCTTTCAGGTGAGCATTTGCAAGCGGTTGGCACCATTTTTGAGTGAACTGCCAAAAGTCAGATTTTTGCTGAAATTGTGACCCCGGGGCTTAGGGATTTTTTCAAAAAAATATTTTCTGCCGGTTAAGTTTTTGAGGGCTGATTTCTTGTCCTGTGATAAAAAGCCTTCTGTTTCGCGTGCCAAACCTTTCAGGGGAGCATTTTCAAGCTTTTGGCACCATTTTTGAGTGAACTGCCAAAAGTCAGATTTTTGCTGAAATTGTGACCCCGGGGCTTAGGGATTTTTTCAAAAAAATATTTTCTGCTGGTTAAGTTTTTGAGGGCTGATTTCTTGTCCTGTGATAAAAAGCCTTCTGTTTCCATCACCAAAGCTTTCAGGTGAGCATTTGCAAGCGGTTGGCACCATTTTTGAGTGAACTGCCAAAAGTCAGATTTTTGCTGAAATTGTGACCCCGGGGCTTAGGGATTTTTTCAAAAAAATATTTTCTGCCGGTTAAGTTTTTGAGGGCTGATTTCTTGTCCTGTGATAAAAAGCCTTCTGTTTCGAGTGCCAAACCTTTCAGGGGAGCATTTTCAAGCTTTTGGCACCATTTTTGAGTGAATTGCCAAAAGTCAGATTTTTGCTGAAATTGTGACCCCGGGGCTTAGGGATTTTTTCAAAAAAATATTTTCTGCCGGTTAAGTTTTTGAGGGCTGATTTCTTGTCCTGTGATAAAAAGCCTTCTGTTTCCATCGCCAAAGCTTTCAGGTGAGCATTTGCAAGTGGTTGGCACAATTTTTGAGTGAACTGCCAAAAGTCAGATTTTTTCTGAAATTGTGACCCCGGGGCTTAGGGATTTTTTCAAAAAAATATTTTCTGCCGGTTAAGTTTTTGAGGGCTGATTTCTTGTCCTGTGATAAAAAGCCTTCTGTTTCCATCGCCAAAGCTTTCAGGTGAGCATTTGCAAGCGGTTGGCACCATTTTTGAGTGAACTGCCAAAAGTCAGATTTTTGCTGAAATTGTGACCCCGGGGCTTAGGGATTTTTTCAAAAAAATATTTTCTGCCGGTTAAGTTTTTGAGGGCTGATTTCTTGTCCTGTGATAAAAAGCCTTCTGTTTCGAGTGCCAAACCTTTCAGGGGAGCATTTTCAAGCTTTTGGCACCATTTTTGAGTGAACTGCCAAAAGTCAGATTTTTTCTGAAATTGTGGCCCCGGGGCTTAGGGATTTTTTCAAAAAAATATTTTCTGCCGGTTAAGTTTTTGAGGGCTGATTTCTTGTCCTGTGATAAAAAGCCTTCTGTTTCGCGTGCCAAACCTTTCAGGGGAGCATTTTCAAGCTTTTGGCACCATTTTTGAGTGAACTGCCAAAAGTCAGATTTTTGCTGAAATTGTGACCCCGGGGCTTAGGGATTTTTTCAAAAAAATATTTTCTGCTGGTTAAGTTTTTGAGGGCTGATTTCTTGTCCTGTGATAAAAAGCCTTCTGTTCCCATCGCCAAAGCTTTCAGGTGAGCATTTGCAAGCGGTTGGCACCATTTTTGAGTGAACTGCCAAAAGTCAGATTTTTGCTGAAATTGTGACCCCGGGGCTTAGGGATTTTTTCAAAAAAATATTTTCTGCCGGTTAAGTTTTTGAGGGCTGATTTCTTGTCCTGTGATAAAAAGCCTTCTGTTTCGAGTGCCAAACCTTTCAGGGGAGCATTTTCAAGCTTTTGGCACCATTTTTGAGTGAATTGCCAAAAGTCAGATTTTTTCTGAAATTGTGACCCCGGGGCTTAGGGATTTTTTCAAAAAAATATTTTCTGCCGGTTAAGTTTTTGAGGGCTGATTTCTTGTCCTGTGATAAAAAGCCTTCTGTTTCGAGTGCCAAACCTTTCAGGGGAGCATTTTCAAGCTTTTGGCACCATTTTTGAGTGAACTGCCAAAAGTCAGATTTTTTCTGAAATTGTGACCCCGGGGCTTAGGGATTTTTTCAAAAAAATATTTTCTGCCGGTTAAGTTTTTGAGGGCTGATTTCTTGTCCTGTGATAAAAAGCCTTCTGTTTCCATCGCCAAAGCTTTCAGGGGAGCATTTTCAAGCTTTTGGCACCATTTTTGAGTGAACTGCCAAAAGTCAGATTTTTTCTGAAATTGTGACCCCGGGGCTTAGGGATTTTTTCAAAAAAATATTTTCTGCCGGTTAAGTTTTTGAGGGCTGATTTCTTGTCCTGTGATAAAAAGCCTTCTGTTTCGAATGCCAAAGCTTTCAGGTGAGCATTTGCAAGCGGTTGGCACCATTTTTGAGTGAACTGCCAAAAGTCAGATTTTTGCTGAAATTGTGACCCCGGGGCTTAGGGATTTTTTCAAAAAAATATTTTCTGCCGGTTAAGTTTTTGAGGGCTGATTTCTTGTCCTGTGATAAAAAGCCTTCTGTTTCGAATGCCAAAGCTTTCAGGGGAGCATTTGCAAGCGGTTGGCACCATTTTTGAGTGAACTGCCAAAAGTCAGATTTTTGCTGAAATTGTGACCCCGGGGCTTAGGGATTTTTTCAAAAAAATATTTTCTGCCGGTTAAGTTTTTGAGGGCTGATTTCTTGTCCTGTGATAAAAAGCCTTCTGTTTCGCGTGCCAAACCTTTCAGGGGAGCATTTGCAACCGGTTGGCACCATTTTTGAGTGAACTGCCAAAAGTCAGATTTTTTCTGAAATTGTGACCCCGGGGCTTAGGGATTTTTTCAAAAAAATATTTTCTGCCGGTTAAGTTTTTGAGGGCTGATTTCTTGTCCTGTGATAAAAAGCCTTCTGTTTCCATCGCCAAAGCTTTCAGGTGAGCATTTGCAAGCGGTTGGCACCATTTTTGAGTGAACTGCCAAAAGTCAGATTTTTGCTGAAATTGTGACCCCGGGGCTTAGGGATTTTTTCAAAAAAATGTTTTCTGCCGGTTAAGTTTTTGAGGGCTGATTTCTTGTCCTGTGATAAAAAGCCTTCTGTTTCACGTGCCAAACCTTTCAGGGGAGCATTTTCAAGCTTTTGGCACCATTTTTGAGTGAACTGCCAAAAGTCAGATTTTTGCTGAAATTGTGACCCCGGGGCTTAGGGATTTTTTCAAAAAAATATTTTCTGCCGGTTAAGTTTTTGAGGGCTGATTTCTTGTCCTGTGATAAAAAGCCTTCTGTTTCGCGTGCCAAACCTTTCAGGGGAGCATTTGCAACCGGTTGGCACCATTTTTGAGTGAACTGCCAAAAGTCAGATTTTTTCTGAAATTGTGACCCCGGGGCTTAGGGATTTTTTCAAAAAAATATTTTCTGCCGGTTAAGTTTTTGAGGGCTGATTTCTTGTCCTGTGATAAAAAGTCTTCTGTTTCGAGTGCCAAACCTTTCAGGGGAGCATTTTCAAGCTTTTGGCACCATTTTTGAGTGAACTGCCAAAAGTCAGATTTTTGCTGAAATTGTGACCCCGGGGCTTAGGGATTTTTTCCAAAAAAAAATTCTGCCGGTTAAGTTTTTGAGGGCTGATTTCTTGTCCTGTGATAAAAAGCCTTCTGTTTCCATCGCCAAAGCTTTCAGGTGAGCATTTGCAAGCGGTTGGCACCATTTTTGAGTGAACTGCCGAAAGTCAGATTTTTGCTGAAATTGTGACCCCGGGGCTTAGGGATTTTTTCAAAAAAATATTTTCTGCCGGTTAAGTTTTTGAGGGCTGATTTCTTGTCCTGTGATAAAAAGCCTTCTGTTTCCATCGCCAAAGCTTTCAGGTGAGCATTTGCAACCGGTTGGCACCATTTTTGAGTGAACTGCCAAAAGTCAGATTTTTGCTGAAATTGTGACCCCGGGGCTTAGGGATTTTTTCAAAAAAATATTTTCTGCCGGTTAAGTTTTTGAGGGCTGATTATTTGTCCTGTGATAAAAAACCTTCTGTTTCCATCGCCAAAGCTTTCAGGTGAGCATTTTCAAGCTTTTGGCACCATTTTTGAGTGAACTGCCAAAAGTCAGATTTTTGCTGAAATTGTGACCCCGGGGCTTAGGGATTTTTTCAAAAAAATATTTTCTGCCGGTTAAGTTTTTGAGGGCTGATTTCTTGTCCTGTGATAAAAAGCCTTCTGTTTCCATCGCCAAAGCTTTCAGGTGAGCATTTGCAAGCGGTTGGCACCATTTTTGAGTGAACTGCCAAAAGTCAGATTTTTGCTGAAATTGTGACCCCGGGGCTTAGGGATTTTTTCAAAAAAATATTTTCTGCCGGTTAAGTTTTTGAGGGCTGATTTCTTGTCCTGTGATAAAAAGCCTTCTGTTTCGAGTGCCAAACCTTTCAGGGGAGCATTTGCAAGCTTTTGGCACCATTTTTGAGTGAACTGCCAAAAGTCAGATTTTTGCTGAAATTGTGACCCCGGGGCTTAGGGATTTTTTCAAAAAAATATTTTCTGCCGGTTAAGTTTTTGAGGGCTGATTTCTTGTCCTGTGATAAAAAGCCTTCTGTTTCGAGTGCCAAACCTTTCAGGTGAGCATTTGCAAGCGGTTGGCACCATTTTTGAGTGAACTGCCAAAAGTCAGATTTTTTCTGAAATTGTGACCCCGGGGCTTAGGGATTTTTTCAAAAAAATATTTTCTGCCCGTTAAGTTTTTGAGGGCTGATTTCTTGTCCTGTGATAAAAAGCCTTCTGTTTCACGTGCCAAACCTTTCAGGGGAGCATTTTCAAGCTTTTGGCACCATTTTTGAGTGAACTGCCAAAAGTCAGATTTTTGCTGAAATTGTGACCCCGGGGCTTAGGGATTTTTTCAAAAAAATATTTTCTGCCGGTTAAGTTTTTGAGGGCTGATTTCTTGTCCTGTGATAAAAAGCCTTCTGTTTCGCGTGCCAAACCTTTCAGGGGAGCATTTGCAACCGGTTGGCACCATTTTTGAGTGAACTGCCAAAAGTCAGATTTTTTCTGAAATTGTGACCCCGGGGCTTAGGGATTTTTTCAAAAAAATATTTTCTGCCGGTTAAGTTTTTGAGGGCTGATTTCTTGTCCTGTGATAAAAAGTCTTCTGTTTCGAGTGCCAAACCTTTCAGGGGAGCATTTTCAAGCTTTTGGCACCATTTTTGAGTGAACTGCCAAAAGTCAGATTTTTGCTGAAATTGTGACCCCGGGGCTTAGGGATTTTTTCAAAAAAAAAATTCTGCCGGTTAAGTTTTTGAGGGCTGATTTCTTGTCCTGTGATAAAAAGCCTTCTGTTTCCATCGCCAAAGCTTTCAGGTGAGCATTTGCAAGCGGTTGGCACCATTTTTGAGTGAACTGCCAAAAGTCAGATTTTTGCTGAAATTGTGACCCCGGGGCTTAGGGATTTTTTCAAAAAAATATTTTCTGCCGGTTAAGTTTTTGAGGGCTGATTTCTTGTCCTGTGATAAAAAGCCTTCTGTTTCCATCGCCAAAGCTTTCAGGTGAGCATTTGCAACCGGTTGGCACCATTTTTGAGTGAACTGCCAAAAGTCAGATTTTTGCTGAAATTGTGACCCCGGGGCTTAGGGATTTTTTCAAAAAAATATTTTCTGCCGGTTAAGTTTTTGAGGGCTGATTATTTGTCCTGTGATAAAAAACCTTCTGTTTCCATCGCCAAAGCTTTCAGGTGAGCATTTTCAAGCTTTTGGCACCATTTTTGAGTGAACTGCCAAAAGTCAGATTTTTGCTGAAATTGTGACCCCGGGGCTTAGGGATTTTTTCAAAAAAATATTTTCTGCCGGTTAAGTTTTTGAGGGCTGATTTCTTGTCCTGTGATAAAAAGCCTTCTGTTTCCATCGCCAAAGCTTTCAGGTGAGCATTTGCAAGCGGTTGGCACCATTTTTGAGTGAACTGCCAAAAGTCAGATTTTTGCTGAAATTGTGACCCCGGGGCTTAGGGATTTTTTCAAAAAAATATTTTCTGCCGGTTAAGTTTTTGAGGGCTGATTTCTTGTCCTGTGATAAAAAGCCTTCTGTTTCGAGTGCCAAACCTTTCAGGGGAGCATTTGCAAGCTTTTGGCACCATTTTTGAGTGAACTGCCAAAAGTCAGATTTTTGCTGAAATTGTGACCCCGGGGCTTAGGGATTTTTTCAAAAAAATATTTTCTGCCGGTTAAGTTTTTGAGGGCTGATTTCTTGTCCTGTGATAAAAAGCCTTCTGTTTCGAGTGCCAAACCTTTCAGGTGAGCATTTGCAAGCGGTTGGCACCATTTTTGAGTGAACTGCCAAAAGTCAGATTTTTGCTGAAATTGTGACCCCGGGGCTTAGGGATTTTTTCAAAAAAATATTTTCTGCCCGTTAAGTTTTTGAGGGCTGATTTCTTGTCCTGTGATAAAAAGCCTTCTGTTTCGCGTGCCAAACCTTTCAGGTGAGCATTTGCAAGCGGTTGGCACCATTTTTGAGTGAACAGCCAAAAGTCAGATTTTTGCTGAAATTGTGACCCCGGGGCTTAGGGATTTTTTCAAAAAAATATTTTCTGCCGGTTAAGTTTTTGAGGGCTGATTTCTTGTCCTGTGATAAAAAGCCTTCTGTTTCGCGTGCCAAACCTTTCAGGGGAGCATTTGCAACCGGTTGGCACCATTTTTGAGTGAACTGCCAAAAGTCAGATTTTTTCTGAAATTGTGACCCCGGGGCTTAGGGATTTTTTCAAAAAAATATTTTCTGCCGGTTAAGTTTTTGAGGGCTGATTTCTTGTCCTGTGATAAAAAGCCTTCTGTTTCCATCGCCAAACTTTCAGGGGAGCATTTTCAAGCGGTTGGCACCATTTTTGAGTGAACTGCCAAAAGTCAGATTTTTTCTGAAATTGTGACCCCGGGGCTTAGGGATTTTTTCAAAAAAATATTTTCTGCCGGTTAAGTTTTTGAGGGCTGATTTCTTGTCCTGTGATAAAAAGCTTTCTGTTTCCATCGCCAAAGCTTTCAGGTGAGCATTTGCAAGCGGTTGGCACCATTTTTGAGTGAACTGCCAAAAGTCAGATTTTTGCTGAAATTGTGACCCCGGGGCTTAGGGATTTTTTCAAAAAAATATTTTCTGCCGGTTAAGTTTTTGAGGGCTGATTTCTTGTCCTGTGATAAAAAGCCTTCTGTTTCGAGTGCCAAACCTTTCAGGGGAGCATTTTCAAGCTTTTGGCACCATTTTTGAGTGAACTGCCAAAAGTCAGATTTTTTTCTGAAATTGTGACCCCGGGGCTTAGGGATTTTTTCAAAAAAATATTTTCTGCCGGTTAAGTTTTTGAGGGCTGATTTCTTGTCCTGTGATAAAAAGCCTTCTGTATCGCGTGCCAAACCTTTCAGGGGAGCATTTGCAACCGGTTGGCACCATTTTTGAGTGAACTGCCAAAAGTCAGATTTTTTCTGAAATTGTGACCCCGGGGCTTAGGGATTTTTTCAAAAAAATATTTTCTGCCGGTTAAGTTTTTGAGGGCTGATTTCTTGTCCTGTGATAAAAAGCCTTCTGTTCCCATCGCCAAAGCTTTCAGGTGAGCATTTGCAAGCGGTTGGCACCATTTTTGAGTGAACTGCCAAAAGTCACATTTTTTCTGAAATTGTGACCCCGGGGCTTAGGGATTTTTTCAAAAAAATATTTTCTGCCGATTAAGTTTTTGAGGGCTGATTTCTTGTCCTGTGATAAAAAGCCTTCTGTTTCGAGTGCCAAACCTTTCAGGGGAGCATTTTCAAGCTTTTGGCACCATTTTTGAGTGAACTGCCAAAAGTCAGATTTTTTCTGAAATTGTGACCCCGGGGCTTAGGGATTTTTTCAAAAAAATATTTTCTGCCGGTTAAGTTTTTGAGGGCTGATTTCTTGTCCTGTGATAAAAAGCCTTCTGTTTCGAGTGCCAAACCTTTCAGGGGAGCATTTTCAAGCTTTTGGCACCATTTTTGAGTGAACTGCCAAAAGTCAGATTTTTTCTGAAATTGTGACCCCGGGGCTTAGGGATTTTTTCAAAAAAATATTTTCTGCCGGTTAAGTTTTTGAGGGCTGATTTCTTGTCCTGTGATAAAAAGCCTTCTGTTTCCATCGCCAAAGCTTTCAGGGGAGCATTTTCAAGCTTTTGGCACCATTTTTGAGTGAACTGCCAAAAGTCAGATTTTTTCTGAAATTGTGACCCCGGGGCTTAGGGATTTTTTCAAAAAAATATTTTCTGCCGGTTAAGTTTTTGAGGGCTGATTTCTTGTCCTGTGATAAAAAGCCTTCTGTTTCGAATGCCAAAGCTTTCAGGTGAGCATTTGCAAGCGGTTGGCACCATTTTTGAGTGAACTGCCAAAAGTCAGATTTTTGCTGAAATTGTGACCCCGGGGCTTAGGGATTTTTTCAAAAAAATATTTTCTGCCGGTTAAGTTTTTGAGGGCTGATTTCTTGTCCTGTGATAAAAAGCCTTCTGTTTCGAATGCCAAAGCTTTCAGGGGAGCATTTGCAAGCGGTTGGCACCATTTTTGAGTGAACTGCCAAAAGTCAGATTTTTGCTGAAATTGTGACCCCGGGGCTTAGGGATTTTTTCAAAAAAATATTTTCTGCCGGTTAAGTTTTTGAGGGCTGATTTCTTGTCCTGTGATAAAAAGCCTTCTGTTTCGCGTGCCAAACCTTTCAGGGGAGCATTTGCAACCGGTTGGCACCATTTTTGAGTGAACTGCCAAAAGTCAGATTTTTTCTGAAATTGTGACCCCGGGGCTTAGGGATTTTTTCAAAAAAATATTTTCTGCCGGTTAAGTTTTTGAGGGCTGATTTCTTGTCCTGTGATAAAAAGCCTTCTGTTTCCATCGCCAAAGCTTTCAGGTGAGCATTTGCAAGCGGTTGGCACCATTTTTGAGTGAACTGCCAAAAGTCAGATTTTTGCTGAAATTGTGACCCCGGGGCTTAGGGATTTTTTCAAAAAAATGTTTTCTGCCGGTTAAGTTTTTGAGGGCTGATTTCTTGTCCTGTGATAAAAAGCCTTCTGTTTCACGTGCCAAACCTTTCAGGGGAGCATTTTCAAGCTTTTGGCACCATTTTTGAGTGAACTGCCAAAAGTCAGATTTTTGCTGAAATTGTGACCCCGGGGCTTAGGGATTTTTTCAAAAAAATATTTTCTGCCGGTTAAGTTTTTGAGGGCTGATTTCTTGTCCTGTGATAAAAAGCCTTCTGTTTCGCGTGCCAAACCTTTCAGGGGAGCATTTGCAACCGGTTGGCACCATTTTTGAGTGAACTGCCAAAAGTCAGATTTTTTCTGAAATTGTGACCCCGGGGCTTAGGGATTTTTTCAAAAAAATATTTTCTGCCGGTTAAGTTTTTGAGGGCTGATTTCTTGTCCTGTGATAAAAAGTCTTCTGTTTCGAGTGCCAAACCTTTCAGGGGAGCATTTTCAAGCTTTTGGCACCATTTTTGAGTGAACTGCCAAAAGTCAGATTTTTGCTGAAATTGTGACCCCGGGGCTTAGGGATTTTTTCAAAAAAAAAATTCTGCCGGTTAAGTTTTTGAGGGCTGATTTCTTGTCCTGTGATAAAAAGCCTTCTGTTTCCATCGCCAAACTTTCAGGGGAGCATTTTCAAGCGGTTGGCACCATTTTTGAGTGAACTGCCAAAAGTCAGATTTTTTCTGAAATTGTGACCCCGGGGCTTAGGGATTTTTTCAAAAAAATATTTTCTGCCGGTTAAGTTTTTGAGGGCTGATTTCTTGTCCTGTGATAAAAAGCTTTCTGTTTCCATCGCCAAAGCTTTCAGGTGAGCATTTGCAAGCGGTTGGCACCATTTTTGAGTGAACTGCCAAAAGTCAGATTTTTGCTGAAATTGTGACCCCGGGGCTTAGGGATTTTTTCAAAAAAATATTTTCTGCCGGTTAAGTTTTTGAGGGCTGATTTCTTGTCCTGTGATAAAAAGCCTTCTGTTTCGAGTGCCAAACCTTTCAGGGGAGCATTTTCAAGCTTTTGGCACCATTTTTGAGTGAACTGCCAAAAGTCAGATTTTTTTCTGAAATTGTGACCCCGGGGCTTAGGGATTTTTTCAAAAAAATATTTTCTGCCGGTTAAGTTTTTGAGGGCTGATTTCTTGTCCTGTGATAAAAAGCCTTCTGTTTCACGTGCCAAACCTTTCAGGGGAGCATTTTCAAGCTTTTGGCACCATTTTTGAGTGAACTGCCAAAAGTCAGATTTTTGCTGAAATTGTGACCCCGGGGCTTAGGGATTTTTTCAAAAAAAAAATTCTGCCGGTTAAGTTTTTGAGGGCTGATTTCTTGTCCTGTGATAAAAAGCCTTCTGTTTCCATCGCCAAACTTTCAGGGGAGCATTTTCAAGCGGTTGGCACCATTTTTGAGTGAACTGCCAAAAGTCAGATTTTTTCTGAAATTGTGACCCCGGGGCTTAGGGATTTTTTCAAAAAAATATTTTCTGCCGGTTAAGTTTTTGAGGGCTGATTTCTTGTCCTGTGATAAAAAGCTTTCTGTTTCCATCGCCAAAGCTTTCAGGTGAGCATTTGCAAGCGGTTGGCACCATTTTTGAGTGAACTGCCAAAAGTCAGATTTTTGCTGAAATTGTGACCCCGGGGCTTAGGGATTTTTTCAAAAAAATATTTTCTGCCGGTTAAGTTTTTGAGGGCTGATTTCTTGTCCTGTGATAAAAAGCCTTCTGTTTCGAGTGCCAAACCTTTCAGGGGAGCATTTTCAAGCTTTTGGCACCATTTTTGAGTGAACTGCCAAAAGTCAGATTTTTTTCTGAAATTGTGACCCCGGGGCTTAGGGATTTTTTCAAAAAAATATTTTCTGCCGGTTAAGTTTTTGAGGGCTGATTTCTTGTCCTGTGATAAAAAGCCTTCTGTATCGCGTGCCAAACCTTTCAGGGGAGCATTTGCAACCGGTTGGCACCATTTTTGAGTGAACTGCCAAAAGTCAGATTTTTTCTGAAATTGTGACCCCGGGGCTTAGGGATTTTTTCAAAAAAATATTTTCTGCCGGTTAAGTTTTTGAGGGCTGATTTCTTGTCCTGTGATAAAAAGCCTTCTGTTTCGAATGCCAAAGCTTTCAGGGGAGCATTTGCAAGCGGTTGGCACCATTTTTGAGTGAACTGCCAAAAGTCAGATTTTTGCTGAAATTGTGACCCCGGGGCTTAGGGATTTTTTCAAAAAAATATTTTCTGCCGGTTAAGTTTTTGAGGGCTGATTTCTTGTCCTGTGATAAAAAGCCTTCTGTTTCACGTGCCAAACCTTTCAGGGGAGCATTTTCAAGCTTTTGGCACCATTTTTGAGTGAACTGCCAAAAGTCAGATTTTTGCTGAAATTGTGACCCCGGGGCTTAGGGATTTTTTCAAAAAAATATTTTCTGCCGGTTAAGTTTTTGAGGGCTGATTTCTTGTCCTGTGATAAAAAGCCTTCTGTTTCGTGTGCCAAACCTTTCAGGGGAGCATTTGCAACCGGTTGGCACCATTTTTGAGTGAACTGCCAAAAGTCAGATTTTTTCTGAAATTGTGACCCCGGGGCTTAGGGATTTTTTCAAAAAAATATTTTCTGCCGGTTAAGTTTTTGAGGGCTGATTTCTTGTCCTGTGATAAAAAGTCTTCTGTTTCGAGTGCCAAACCTTTCAGGGGAGCATTTTCAAGCTTTTGGCACCATTTTTGAGTGAACTGCCAAAAGTCAGATTTTTGCTGAAATTGTGACCCCGGGGCTTAGGGATTTTTTCAAAAAAAAAATTCTGCCGGTTAAGTTTTTGAGGGCTGATTTCTTGTCCTGTGATAAAAAGCCTTCTGTTTCCATCGCCAAACTTTCAGGGGAGCATTTTCAAGCGGTTGGCACCATTTTTGAGTGAACTGCCAAAAGTCAGATTTTTTCTGAAATTGTGACCCCGGGGCTTAGGGATTTTTTCAAAAAAATATTTTCTGCCGGTTAAGTTTTTGAGGGCTGATTTCTTGTCCTGTGATAAAAAGCTTTCTGTTTCCATCGCCAAAGCTTTCAGGTGAGCATTTGCAAGCGGTTGGCACCATTTTTGAGTGAACTGCCAAAAGTCAGATTTTTGCTGAAATTGTGACCCCGGGGCTTAGGGATTTTTTCAAAAAAATATTTTCTGCCGGTTAAGTTTTTGAGGGCTGATTTCTTGTCCTGTGATAAAAAGCCTTCTGTTTCGAGTGCCAAACCTTTCAGGGGAGCATTTTCAAGCTTTTGGCACCATTTTTGAGTGAACTGCCAAAAGTCAGATTTTTTTCTGAAATTGTGACCCCGGGGCTTAGGGATTTTTTCAAAAAAATATTTTCTGCCGGTTAAGTTTTTGAGGGCTGATTTCTTGTCCTGTGATAAAAAGCCTTCTGTATCGCGTGCCAAACCTTTCAGGGGAGCATTTGCAACCGGTTGGCACCATTTTTGAGTGAACTGCCAAAAGTCAGATTTTTTCTGAAATTGTGACCCCGGGGCTTAGGGATTTTTTCAAAAAAATATTTTCTGCCGGTTAAGTTTTTGAGGGCTGATTTCTTGTCCTGTGATAAAAAGCCTTCTGTTCCCATCGCCAAAGCTTTCAGGTGAGCATTTGCAAGCGGTTGGCACCATTTTTGAGTGAACTGCCAAAAGTCACATTTTTTCTGAAATTGTGACCCCGGGGCTTAGGGATTTTTTCAAAAAAATATTTTCTGCCGATTAAGTTTTTGAGGGCTGATTTCTTGTCCTGTGATAAAAAGCCTTCTGTTTCGAGTGCCAAACCTTTCAGGGGAGCATTTTCAAGCTTTTGGCACCATTTTTGAGTGAACTGCCAAAAGTCAGATTTTTTCTGAAATTGTGACCCCGGGGCTTAGGGATTTTTTCAAAAAAATATTTTCTGCCGGTTAAGTTTTTGAGGGCTGATTTCTTGTCCTGTGATAAAAAGCCTTCTGTTTCGAGTGCCAAACCTTTCAGGGGAGCATTTTCAAGCTTTTGGCACCATTTTTGAGTGAACTGCCAAAAGTCAGATTTTTTCTGAAATTGTGACCCCGGGGCTTAGGGATTTTTTCAAAAAAATATTTTCTGCCGGTTAAGTTTTTGAGGGCTGATTTCTTGTCCTGTGATAAAAAGCCTTCTGTTTCCATCGCCAAAGCTTTCAGGGGAGCATTTTCAAGCTTTTGGCACCATTTTTGAGTGAACTGCCAAACGTCAGATTTTTGCTGAAATTGTGACCCCGGGGCTTAGGGATTTTTTCAAAAAAATATTTTCTGCCGGTTAAGTTTTTGAGGGCTGATTTCTTGTCCTGTGATAAAAAGCCTTCTGTTTCGAATGCCAAAGCTTTCAGGTGAGCATTTGCAAGCGGTTGGCACCATTTTTGAGTGAACTGCCAAAAGTCAGATTTTTGCTGAAATTGTGACCCCGGGGCTTAGGGATTTTTTCAAAAAAATATTTTCTGCCGGTTAAGTTTTTGAGGGCTGATTTCTTGTCCTGTGATAAAAAGCCTTCTGTTTCGCGTGCCAAACCTTTCAGGGGAGCATTTGCAACCGGTTGGCACCATTTTTGAGTGAACTGCCAAAAGTCAGATTTTTTCTGAAATTGTGACCCCGGGGCTTAGGGATTTTTTCAAAAAAATATTTTCTGCCGGTTAAGTTTTTGAGGGCTGATTTCTTGTCCTGTGATAAAAAGCCTTCTGTTTCCATCGCCAAAGCTTTCAGGTGAGCATTTGCAAGCGGTTGGCACCATTTTTGAGTGAACTGCCAAAAGTCAGATTTTTGCTGAAATTGTGACCCCGGGGCTTAGGGATTTTTTCAAAAAAATATTTTCTGCCGGTTAAGTTTTTGAGGGCTGATTTCTTGTCCTGTGATAAAAAGCCTTCTGTTTCGCGTGCCAAACCTTTCAGGGGAGCATTTTCAAGCTTTTGGCACCATTTTTGAGTGAACTGCCAAAAGTCAGATTTTTGCTGAAATTGTGACCCCGGGGCTTAGGGATTTTTTCAAAAAAATATTTTCTGCCGGTTAAGTTTTTGAGGGCTGATTTCTTGTCCTGTGATAAAAAGCCTTCTTTTTCGCGTGCCAAACCTTTCAGGTGAGCATTTGCAAGCGGTTGGCACCATTTTTGAGTGAACTGCCAAAAGTCAGATTTTTGCTGAAATTGTGACCCCGGGGCTTAGGGATTTTTTCAAAAAAATATTTTCTGCCGGTTAAGTTTTTGAGGGCTGATTTCTTGTCCTGTGATAAAAAGCCTTCTGTTTCGAGTGCCAAACCTTTCAGGGGAGCATTTTCAAGCTTTTGGCACCATTTTTGAGTGAACTGCCAAAAGTCAGATTTTTTCTGAAATTGTGACCCCGGGGCTTAGGGATTTTTTCAAAAAAATATTTTCTGCCGGTTAAGTTTTTGAGGGCTGATTTCTTGTCCTGTGATAAAAAGCCTTCTGTTTCGAGTGCCAAACCTTTCAGGGGAGCATTTTCAAGCTTTTGGCACCATTTTTGAGTGAACTGCCAAAAGTCAGATTTTTTCTGAAATTGTGACCCCGGGGCTTAGGGATTTTTTCAAAAAAATATTTTCTGCCGGTTAAGTTTTTGAGGGCTGATTTCTTGTCCTGTGATAAAAAGCCTTCTGTTTCCATCGCCAAAGCTTTCAGGGGAGCATTTTCAAGCTTTTGGCACCATTTTTGAGTGAACTGCCAAAAGTCAGATTTTTTCTGAAATTGTGACCCCGGGGCTTAGGGATTTTTTCAAAAAAATATTTTCTGCCGGTTAAGTTTTTGAGGGCTGATTTCTTGTCCTGTGATAAAAAGCCTTCTGTTTCGAATGCCAAACCTTTCAGGGGAGCATTTTCAAGCTTTTGGCACCATTTTTGAGTGAACTGCCAAAAGTCAGATTTTTGCTGAAATTGTGACCCCGGGGCTTAGGGATTTTTTCAAAAAAATATTTTCTACCGGTTAAGTTTTTGAGGGCTGATTTCTTGTCCTGTGATAAAAAGCCTTCTGTTTCCATCGCCAAAGCTTTCAGGGGAGCATTTTCAAGCTTTTGGCACCATTTTTGAGTGAACTGCCAAAAGTCAGATTTTTGCTGAAATTGTGACCCCGGGGCTTAGGGATTTTTTCAAAAAATTATTTTCTGCCGGTTAAGTTTTTGAGGGCTGATTTCTTGTCCTGTGATAAAAAGCCTTCTGTTTCGAATGCCAAAGCTTTCAGGGGAGCATTTGCAAGCGGTTGGCACCATTTTTGAGTGAACTGCCAAAAGTCAGATTTTTTCTGAAATTGTGACCCCGGGGCTTAGGGATTTTTTCAAAAAAATATTTTCTGCCGGTTAAGTTTTTGAGGGCTGATTTCTTGTCCTGTGATAAAAAGCCTTCTGTTTCCATCGCCAAAGCTTTCAGGTGAGCATTTTCAAGCGGTTGGCACCATTTTTGAGTGAACTGCCAAAAGTCAGATTTTTTCTGAAATTGTGACCCCGGGGCTTAGGGATTTTTTCAAAAAAATATTTTCTGCCGGTTAAGTTTTTGAGGGCTGATTTCTTGTCCTGTGATAAAAAGCCTTCTGTTTCGAATGCCAAAGCTTTCAGGGGAGCATTTGCAAGCGGTTGGCACCATTTTTGAGTGAACTGCCAAAAGTCAGATTTTTTCTGAAATTGTGACCCCGGGGCTTAGGGATTTTTTCAAAAAAATATTTTCTGCCGGTTAAGTTTTTGAGGGCTGATTTCTTGTCCTGTGATAAAAAGCCTTCTGTTTCGAGTGCCAAACCTTTCAGGGGAGCATTTTCAAGCTTTTGGCACCATTTTTGAGTGAACTGCAAAAAGTCAGATTTTTGCTGAAATTGTGACCCCGGGGCTTAGGGATTTTTTCAAAAAAATATTTTCTGCCGGTTAAGTTTTTGAGGGCTGATTTCTTGTCCTGTGATAAAAAGCCTTCTGTTTCGCGTGCCAAACCTTTCAGGGGAGAATTTTCAAGCTTTTGGCACCATTTTTGAGTGAACTGCCAAAAGTCAGATTTTTGCTGAAATTGTGACCCCGGGGCTTAGGGATTTTTTCAAAAAAATATTTTCTGCCGGTTAAGTTTTTGAGGGCTGATTTCTTGTCCTGTGATAAAAAGCCTTCTGTTTCCATCGCCAAAGCTTTCAGGTGAGCATTTGCAAGCGGTTGGCACCATTTTTGAGTGAACTGCCAAAAGTCAGATTTTTGCTGAAATTGTGACCCCGGGGCTTAGGGATTTTTTCAAAAAAATATTTTCTGCCGGTTAAGTTTTTGAGGGCTGATTTCTTGTCCTGTGATAAAAAGCCTTCTGTTTCGCGTGCCAAAGCTTTCAGGGGAGCATTTGCAACCGGTTGGCACCATTTTTGAGTGAGCTGCCAAAAGTCAGATTTTTTTCTGAAATTGTGACCCCGGGGCTTAGGGATTTTTTTTAAAAAAATATTTTCTGCCGGTTAAGTTTTTGAGGGCTGATTTCTTGTCCTGTGATAAAAAGCCTTCTGTATCGCGTGCCAAACCTTTCAGGGGAGCATTTGCAACCGGTTGGCACCATTTTTGAGTGAACTGCCAAAAGTCAGATTTTTTCTGAAATTGTGACCCCGGGGCTTAGGGATTTTTTCAAAAAAATATTTTCTGCCGGTTAAGTTTTTGAGGGCTGATTTCTTGTCCTGTGATAAAAAGCCTTCTGTTTCCATCGCCAAAGCTTTCAGGTGAGCATTTGCAAGCGGTTGGCACCATTTTTGAGTGAACTGCCAAAAGTCAGATTTTTTCTGAAATTGTGACCCAGGGGTTTAGGGATTTTTTCAAAAAAATATTTTCTGCCGATTAAGTTTTTGAGGGCTGATTTCTTGTCCTGTGATAAAAAGCCTTCAGTTTCGAGTGCCAAACCTTTCAGGGGAGCATTTTCAAGCTTTTGGCACCATTTTTGAGTGAACTGCCAAAAGTCAGATTTTTTCTGAAATTGTGACCCCGGGGCTTAGGGATTTTTTCAAAAAAATATTTTCTGCCGGTTAAGTTTTTGAGAGCTGATTTCTTGTCCTGTGATAAAAAGCCTTCTGTTTCCATCGCCAAAGCTTTCAGGGGAGCATTTTCAAGCTTTTGGCACCATTTTTGAGTGAACTGCCAAACGTCAGATTTTTTCTGAAATTGTGACCCCGGGGCTTAGGGATTTTTTCAAAAAAATATTTTCTGCCGGTTAAGTTTTTGAGGGCTGATTTCTTGTCCTGTGATAAAAAGCCTTCTGTTTCCATCGCCAAAGCTTTCAGGTGAGCATTTTCAAGCGGTTGGCACCATTTTTGAGTGAACTGCCAAAAGTCAGATTTTTTCTGAAATTGTGACCCCGGGGCTTAGGGATTTTTTCAAAAAAATATTTTCTGCCGGTTAAGTTTTTGAGGGCTGATTTCTTGTCCTGTGATAAAAAGCCTTCTGTTTCGAATGCCAAAGCTTTCAGGGGAGCATTTGCAAGCGGTTGGCACCATTTTTGAGTGAACTGCCAAAAGTCAGATTTTTTCTGAAATTGTGACCCCGGGGCTTAGGGATTTTTTCAAAAAAATATTTTCTGCCGGTTAAGTTTTTGAGGGCTGATTTCTTGTCCTGTGATAAAAAGCCTTCTGTTTCGAGTGCCAAACCTTTCAGGGGAGCATTTTCAAGCTTTTGGCACCATTTTTGAGTGAACTGCAAAAAGTCAGATTTTTGCTGAAATTGTGACCCCGGGGCTTAGGGATTTTTTCAAAAAAATATTTTCTGCCGGTTAAGTTTTTGAGGGCTGATTTCTTGTCCTGTGATAAAAAGCCTTCTGTTTCGCGTGCCAAACCTTTCAGGGGAGAATTTTCAAGCTTTTGGCACCATTTTTGAGTGAACTGCCAAAAGTCAGATTTTTGCTGAAATTGTGACCCCGGGGCTTAGGGATTTTTTCAAAAAAATATTTTCTGCCGGTTAAGTTTTTGAGGGCTGATTTCTTGTCCTGTGATAAAAAGCCTTCTGTTTCCATCGCCAAAGCTTTCAGGTGAGCATTTGCAAGCGGTTGGCACCATTTTTGAGTGAACTGCCAAAAGTCAGATTTTTGCTGAAATTGTGACCCCGGGGCTTAGGGATTTTTTCAAAAAAATATTTTCTGCCGGTTAAGTTTTTGAGGGCTGATTTCTTGTCCTGTGATAAAAAGCCTTCTGTTTCGCGTGCCAAAGCTTTCAGGGGAGCATTTGCAACCGGTTGGCACCATTTTTGAGTGAGCTGCCAAAAGTCAGATTTTTTTCTGAAATTGTGACCCCGGGGCTTAGGGATTTTTTTAAAAAAAATATTTTCTGCCGGTTAAGTTTTTGAGGGCTGATTTCTTGTCCTGTGATAAAAAGCCTTCTGTATCGCGTGCCAAACCTTTCAGGGGAGCATTTGCAACCGGTTGGCACCATTTTTGAGTGAACTGCCAAAAGTCAGATTTTTTCTGAAATTGTGACCCCGGGGCTTAGGGATTTTTTCAAAAAAATATTTTCTGCCGGTTAAGTTTTTGAGGGCTGATTTCTTGTCCTGTGATAAAAAGCCTTCTGTTTCCATCGCCAAAGCTTTCAGGTGAGCATTTGCAAGCGGTTGGCACCATTTTTGAGTGAACTGCCAAAAGTCAGATTTTTTCTGAAATTGTGACCCAGGGGTTTAGGGATTTTTTCAAAAAAATATTTTCTGCCGATTAAGTTTTTGAGGGCTGATTTCTTGTCCTGTGATAAAAAGCCTTCAGTTTCGAGTGCCAAACCTTTCAGGGGAGCATTTTCAAGCTTTTGGCACCATTTTTGAGTGAACTGCCAAAAGTCAGATTTTTTCTGAAATTGTGACCCCGGGGCTTAGGGATTTTTTCAAAAAAATATTTTCTGCCGGTTAAGTTTTTGAGAGCTGATTTCTTGTCCTGTGATAAAAAGCCTTCTGTTTCCATCGCCAAAGCTTTCAGGGGAGCATTTTCAAGCTTTTGGCACCATTTTTGAGTGAACTGCCAAACGTCAGATTTTTTCTGAAATTGTGACCCCGGGGCTTAGGGATATTTTCAAAAAAATATTTTCTGCCGGTTAGGTTTTTGAGGGCTGATTTCTTGTCCTGTGATAAAAAGCCTTCTGTTTCGCGTGCCAAACCTTTCAGGGGAGCATTTGCAACCGGTTGGCACCATTTTTGAGTGAACTGCCAAAAGTCAGATTTTTTCTGAAATTGTGACCCCGGGGCTTAGGGATTTTTTCAAAAAAATATTTTCTGCCGGTTAAGTTTTTGAGGGCTGATTTCTTGTCCTGTGATAAAAAGTCTTCTGTTTCGAGTGCCAAACCTTTCAGGGGAGCATTTTCAAGCTTTTGGCACCATTTTTGAGTGAACTGCCAAAAGTCAGATTTTTGCTGAAATTGTGACCCCGGGGCTTAGGGATTTTTTCAAAAAAAAAATTCTGCCGGTTAAGTTTTTGAGGGCTGATTTCTTGTCCTGTGATAAAAAGCCTTCTGTTTCCATCGCCAAAGCTTTCAGGTGAGCATTTGCAAGCGGTTGGCACCATTTTTGAGTGAACTGCCGAAAGTCAGATTTTTGCTGAAATTGTGACCCCGGGGCTTAGGGATTTTTTCAAAAAAATATTTTCTGCCGGTTAAGTTTTTGAGGGCTGATTTCTTGTCCTGTGATAAAAAGCCTTCTGTTTCCATCGCCAAAGCTTTCAGGTGAGCATTTGCAACCGGTTGGCACCATTTTTGAGTGAACTGCCAAAAGTCAGATTTTTGCTGAAATTGTGACCCCGGGGCTTAGGGATTTTTTCAAAAAAATATTTTCTGCCGGTTAAGTTTTTGAGGGCTGATTATTTGTCCTGTGATAAAAAACCTTCTGTTTCCATCGCCAAA
This sequence comes from Podarcis liolepis, assembly GCF_965112155.1. Lineage (NCBI taxonomy): Eukaryota > Metazoa > Chordata > Lepidosauria > Squamata > Lacertidae > Podarcis > Podarcis liolepis. The sequence goes on along the minus strand of NW_028148817.1, from coordinate 686,566 downwards.
GCTTTCAGGTGAGCATTTTCAAGCTTTTGGCACCATTTTTGAGTGAACTGCCAAAAGTCAGATTTTTGCTGAAATTGTGACCCCGGGGCTTAGGGATTTTTTCAAAAAAATATTTTCTGCCGGTTCAGTTTTTGAGGGCTGATTTCTTGTCCTGTGATAAAAAGCCTTCTGTTTCCATCGCCAAAGCTTTCAGGTGAGCATTTGCAAGCGGTTGGCACCATTTTTGAGTGAACTGCCAAAAGTCAGATTTTTGCTGAAATTGTGACCCCGGGGCTTAGGGATTTTTTCAAAAAAATATTTTCTGCCGGTTAAGTTTTTGAGGGCTGATTTCTTGTCCTGTGATAAAAAGCCTTCTGTTTCGAGTGCCAAACCTTTCAGGGGAGCATTTGCAAGCTTTTGGCACCATTTTTGAGTGAACTGCCAAAAGTCAGATTTTTGCTGAAATTGTGACCCCGGGGCTTAGGGATTTTTTCAAAAAAATATTTTCTGCCGGTTAAGTTTTTGAGGGCTGATTTCTTGTCCTGTGATAAAAAGCCTTCTGTTTCGAGTGCCAAACCTTTCAGGTGAGCATTTGCAAGCGGTTGGCACCATTTTTGAGTGAACTGCCAAAAGTCAGATTTTTTCTGAAATTGTGACCCCGGGGCTTAGGGATTTTTTCAAAAAAATATTTTCTGCCGGTTAAGTTTTTGAGGGCTGATTTCTTGTCCTGTGATAAAAAGCCTTCTGTTTCGAGTGCCAAACCTTTCAGGTGAGCATTTGCAAGCGGTTGGCACCATTTTTGAGTGAACTGCCAAAAGTCAGATTTTTGCTGAAATTGTGACCCCGGGTCTTAGGGATTTTTTCAAAAAAATATTTTCTGCCGGTTAAGTTTTTGAGGGCTGATTTCTTGTCCTGTGATAAAAAGCCTTCTGTTTCCATCGCCAAAGCTTTCAGGGGAGCATTTGCAAGCGGTTGGCACCATTTTTGAGTGAACTGCCAAAAGTCAGATTTTTGCTGAAATTGTGACCCCGGGGCTTAGGGATTTTTTCAAAAAAATATTTTCTGCCGGTTAAGTTTTTGAGGGCTGATTTCTTGTCCTGTGATAAAAAGCCTTCTGTTTCGCGTGCCAAACCTTTCAGGGGAGCATTTTCAAGCTTTTGGCACCATTTTTGAGTGAACTGCCAAACGTCAGATTTTTGCTGAAATTGTGACCCCGGGGCTTAGGGATTTTTTCAAAAAAATATTTTCTGCCGGTTAAGTTTTTGAGGGCTGATTTCTTGTCCTGTGATAAAAAGCCTTCTGTTTCGAGTGCCAAACCTTTCAGGGGAGCATTTTCAAGCGGTTGGCACCATTTTTGAGTGAACTGCCAAAAGTCAGATTTTTTCTGAAATTGTGACCCCGGGGCTTAGGGATTTTTTCAAAAAAATATTTTCTGCCGGTTAAGTTTTTGAGGGCTGATTTCTTGTCCTGTGATAAAAAGCTTTCTGTTTCCATCGCCAAAGCTTTCAGGTGAGCATTTGCAAGCGGTTGGCACCATTTTTGAGTGAACTGCCAAAAGTCAGATTTTTGCTGAAATTGTGACCCCGGGGCTTAGGGATTTTTTCAAAAAAATATTTTCTGCCGGTTAAGTTTTTGAGGGCTGATTTCTTGTCCTGTGATAAAAAGCCTTCTGTTTCGAGTGCCAAACCTTTCAGGGGAGCATTTTCAAGCTTTTGGCACCATTTTTGAGTGAACTGCCAAAAGTCAGATTTTTTCTGAAATTGTGGCCCCGGGGCTTAGGGATTTTTTCAAAAAAATATTTTCTGCCGGTTAAGTTTTTGAGGGCTGATTTCTTGTCCTGTGATAAAAAGCCTTCTGTTTCGCGTGCCAAACCTTTCAGGGGAGCATTTTCAAGCTTTTGGCACCATTTTTGAGTGAACTGCCAAAAGTCAGATTTTTGCTGAAATTGTGACCCCGGGGCTTAGGGATTTTTTCAAAAAAATATTTTCTGCTGGTTAAGTTTTTGAGGGCTGATTTCTTGTCCTGTGATAAAAAGCCTTCTGTTTCCATCACCAAAGCTTTCAGGTGAGCATTTGCAAGCGGTTGGCACCATTTTTGAGTGAACTGCCAAAAGTCAGATTTTTGCTGAAATTGTGACCCCGGGGCTTAGGGATTTTTTCAAAAAAATATTTTCTGCCGGTTATGTTTTTGAGGGCTGATTTCTTGTCCTGTGATAAAAAGCCTTCTGTTTCGAGTGCCAAACCTTTCAGGGGAGCATTTTCAAGCTTTTGGCACCATTTTTGAGTGAATTGCCAAAAGTCAGATTTTTGCTGAAATTGTGACCCCGGGGCTTAGGGATTTTTTCAAAAAAATATTTTCTGCCGGTTAAGTTTTTGAGGGCTGATTTCTTGTCCTGTGATAAAAAGCCTTCTGTTTCCATCGCCAAAGCTTTCAGGTGAGCATTTGCAAGTGGTTGGCACCATTTTTGAGTGAACTGCCAAAAGTCAGATTTTTGCTGAAATTGTGACCCCGGGGCTTAGGGATTTTTTCAAAAAAATATTTTCTGCCGGTTAAGTTTTTGAGGGCTGATTTCTTGTCCTGCGATAAAAAGCCTTCTGTTTCGCGTGCCAAACCTTTCAGGGGAGCATTTGCAACCGGTTGGCACCATTTTTGAGTGAACTGCCAAAAGTCAGATTTTTTTCTGAAATTGTGACCCCGGGGCTTAGGGATTTTTTCAAAAAAATATTTTCTGCCGGTTAAGTTTTTGAGGGCTGATTTCTTGTCCTGTGATAAAAAGCCTTCTGTATCGCGTGCCAAACCTTTCAGGGGAGCATTTGCAACCGGTTGGCACCATTTTTGAGTGAACTGCCAAAAGTCAGATTTTTTCTGAAATTGTGACCCCGGGGCTTAGGGATTTTTTCAAAAAAATATTTTCTGCCGGTTAAGTTTTTGAGGGCTGATTTCTTGTCCTGTGAGAAAAAGCCTTCTGGTCCCATCGCCAAAGCTTTCAGGTGAGCATTTGCAAGCGGTTGGCACCATTTTTGAGTGAACTGCCAAAAGTCAGATTTTTTCTGAAATTGTGACCCCGGGGCTTAGGGATTTTTTCAAAAAAATATTTTCTGCCGATTAAGTTTTTGAGGGCTGATTTCTTGTCCTGTGATAAAAAGCCTTCTGTTTCGAGTGCCAAACCTTTCAGGGGAGCATTTTCAAGCTTTTGGCACCATTTTTGAGTGAACTGCCAAAAGTCAGATTTTTTCTGAAATTGTGACCCCGGGGCTTAGGGATTTTTTCAAAAAAATATTTTCTGCCGGTTAAGTTTTTGAGGGCTGATTTCTTGTCCTGTGATAAAAAGCCTTCTGTTTCGAGTGCCAAACCTTTCAGGGGAGCATTTTCAAGCTTTTGGCACCATTTTTGAGTGAACTGCCAAAAGTCAGATTTTTTCTGAAATTGTGACCCCGGGGCTTAGGGATTTTTTCAAAAAAATATTTTCTGCCGGTTAAGTTTTTGAGGGCTGATTTCTTGTCCTGTGATAAAAAGCCTTCTGTTTCCATCGCCAAAGCTTTCAGGGGAGCATTTTCAAGCTTTTGGCACCATTTTTGAGTGAACTGCCAAACGTCAGATTTTTGCTGAAATTGTGACCCCGGGGCTTAGGGATTTTTTCAAAAAAATATTTTCTGCCGGTTAAGTTTTTGAGGGCTGATTTCTTGTCCTGTGATAAAAAGCCTTCTGTTTCGGGTGCCAAACCTTTCAGGGGAGCATTTTCAAGCTTTTGGCACCATTTTTGAGTGAACTGCCAAAAGTCAGATTTTTTCTGAAATTGTGACCCCGGGGCTTAGGGATTTTTTCAAAAAAATATTTTCTGCCGGTTAAGTTTTTGAGGGCTGATTTCTTGTCCTGTGATAAAAAGCCTTCTGTTTCCATCGCCAAAGCTTTCAGGGGAGCATTTTCAAGCTTTTGGCACCATTTTTGAGTGAACTGCCAAACGTCATATTTTTGCTGAAATTGTGACCCCGGGGCTTAGGGATTTTTTCAAAAAAATATTTTCTGCCGGTTAAGTTTTTGAGGGCTGATTTCTTGTCCTGTGATAAAAAGCCTTCTGTTTCGGGTGCCAAACCTTTCAGGGGAGCATTTTCAAGCTTTTGGCACCATTTTTGAGTGAACTGCCAAAAGTCAGATTTTTGCTGAAATTGTGACCCCGGGGCTTAGGGATTTTTTCAAAAAAATATTTTCTGCCGGTTAAGTTTTTGAGGGCTGATTTCTTGTCCTGTGATAAAAAGCCTTCTGTTTCCATCGCCAAAGCTTTCAGGTGAGCATTTGCAAGCTTTTGGCACCATTTTTGAGTGAATTGCCAAAAGTCAGATTTTTGCTGAAATTGTGACCCCGGGGCTTAGGGATTTTTTCAAAAAAATATTTTCTGCCGGTTAAGTTTTTGAGGGCTGATTTCTTGTCCTGTGATAAAAAGCCTTCTGTTTCGCGTGCCAAACCTTTCAGGGGAGCATTTGCAACCGGTTGGCACCATTTTTGAGTGAGCTGCCAAAAGTCAGATTTTTTTCTGAAATTGTGACCCCGGGGCTTAGGGATTTTTTCAAAAAAAATATTTTCTGCCGGTTAAGTTTTTGAGGGCTGATTTCTTGTCCTGTGATAAAAAGCCTTCTGTATCGCGTGCCAAACCTTTCAGGGGAGCATTTGCAACCGGTTGGCACCATTTTTGAGTGAACTGCCAAAAGTCAGATTTTTTCTGAAATTGTGACCCCGGGGCTTAGGGATTTTTTCAAAAAAATATTTTCTGCCGGTTAAGTTTTTGAGGGCTGATTTCTTGTCCTGTGATAAAAAGCCTTCTGTTTCCATCGCCAAAGCTTTCAGGTGAGCATTTGCAAGCGGTTGGCACCATTTTTGAGTGAACTGCCAAAAGTCAGATTTTTTCTGAAATTGTGACCCCGGGGTTTAGGGATTTTTTCAAAAAAATATTTTCTGCCGATTAAGTTTTTGAGGGCTGATTTCTTGTCCTGTATTAAAAAGCCTTCAGTTTCGAGTGCCAAACCTTTCAGGGGAGCATTTTCAAGCTTTTGGCACCATTTTTGAGTGAACTGCCAAAAGTCAGATTTTTTCTGAAATTGTGACCCCGGGGCTTAGGGATTTTTTCAAAAAAATATTTTCTGCCGGTTAAGTTTTTGAGAGCTGATTTCTTGTCCTGTGATAAAAAGCCTTCTGTTTCCATCGCCAAAGCTTTCAGGGGAGCATTTTCAAGCTTTTGGCACCATTTTTGAGTGAACTGCCAAACGTCAGATTTTTTCTGAAATTGTGACCCCGGGGTTTAGGGATTTTTTCAAAAAAATATTTTCTGCCGATTAAGTTTTTGAGGGCTGATTTCTTGTCCTGTGATAAAAAGCCTTCAGTTTCGAGTGCCAAACCTTTCAGGGGAGCATTTTCAAGCTTTTGGCACCATTTTTGAGTGAACTGCCAAAAGTCAGATTTTTTCTGAAATTGTGACCCCGGGGCTTAGGGATTTTTTCAAAAAAATATTTTCTGCCGGTTAAGTTTTTGAGAGCTGATTTCTTGTCCTGTGATAAAAAGCCTTCTGTTTCCATCGCCAAAGCTTTCAGGGGAGCATTTTCAAGCTTTTGGCACCATTTTTGAGTGAACTGCCAAACGTCAGATTTTTTCTGAAATTGTGACCCCGGGGCTTAGGGATATTTTCAAAAAAATATTTTCTGCCGGTTAGGTTTTTGAGGGCTGATTTCTTGTCCTGTGATAAAAAGCCTTCTGTTTCGCGTGCCAAACCTTTCAGGGGAGCATTTGAAACCGGTTGGCACCATTTTTGAGTGAACTGCCAAAAGTCAGATTTTTTCTGAAATTGTGACCCCGGGGCTTAGGGATTTTTTCAAAAAAATATTTTCTGCCGGTTAAGTTTTTGAGGGCTGATTTCTTGTCCTGTGATAAAAAGTCTTCTGTTTCGAGTGCCAAACCTTTCAGGGGAGCATTTTCAAGCTTTTGGCACCATTTTTGAGTGAACTGCCAAAAGTCAGATTTTTGCTGAAATTGTGACCCCGGGGCTTAGGGATTTTTTCAAAAAAAAAATTCTGCCGGTTAAGTTTTTGAGGGCTGATTTCTTGTCCTGTGATAAAAAGCCTTCTGTTTCCATCGCCAAAGCTTTCAGGTGAGCATTTGCAAGCGGTTGGCACCATTTTTGAGTGAACTGCCGAAAGTCAGATTTTTGCTGAAATTGTGACCCCGGGGCTTAGGGATTTTTTCAAAAAAATATTTTCTGCCGGTTAAGTTTTTGAGGGCTGATTTCTTGTCCTGTGATAAAAAGCCTTCTGTTTCGCGTGCCAAACCTTTCAGGGGAGCATTTGCAACCGGTTGGCACCATTTTTGAGTGAACTGCCAAAAGTCAGATTTTTTTCTGAAATTGTGACCCCGGGGCTTAGGGATTTTTTCAAAAAAATATTTTCTGCCGGTTAAGTTTTTGAGGGCTGATTTCTTGTCCTGTGATACAAAGCCTTCTGTATCGCGTGCCAAACCTTTCAGGGGAGCATTTGCAACCGGTTGGCACCATTTTTGAGTGAACTGCCAAAAGTCAGATTTTTTCTGAAATTGTGACCCCGGGGCTTAGGGATTTTTTCAAAAAAATATTTTCTGCCGGGTAAGTTTTTGAGGGCTGATTTCTTGTCCTGTGATAAAAAGCCTTCTGTTTCCATCGCCAAAGCTTTCAGGTGAGCATTTGCAAGCGGTTGGCACCATTTTTGAGTGAACTGCCAAAAGTCAGATTTTTGCTGAAATTGTGACCCCGGGGCGTAGGGATTTTTTCAAAAAAATATTTTCTGCCGGTTAAGTTTTTGAGGGCTGATTTCTTGTCCTGTGATAAAAAGCCTTCTGTTTCCATCGCCAAAGCTTTCAGGTGAGCATTTGCAAGCGGTTGGCACCATTTTTGAGTGAACTGCCAAAAGTCAGATTTTTGCTGAAATTGTGACCCCGGGGCTTAGGGATTTTTTCAAAAAAATATTTTCTGCCGGTTAAGTTTTTGAGGGCTGATTTCTTGCCCTGTCATAAAAAGCCTTCTGTTTCGAGTGCCAAACCTTTCAGTGGAGCATTTGCAAGCTTTTGGCACCATTTTTGAGTGAACTGCCAAAAGTCAGATTTTTGCTGAAATTGTGACCCCGGGGCTTAGGGATTTTTTCAAAAAAATATTTTCTGCCGGTTAAGTTTTTGAGGGCTGATTTCTTGTCCTGTGATAAAAAGCCTTCTGTTTCGAGTGCCAAACCTTTCAGGGGAGCATTTTCAAGCTTTTGGCACCATTTTTGAGTGAACTGCCAAAAGTCAGATTTTTTCTGAAATTGTGACCCCGGGGCCTAGGGATTTTTTCAAAAAAATATTTTCTGCCGGTTAAGTTTTTGAGGGCTGATTTCTTGTCCTGTGATAAAAAGCCTTCTGTTTCGAGTGCCAAAGCTTTCAGGTGAGCATTTGCAAGCGGTTGGCACCATTTTTGAGTGAACTGCCAAAAGTCAGATTTTTTCTGAAATTGTGACCCCGGGGCTTAGGGATTTTTTCAAAAAAATATTTTCTGCCGGTTAAGTTTTTGAGGGCTGATTTCTTGTCCTGTGATAAAAAGCCTTCTGTTTCCATCACCAAAGCTTTCAGGTGAGCATTTGCAAGCGGTTGGCACCATTTTTGAGTGAACTGCCAAAAGTCAGATTTTTGCTGAAATTGTGACCCCGGGGCTTAGGGATTTTTTCAAAAAAATATTTTCTGCCGGTTAAGTTTTTGAGGGCTGATTTCTTGTCCTGTGATAAAAAGCCTTCTGTTTCGAGTGCCAAACCTTTCAGGGGAGCATTTTCAAGCTTTTGGCACCATTTTTGAGTGAACTGCCAAAAGTCAGATTTTTGCTGAAATTGTGACCCCGGGGCTTAGGGATTTTTTCAAAAAAATATTTTCTGCCGGTTAAGTTTTTGAGGGCTGATTTCTTGTCCTGTGATAAAAATCCTTCTGTTTCCATCGCCAAAGCTTTCAGGTGAGCATTTGCAAGCGGTTGGCACCATTTTTGAGTGAACTGCCAAAAGTCAGATTTTTGCTGAAATTGTGACCCCGGGGCTTAGGGATTTTTTCAAAAAAATATTTTCTGCCGGTTAAGTTTTTGAGGGCTGATTTCTTGTCCTGTGATAAAAAGCCTTCTGTTTCGAGTGCCAAACCTTTCAGGGGAGCATTTGCAAGCGGTTGGCACCATTTTTGAGTGAACTGCCAAAAGTCAGATTTTTTCTGAAATTGTGACCCCGGGGCTTAGGGATTTTTTCAAAAAAATATTTTCTGCCGGTTAAGTTTTTGAGGGCTGATTTCTTGTCCTGTGATAAAAAGCCTTCTGTTTCGAGTGCCAAACCTTTCAGGTGAGCATTTGCAAGCTTTTGGCACCATTTTTGAGTGAACTGCCAAAAGTCAGATTTTTTCTGAAATTGTGACCCCGGGGCTTAGGGATTTTTTCAAAAAAATATTTTCTGCCGGTTAAGTTTTTGAGGGCTGATTTCTTGTCCTGTGATAAAAAGCCTTCTGTTTCCATCGCCAAAGCTTTCAGGTGAGCATTTGCAAGCGGTTGGCACCATTTTTGAGTGAACTGCCAAAAGTCAGATTTTTGCTGAAATTGTGACCCCGGGGCTTAGGGATTTTTTCAAAAAAATATTTTCTGCCGGTTAAGTTTTGGAGGGCTCATTTCTTGTCCTGTGATAAAAAGCCTTCTGTTTCCATCGCCAAACTTTCAGGTGAGCATTTTCAAGCTTTTGGCACCATTTTTGAGTGAACTGCCAAAAGTCAGATTTTTGCTGAAATTGTGACCCCGGGGCTTAGGGATTTTTTCAAAAAAATATTTTCTGCCTGTTAAGTTTTTGAGGGCTGATTTCTTGTCCTGTGATAAAAAGCCTTCTGTTTCGCGTGCCAAACCTTTCAGGGGAGCATTTTCAAGCTTTTGGCACCATTTTTGAGTGAACTGCCAAAAGTCAGATTTTTGCTGAAATTGTGACCCCGGGGCTTAGGGATTTTTTCAAAAAAAAAATTTCTGCCAGTTAAGTTTTTGAGGGCTGATTTCTTGTCCTGTGATAAAAAGCCTTCTGTTTCGAGTGCCAAAGCTTTCAGGTGAGCATTTGCAAGCGGTTGGCACCATTTTTGAGTGAACTGCCAAAAGTCAGATTTTTGCTGAAATTGTGACCCCGGGGCTTAGGGATTTTTTCAAAAAAATATTTTCTGCCGGTTAGGTTTTTGAGGGCTGATTTCTTGCCCTGTGATAAAAAGCCTTCTGTTTCAAGTGCCAAACCTTTCAGTGGAGCATTTGCAAGCTTTTGGCACCATTTTTGAGTGAACTGCCAAAAGTCAGATTTTTTCTGAAATTGTGACCCCGGGGCTTAGGGATTTTTTCAAAAAAATATTTTCTGCCGGTTAAGTTTTTGAGGGCTGATTTCTTGTCCTGTGATAAAAAGCCTTCTGTTTCGAGTGCCAAAGCTTTCAGGTGAGCATTTGCAAGCGGTTGGCACCATTTTTGAGTGAACTGCCAAAAGTCAGATTTTTTCTGAAATTGTGACCCCGGGGCTTAGGGATTTTTTCAAAAAAATATTTTCTGCCGGTTAAGTTTTTGAGGGCTGATTTCTTGTCCTGTGATAAAAAGCCTTCTGTTTCCATCACCAAAGCTTTCAGGTGAGCATTTGCAAGCGGTTGGCACCATTTTTGAGTGAACTGCCAAAAGTCAGATTTTTGCTGAAATTGTGACCCCGGGGCTTAGGGATTTTTTCAAAAAAATATTTTCTGCCGGTTAAGTTTTTGAGGGCTGATTTCTTGTCCTGTGATAAAAAGCCTTCTGTTTCGAGTGCCAAACCTTTCAGTGGAGCATTTTCAAGCTTTTGGCACCATTTTTGAGTGAACTGCCAAAAGTCAGATTTTTGCTGAAATTGTGACCCCGGGGCTTAGGGATTTTTTCAAAAAAATATTTTCTGCCGGTTAAGTTTTTGAGGGCTGATTTCTTGTCCTGTGATAAAAATCCTTCTGTTTCCATCGCCAAAGCTTTCAGGTGAGCATTTGCAAGCGGTTGGCACCATTTTTGAGTGAACTGCCAAAAGTCAGATTTTTGCTGAAATTGTGACCCCGGGGCTTAGGGATTTTTTCAAAAAAATATTTTTTGCCGGTTAAGTTTTTGAGGGCTGATTTCTTGTCCTGTCATAAAAAGCCTTCTGTTTCCATCACCAAAGCTTTCAGGTGAGCATTTGCAAGCGGTTGGCACCATTTTTGAGTGAACTGCCAAAAGTCAGATTTTTGCTGAAATTGTGACCCCGGGGCTTAGGGATTTTTTCAAAAAAATATTTTCTGCCGGTTAAGTTTTTGAGGGCTGATTTCTTGTCCTGTGATAAAAAGCCTTCTGTTTCGAGTGCCAAACCTTTCAGGGGAGCATTTTCAAGCTTTTGGCACCATTTTTGAGTGAACTGCCAAAAGTCAGATTTTTTCTGAAATTGTGACCCCGGGGCTTAGGGATTTTTTCAAAAAAATATTTTCTACCGGTTAAGTTTTTGAGGGCTGATTTCTTGTCCTGTGATAAAAAGCCTTCTGTTTCCATCGCCAAAGCTTTCAGGTGAGCATTTGCAACCGGTTGGCACCATTTTTGAGTGAACTGCCAAAAGTCAGATTTTTGCTGAAATTGTGACCCCGGGGCTTAGGGATTTTTTCAAAAAAATATTTTCTGCCGGTTAAGTTTTTGAGGGCTGATTATTTGTCCTGTGATAAAAAACCTTCTGTTTCCATCGCCAAAACTTTCAGGTGAGCATTTTCAAGCTTTTGGCACCATTTTTGAGTGAACTGCCAAAAGTCAGATTTTTTCTGAAATTGTGACCCCGGGGCTTAGGGATTTTTTCAAAAAAATATTTTCTGCCGGTTAAGTTTTTGAGGGCTGATTTCTTGTCCTGTGATAAAAAGCCTTCTGTTTCGAGTGCCAAAGCTTTCAGGTGAGCATTTGCAAGCGGTTGGCACCATTTTTGAGTGAACTGCCAAAAGTCAGATTTTTGCTGAAATTGTGACCCCGGGGCTTAGGGATTTTTTCAAAAAAATATTTTCTGCCGGTTAAGTTTTTGAGGGCTGATTTCTTGTCCTGTGATAAAAAGCCTTCTGTTTCCATCACCAAAGCTTTCAGGTGAGCATTTGCAAGCGGTTGGCACCATTTTTGAGTGAACTGCCAAAAGTCAGATTTTTGCTGAAATTGTGACCCCGGGGCTTAGGGATTTTTTCAAAAAAAAATTTTCTGCCGGTTAAGTTTTTGAGGGCTGATTTCTTGTCCTGTGATAAAAAGCCTTCTGTTTCGAGTGCCAAACCTTTCAGGGGAGCATTTTCAAGCTTTTGGCACCATTTTTGAGTGAACTGCCAAAAGTCAGATTTTTTCTGAAATTGTGACCCCGGGGCTTAGGGATTTTTTCAAAAAAATATTTTCTGCCGGTTAAGTTTTTGAGGGCTGATTTCTTGTCCTGTGATAAAAATCCTTCTGTTTCCATCGCCAAAGCTTTCAGGTGAGCATTTGCAAGCGGTTGGCACCATTTTTGAGTGAACTGCCAAAAGTCAGATTTTTGCTGAAATTGTGACCCCGGGGCTTAGGGATTTTTTCAAAAAAATATTTTCTGCCGGTTAAGTTTTTGAGGGCTGATTTCTTGTCCTGTGATAAAAAGCCTTCTGTTTCCATCACCAAAGCTTTCAGGTGAGCATTTGCAAGTGGTTGGCACCATTTTTGAGTGAACTGCCAAAAGTCAGATTTTTGCTGAAATTGTGACCCCGGGGCTTAGGGATTTTTTCAAAAAAATATTTTCTGCCGGTTAAGTTTTTGAGGGCTGATTTCTTGTCCTGTGATAAAAAGCCTTCTGTTTCGAGTGCCAAACCTTTCAGGGGAGCATTTTCAAGCTTTTGGCACCATTTTTGAGTGAACTGCCAAAAGTCAGATTTTTTCTGAAATTGTGACCCCGGGGCTTAGGGATTTTTTCAAAAAAATATTTTCTACCGGTTAAGTTTTTGAGGGCTGATTTCTTGTCCTGTGATAAAAAGCCTTCTGTTTCCATCGCCAAAGCTTTCAGGTGAGCATTTGCAACCGGTTGGCACCATTTTTGAGTGAACTTCCAAAAGTCAGATTTTTGCTGAAATTGTGACCCCGGGGCTTAGGGATTTTTTCAAAAAAATATTTTCTGCCGGTTAAGTTTTTGAGGGCTGATTATTTGTCCTGTGATAAAAAACCTTCTGTTTCCATCGCCAAAGCTTTCAGGTGAGCATTTTCAAGCTTTTGGCACCATTTTTGAGTGAACTGCCAAAAGTCAGATTTTTGCTGAAATTGTGACCCCGGGGCTTAGGGATTTTTTCAAAAAAATATTTTCTGCTGGTTAAGTTTTTGAGGGCTGATTTCTTGTCCTGTGATAAAAAGCCTTCTGTTTCCATCGCCAAAGCTTTCAGGTGAGCATTTGCAAGCGGTTGGCACCATTTTTGAGTGAACTGCCAAAAGTCAGATTTTTGCTGAAATTGTGACCCCGGGGCTTAGGGATTTTTTCAAAAAAATATTTTCTGCCGGTTAAGTTTTTGAGGGCTGATTATTTGTCCTGTGATAAAAAACCTTCTGTTTCCATCGCCAAAGCTTTCAGGTGAGCATTTTCAAGCTTTTGGCACCATTTTTGAGTGAACTGCCAAAAGTCAGATTTTTGCTGAAATTGTGACCCCGGGGCTTAGGGATTTTTTCAAAAAAATATTTTCTGCCGGTTAAGTTTTTGAGGGCTGATTTCTTGTCCTGTGATAAAAAGCCTTCTGTTTCCATCGCCAAAGCTTTCAGGTGAGCATTTGCAAGCGGTTGGCACCATTTTTGAGTGAACTGCCAAAAGTCAGATTTTTGCTGAAATTGTGACCCCGGGGCTTAGGGATTTTTTCAAAAAAATATTTTCTGCCGGTTAAGTTTTTGAGGGCTGATTTCTTGTCCTGTGATAAAAAGCCTTCTGTTTCGAGTGCCAAACCTTTCAGGGGAGCATTTGCAAGCGGTTGGCACCATTTTTGAGTGAACTGCCAAAAGTCAGATTTTTTCTGAAATTGTGACCCCGGGGCTTAGGGATTTTTTCAAAAAAATATTTTCTGCCGGTTAAGTTTTTGAGGGCTGATTTCTTGTCCTGTGATAAAAAGCCTTCTGTTTCGAGTGCCAAACCTTTCAGGTGAGCATTTGCAAGCTTTTGGCACCATTTTTGAGTGAACTGCCAAAAGTCAGATTTTTTCTGAAATTGTGACCCCGGGGCTTAGGGATTTTTTCAAAAAAATATTTTCTGCCGGTTAAGTTTTTGAGGGCTGATTTCTTGTCCTGTGATAAAAAGCCTTCTGTTTCCATCGCCAAAGCTTTCAGGTGAGCATTTGCAAGCGGTTGGCACCATTTTTGAGTGAACTGCCAAAAGTCAGATTTTTGCTGAAATTGTGACCCCGGGGCTTAGGGATTTTTTCAAAAAAATATTTTCTGCCGGTTAAGTTTTGGAGGGCTCATTTCTTGTCCTGTGATAAAAAGCCTTCTGTTTCCATCGCCAAACTTTCAGGTGAGCATTTTCAAGCTTTTGGCACCATTTTTGAGTGAACTGCCAAAAGTCAGATTTTTGCTGAAATTGTGACCCCGGGGCTTAGGGATTTTTTCAAAAAAATATTTTCTGCCTGTTAAGTTTTTGAGGGCTGATTTCTTGTCCTGTGATAAAAAGCCTTCTGTTTCGCGTGCCAAACCTTTCAGGGGAGCATTTTCAAGCTTTTGGCACCATTTTTGAGTGAACTGCCAAAAGTCAGATTTTTGTTGAAATTGTGACCCCGGGGCTTAGGGATTTTTTCAAAAAAAAAATTTCTGCCAGTTAAGTTTTTGAGGGCTGATTTCTTGTCCTGTGATAAAAAGCCTTCTGTTTCGAGTGCCAAACCTTTCAGTGGAGCATTTGCAAGCTTTTGGCACCATTTTTGAGTGAACTGCCAAAAGTCAGATTTTTTCTGAAATTGTGACCCCGGGGCTTAGGGATTTTTTCAAAAAAATATTTTCTGCCGGTTAAGTTTTTGAGGGCTGATTTCTTGTCCTGTGATAAAAAGCCTTCTGTTTCGAGTGCCAAAGCTTTCAGGTGAGCATTTGCAAGCGGTTGGCACCATTTTTGAGTGAACTGCCAAAAGTCAGATTTTTTCTGAAATTGTGACCCCGGGGCTTAGGGATTTTTTCAAAAAAATATTTTCTGCCGGTTAAGTTTTTGAGGGCTGATTTCTTGTCCTGTGATAAAAAGCCTTCTGTTTCCATCACCAAAGCTTTCAGGTGAGCATTTGCAAGCGGTTGGCACCATTTTTGAGTGAACTGCCAAAAGTCAGATTTTTGCTGAAATTGTGACCCCGGGGCTTAGGGATTTTTTCAAAAAAATATTTTCTGCCGGTTAAGTTTTTGAGGGCTGATTTCTTGTCCTGTGATAAAAAGCCTTCTGTTTCGAGTGCCAAACCTTTCAGTGGAGCATTTTCAAGCTTTTGGCACCATTTTTGAGTGAACTGCCAAAAGTCAGATTTTTGCTGAAATTGTGACCCCGGGGCTTAGGGATTTTTTCAAAAAAATATTTTCTGCCGGTTAAGATTTTGAGGGCTGATTTCTTGTCCTGTGATAAAAATCCTTCTGTTTCCATCGCCAAAGCTTTCAGGTGAGCATTTGCAAGCGGTTGGCACCATTTTTGAGTGAACTGCCAAAAGTCAGATTTTTGCTGAAATTGTGACCCCGGGGCTTAGGGATTTTTTCAAAAAAATATTTTCTGCCGGTTAAGTTTTTGAGGGCTGATTTCTTGTCCTGTCATAAAAAGCCTTCTGTTTCCATCACCAAAGCTTTCAGATGAGCATTTGCAAGCGGTTGGCACCATTTTTGAGTGAACTGCCAAAAGTCAGATTTTTGCTGAAATTGTGACCCCGGGGCTTAGGGATTTTTTCAAAAAAATATTTTCTGCCGGTTAAGTTTTTGAGGGCTGATTTCTTGTCCTGTGATAAAAAGCCTTCTGTTTCGAGTGCCAAACCTTTCAGGGGAGCATTTTCAAGCTTTTGGCACCATTTTTGAGTGAACTGCCAAAAGTCAGATTTTTTCTGAAATTGTGACCCCGGGGCTTAGGGATTTTTTCAAAAAAATATTTTCTACCGGTTAAGTTTTTGAGGGCTGATTTCTTGTCCTGTGATAAAAAGCCTTCTGTTTCCATCGCCAAAGCTTTCAGGTGAGCATTTGCAACCGGTTGGCACCATTTTTGAGTGAACTGCCAAAAGTCAGATTTTTGCTGAAATTGTGACCCCGGGGCTTAGGGATTTTTTCAAAAAAATATTTTCTGCCGGTTAAGTTTTTGAGGGCTGATTATTTGTCCTGTGATAAAAAACCTTCTGTTTCCATCGCCAAAGCTTTCAGGTGAGCATTTTCAAGCTTTTGGCACCATTTTTGAGTGAACTGCCAAAAGTCAGATTTTTTCTGAAATTGTGACCCCGGGGCTTAGGGATTTTTTCAAAAAAATATTTTCTGCCGGTTAAGTTTTTGAGGGCTGATTTCTTGTCCTGTGATAAAAAGCCTTCTGTTTCGAGTGCCAAAGCTTTCAGGTGAGCATTTGCAAGCGGTTGGCACCATTTTTGAGTGAACTGCCAAAAGTCAGATTTTTTCTGAAATTGTGACCCCGGGGCTTAGGGATTTTTTCAAAAAAATATTTTCTGCCGGTTAAGTTTTTGAGGGCTGATTTCTTGTCCTGTGATAAAAAGCCTTCTGTTTCCATCACCAAAGCTTTCAGGTGAGCATTTGCAAGCGGTTGGCACCATTTTTGAGTGAACTGCCAAAAGTCAGATTTTTGCTGAAATTGTGACCCCGGGGCTTAGGGATTTTTTCAAAAAAATATTTTCTGCCGGTTAAGTTTTTGAGGGCTGATTTCTTGTCCTGTGATAAAAAGCCTTCTGTTTCGAGTGCCAAACCTTTCAGGGGAGCATTTTCAAGCTTTTGGCACCATTTTTGAGTGAACTGCCAAAAGTCAGATTTTTTCTGAAATTGTGACCCCGGGGCTTAGGGATTTTTTCAAAAAAATATTTTCTGCCGGTTAAGTTTTTGAGGGCTGATTTCTTGTCCTGTGATAAAAATCCTTCTGTTTCCATCGCCAAAGCTTTCAGGTGAGCATTTGCAAGCGGTTGGCACCATTTTTGAGTGAACTGCCAAAAGTCAGATTTTTGCTGAAATTGTGACCCCGGGGCTTAGGGATTTTTTCAAAAAAATATTTTCTGCCGGTTAAGTTTTTGAGGGCTGATTTCTTGTCCTGTGATAAAAAGCCTTCTGTTTCCATCACCAAAGCTTTCAGGTGAGCATTTGCAAGTGGTTGGCACCATTTTTGAGTGAACTGCCAAAAGTCAGATTTTTGCTGAAATTGTGACCCCGGGGCTTAGGGATTTTTTCAAAAAAATATTTTCTGCCGGTTAAGTTTTTGAGGGCTGATTTCTTGTCCTGTGATAAAAAGCCTTCTGTTTCGAGTGCCAAACCTTTCAGGGGAGCATTTTCAAGCTTTTGGCACCATTTTTGAGTGAACTGCCAAAAGTCAGATTTTTTCTGAAATTGTGACCCCGGGGCCTAGGGATTTTTTCAAAAAAATATTTTCTGCCGGTTAAGTTTTTGAGGGCTGATTTCTTGTCCTGTGATAAAAAGCCTTCTGTTTCGAGTGCCAAAGCTTTCAGGTGAGCATTTGCAAGCGGTTGGCACCATTTTTGAGTGAACTGCCAAAAGTCAGATTTTTTCTGAAATTGTGACCCCGGGGCTTAGGGATTTTTTCAAAAAAATATTTTCTGCCGGTTAAGTTTTTGAGGGCTGATTTCTTGTCCTGTGATAAAAAGCCTTCTGTTTCCATCACCAAAGCTTTCAGGTGAGCATTTGCAAGCGGTTGGCACCATTTTTGAGTGAACTGCCAAAAGTCAGATTTTTGCTGAAATTGTGACCCCGGGGCTTAGGGATTTTTTCAAAAAAATATTTTCTGCCGGTTAAGTTTTTGAGGGCTGATTTCTTGTCCTGTGATAAAAAGCCTTCTGTTTCGAGTGCCAAACCTTTCAGGGGAGCATTTTCAAGCTTTTGGCACCATTTTTGAGTGAACTGCCAAAAGTCAGATTTTTGCTGAAATTGTGACCCCGGGGCTTAGGGATTTTTTCAAAAAAATATTTTCTGCCGGTTAAGTTTTTGAGGGCTGATTTCTTGTCCTGTGATAAAAATCCTTCTGTTTCCATCGCCAAAGCTTTCAGGTGAGCATTTGCAAGCGGTTGGCACCATTTTTGAGTGAACTGCCAAAAGTCAGATTTTTGCTGAAATTGTGACCCCGGGGCTTAGGGATTTTTTCAAAAAAATATTTTCTGCCGGTTAAGTTTTTGAGGGCTGATTTCTTGTCCTGTGATAAAAAGCCTTCTGTTTCGAGTGCCAAACCTTTCAGGGGAGCATTTGCAAGCGGTTGGCACCATTTTTGAGTGAACTGCCAAAAGTCAGATTTTTTCTGAAATTGTGACCCCGGGGCTTAGGGATTTTTTCAAAAAAATATTTTCTGCCGGTTAAGTTTTTGAGGGCTGATTTCTTGTCCTGTGATAAAAAGCCTTCTGTTTCGAGTGCCAAACCTTTCAGGTGAGCATTTGCAAGCTTTTGGCACCATTTTTGAGTGAACTGCCAAAAGTCAGATTTTTTCTGAAATTGTGACCCCGGGGCTTAGGGATTTTTTCAAAAAAATATTTTCTGCCGGTTAAGTTTTTGAGGGCTGATTTCTTGTCCTGTGATAAAAAGCCTTCTGTTTCCATCGCCAAAGCTTTCAGGTGAGCATTTGCAAGCGGTTGGCACCATTTTTGAGTGAACTGCCAAAAGTCAGATTTTTGCTGAAATTGTGACCCCGGGGCTTAGGGATTTTTTCAAAAAAATATTTTCTGCCGGTTAAGTTTTGGAGGGCTCATTTCTTGTCCTGTGATAAAAAGCCTTCTGTTTCCATCGCCAAACTTTCAGGTGAGCATTTTCAAGCTTTTGGCACCATTTTTGAGTGAACTGCCAAAAGTCAGGTTTTTTCTGAAATTGTGACCCCGGGGCTTAGGGATTTTTTCAAAAAAATATTTTCTGCCTGTTAAGTTTTTGAGGGCTGATTTCTTGTCCTGTGATAAAAAGCCTTCTGTTTCGCGTGCCAAACCTTTCAGGGGAGCATTTTCAAGCTTTTGGCACCATTTTTGAGTGAACTGCCAAAAGTCAGATTTTTGCTGAAATTGTGACCCCGGGGCTTAGGGATTTTTTCAAAAAAAAAATTTCTGCCAGTTAAGTTTTTGAGGGCTGATTTCTTGTCCTGTGATAAAAAGCCTTCTGTTTCGAGTGCCAAAGCTTTCAGGTGAGCATTTGCAAGCGGTTGGCACCATTTTTGAGTGAACTGCCAAAAGTCAGATTTTTGCTGAAATTGTGACCCCGGGGCTTAGGGATTTTTTCAAAAAAATATTTTCTGCCGGTTAGGTTTTTGAGGGCTGATTTCTTGCCCTGTGATAAAAAGCCTTCTGTTTCAAGTGCCAAACCTTTCAGTGGAGCATTTGCAAGCTTTTGGCACCATTTTTGAGTGAACTGCCAAAAGTCAGATTTTTTCTGAAATTGTGACCCCGGGGCTTAGGGATTTTTTCAAAAAAATATTTTCTGCCGGTTAAGTTTTTGAGGGCTGATTTCTTGTCCTGTGATAAAAAGCCTTCTGTTTCGAGTGCCAAAGCTTTCAGGTGAGCATTTGCAAGCGGTTGGCACCATTTTTGAGTGAACTGCCAAAAGTCAGATTTTTTCTGAAATTGTGACCCCGGGGCTTAGGGATTTTTTCAAAAAAATATTTTCTGCCGGTTAAGTTTTTGAGGGCTGATTTCTTGTCCTGTGATAAAAAGCCTTCTGTTTCCATCACCAAAGCTTTCAGGTGAGCATTTGCAAGCGGTTGGCACCATTTTTGAGTGAACTGCCAAAAGTCAGATTTTTTCTGAAATTGTGACCCCGGGGCTTAGGGATTTTTTCAAAAAAATATTTTCTGCCGGTTAAGTTTTTGAGGGCTGATTTCTTGTCCTGTGATAAAAAGCCTTCTGTTTCGAGTGCCAAACCTTTCAGGTGAGCATTTGCAAGCTTTTGGCACCATTTTTGAGTGAACTGCCAAAAGTCAGATTTTTTCTGAAATTGTGACCCCGGGGCTTAGGGATTTTTTCAAAAAAATATTTTCTGCCGGTTAAGTTTTTGAGGGCTGATTTCTTGTCCTGTGATAAAAAGCCTTCTGTTTCCATCGCCAAAGCTTTCAGGTGAGCATTTGCAAGCGGTTGGCACCATTTTTGAGTGAACTGCCAAAAGTCAGATTTTTGCTGAAATTGTGACCCCGGGGCTTAGGGATTTTTTCAAAAAAATATTTTCTGCCGGTTAAGTTTTGGAGGGCTCATTTCTTGTCCTGTGATAAAAAGCCTTCTGTTTCCATCGCCAAACTTTCAGGTGAGCATTTTCAAGCTTTTGGCACCATTTTTGAGTGAACTGCCAAAAGTCAGATTTTTGCTGAAATTGTGACCCCGGGGCTTAGGGATTTTTTCAAAAAAATATTTTCTGCCTGTTAAGTTTTTGAGGGCTGATTTCTTGTCCTGTGATAAAAAGCCTTCTGTTTCGCGTGCCAAACCTTTCAGGGGATCATTTTCAAGCTTTTGGCACCATTTTTGAGTGAACTGCCAAAAGTCAGATTTTTGCTGAAATTGTGACCCCGGGGCTTAGGGATTTTTTCAAAAAAAAAATTTCTGCCAGTTAAGTTTTTGAGGGCTGATTTCTTGTCCTGTGATAAAAAGCCTTCTGTTTCGAGTGCCAAAGCTTTCAGGTGAGCATTTGCAAGCGGTTGGCACCATTTTTGAGTGAACTGCCAAAAGTCAGATTTTTGCTGAAATTGTGACCCCGGGGCTTAGGGATTTTTTCAAAAAAATATTTTCTGCCGGTTAGGTTTTTGAGGGCTGATTTCTTGCCCTGTGATAAAAAGCCTTCTGTTTCAAGTGCCAAACCTTTCAGTGGAGCATTTGCAAGCTTTTGGCACCATTTTTGAGTGAACTGCCAAAAGTCAGATTTTTTCTGAAATTGTGACCCCGGGGCTTAGGGATTTTTTCAAAAAAATATTTTCTGCCGGTTAAGTTTTTGAGGGCTGATTTCTTGTCCTGTGATAAAAAGCCTTCTGTTTCGAGTGCCAAAGCTTTCAGGTGAGCATTTGCAAGCGGTTGGCACCATTTTTGAGTGAACTGCCAAAAGTCAGATTTTTTCTGAAATTGTGACCCCGGGGCTTAGGGATTTTTTCAAAAAAATATTTTCTGCCGGTTAAGTTTTTGAGGGCTGATTTCTTGTCCTGTGATAAAAAGCCTTCTGTTTCCATCACCAAAGCTTTCAGGTGAGCATTTGCAAGCGGTTGGCACCATTTTTGAGTGAACTGCCAAAAGTCAGATTTTTGCTGAAATTGTGACCCCGGGGCTTAGGGATTTTTTCAAAAAAATATTTTCTGCCGGTTAAGTTTTTGAGGGCTGATTTCTTGTCCTGTGATAAAAAGCCTTCTGTTTCGAGTGCCAAACCTTTCAGTGGAGCATTTTCAAGCTTTTGGCACCATTTTTGAGTGAACTGCCAAAAGTCAGATTTTTGCTGAAATTGTGACCCCGGGGCTTAGGGATTTTTTCAAAAAAATATTTTCTGCCGGTTAAGTTTTTGAGGGCTGATTTCTTGTCCTGTGATAAAAATCCTTCTGTTTCCATCGCCAAAGCTTTCAGGTGAGCATTTGCAAGCGGTTGGCACCATTTTTGAGTGAACTGCCAAAAGTCAGATTTTTGCTGAAATTGTGACCCCGGGGCTTAGGGATTTTTTCAAAAAAATATTTTTTGCCGGTTAAGTTTTTGAGGGCTGATTTCTTGTCCTGTCATAAAAAGCCTTCTGTTTCCATCACCAAAGCTTTCAGGTGAGCATTTGCAAGCGGTTGGCACCATTTTTGAGTGAACTGCCAAAAGTCAGATTTTTGCTGAAATTGTGACCCCGGGGCTTAGGGATTTTTTCAAAAAAATATTTTCTGCCGGTTAAGTTTTTGAGGGCTGATTTCTTGTCCTGTGATAAAAAGCCTTCTGTTTCGAGTGCCAAACCTTTCAGGGGAGCATTTTCAAGCTTTTGGCACCATTTTTGAGTGAACTGCCAAAAGTCAGATTTTTTCTGAAATTGTGACCCCGGGGCTTAGGGATTTTTTCAAAAAAATATTTTCTACCGGTTAAGTTTTTGAGGGCTGATTTCTTGTCCTGTGATAAAAAGCCTTCTGTTTCCATCGCCAAAGCTTTCAGGTGAGCATTTGCAACCGGTTGGCACCATTTTTGAGTGAACTGCCAAAAGTCAGATTTTTGCTGAAATTGTGACCCCGGGGCTTAGGGATTTTTTCAAAAAAATATTTTCTGCCGGTTAAGTTTTTGAGGGCTGATTATTTGTCCTGTGATAAAAAACCTTCTGTTTCCATCGCCAAAGCTTTCAGGTGAGCATTTTCAAGCTTTTGGCACCATTTTTGAGTGAACTGCCAAAAGTCAGATTTTTTCTGAAATTGTGACCCCGGGGCTTAGGGATTTTTTCAAAAAAATATTTTCTGCCGGTTAAGTTTTTGAGGGCTGATTTCTTGTCCTGTGATAAAAAGCCTTCTGTTTCGAGTGCCAAAGCTTTCAGGTGAGCATTTGCAAGCGGTTGGCACCATTTTTGAGTGAACTGCCAAAAGTCAGATTTTTTCTGAAATTGTGACCCCGGGGCTTAGGGATTTTTTCAAAAAAATATTTTCTGCCGGTTAAGTTTTTGAGGGCTGATTTCTTGTCCTGTGATAAAAAGCCTTCTGTTTCCATCACCAAAGCTTTCAGGTGAGCATTTGCAAGCGGTTGGCACCATTTTTGAGTGAACTGCCAAAAGTCAGATTTTTGCTGAAATTGTGACCCCGGGGCTTAGGGATTTTTTCAAAAAAATATTTTCTGCCGGTTAAGTTTTTGAGGGCTGATTTCTTGTCCTGTGATAAAAAGCCTTCTGTTTCGAGTGCCAAACCTTTCAGGGGAGCATTTTCAAGCTTTTGGCACCATTTTTGAGTGAACTGCCAAAAGTCAGATTTTTTCTGAAATTGTGACCCCGGGGCTTAGGGATTTTTTCAAAAAAATATTTTCTGCCGGTTAAGTTTTTGAGGGCTGATTTCTTGTCCTGTGATAAAAATCCTTCTGTTTCCATCGCCAAAGCTTTCAGGTGAGCATTTGCAAGCGGTTGGCACCATTTTTGAGTGAACTGCCAAAAGTCAGATTTTTGCTGAAATTGTGACCCCGGGGCTTAGGGATTTTTTCAAAAAAATATTTTCTGCCGGTTAAGTTTTTGAGGGCTGATTTCTTGTCCTGTGATAAAAAGCCTTCTGTTTCCATCACCAAAGCTTTCAGGTGAGCATTTGCAAGTGGTTGGCACCATTTTTGAGTGAACTGCCAAAAGTCAGATTTTTGCTGAAATTGTGACCCCGGGGCTTAGGGATTTTTTCAAAAAAATATTTTCTGCCGGTTAAGTTTTTGAGGGCTGATTTCTTGTCCTGTGATAAAAAGCCTTCTGTTTCGAGTGCCAAACCTTTCAGGGGAGCATTTTCAAGCTTTTGGCACCATTTTTGAGTGAACTGCCAAAAGTCAGATTTTTTCTGAAATTGTGACCCCGGGGCTTAGGGATTTTTTCAAAAAAATATTTTCTACCGGTTAAGTTTTTGAGGGCTGATTTCTTGTCCTGTGATAAAAAGCCTTCTGTTTCCATCGCCAAAGCTTTCAGGTGAGCATTTGCAACCGGTTGGCACCATTTTTGAGTGAACTTCCAAAAGTCAGATTTTTGCTGAAATTGTGACCCCGGGGCTTAGGGATTTTTTCAAAAAAATATTTTCTGCCGGTTAAGTTTTTGAGGGCTGATTATTTGTCCTGTGATAAAAAACCTTCTGTTTCCATCGCCAAAGCTTTCAGGTGAGCATTTTCAAGCTTTTGGCACCATTTTTGAGTGAACTGCCAAAAGTCAGATTTTTGCTGAAATTGTGACCCCGGGGCTTAGGGATTTTTTCAAAAAAATATTTTCTGCTGGTTAAGTTTTTGAGGGCTGATTTCTTGTCCTGTGATAAAAAGCCTTCTGTTTCCATCGCCAAAGCTTTCAGGTGAGCATTTGCAAGCGGTTGGCACCATTTTTGAGTGAACTGCCAAAAGTCAGATTTTTGCTGAAATTGTGACCCCGGGGCTTAGGGATTTTTTCAAAAAAATATTTTCTGCCGGTTAAGTTTTTGAGGGCTGATTATTTGTCCTGTGATAAAAAACCTTCTGTTTCCATCGCCAAAGCTTTCAGGTGAGCATTTTCAAGCTTTTGGCACCATTTTTGAGTGAACTGCCAAAAGTCAGATTTTTGCTGAAATTGTGACCCCGGGGCTTAGGGATTTTTTCAAAAAAATATTTTCTGCCGGTTAAGTTTTTGAGGGCTGATTTCTTGTCCTGTGATAAAAAGCCTTCTGTTTCCATCGCCAAAGCTTTCAGGTGAGCATTTGCAAGCGGTTGGCACCATTTTTGAGTGAACTGCCAAAAGTCAGATTTTTGCTGAAATTGTGACCCCGGGGCTTAGGGATTTTTTCAAAAAAATATTTTCTGCCGGTTAAGTTTTTGAGGGCTGATTTCTTGTCCTGTGATAAAAAGCCTTCTGTTTCGAGTGCCAAACCTTTCAGGGGAGCATTTGCAAGCGGTTGGCACCATTTTTGAGTGAACTGCCAAAAGTCAGATTTTTTCTGAAATTGTGACCCCGGGGCTTAGGGATTTTTTCAAAAAAATATTTTCTGCCGGTTAAGTTTTTGAGGGCTGATTTCTTGTCCTGTGATAAAAAGCCTTCTGTTTCGAGTGCCAAACCTTTCAGGTGAGCATTTGCAAGCTTTTGGCACCATTTTTGAGTGAACTGCCAAAAGTCAGATTTTTTCTGAAATTGTGACCCCGGGGCTTAGGGATTTTTTCAAAAAAATATTTTCTGCCGGTTAAGTTTTTGAGGGCTGATTTCTTGTCCTGTGATAAAAAGCCTTCTGTTTCCATCGCCAAAGCTTTCAGGTGAGCATTTGCAAGCGGTTGGCACCATTTTTGAGTGAACTGCCAAAAGTCAGATTTTTGCTGAAATTGTGACCCCGGGGCTTAGGGATTTTTTCAAAAAAATATTTTCTGCCGGTTAAGTTTTGGAGGGCTCATTTCTTGTCCTGTGATAAAAAGCCTTCTGTTTCCATCGCCAAACTTTCAGGTGAGCATTTTCAAGCTTTTGGCACCATTTTTGAGTGAACTGCCAAAAGTCAGATTTTTGCTGAAATTGTGACCCCGGGGCTTAGGGATTTTTTCAAAAAAATATTTTCTGCCTGTTAAGTTTTTGAGGGCTGATTTCTTGTCCTGTGATAAAAAGCCTTCTGTTTCGCGTGCCAAACCTTTCAGGGGAGCATTTTCAAGCTTTTGGCACCATTTTTGAGTGAACTGCCAAAAGTCAGATTTTTGTTGAAATTGTGACCCCGGGGCTTAGGGATTTTTTCAAAAAAAAAATTTCTGCCAGTTAAGTTTTTGAGGGCTGATTTCTTGTCCTGTGATAAAAAGCCTTCTGTTTCGAGTGCCAAACCTTTCAGTGGAGCATTTGCAAGCTTTTGGCACCATTTTTGAGTGAACTGCCAAAAGTCAGATTTTTTCTGAAATTGTGACCCCGGGGCTTAGGGATTTTTTCAAAAAAATATTTTCTGCCGGTTAAGTTTTTGAGGGCTGATTTCTTGTCCTGTGATAAAAAGCCTTCTGTTTCGAGTGCCAAAGCTTTCAGGTGAGCATTTGCAAGCGGTTGGCACCATTTTTGAGTGAACTGCCAAAAGTCAGATTTTTGCTGAAATTGTGACCCCGGGGCTTAGGGATTTTTTCAAAAAAATATTTTCTGCCGGTTAAGTTTTGGAGGGCTCATTTCTTGTCCTGTGATAAAAAGCCTTCTGTTTCCATCGCCAAACTTTCAGGTGAGCATTTTCAAGCTTTTGGCACCATTTTTGAGTGAACTGCCAAAAGTCAGATTTTTGCTGAAATTGTGACCCCGGGGCTTAGGGATTTTTTCAAAAAAATATTTTCTGCCTGTTAAGTTTTTGAGGGCTGATTTCTTGTCCTGTGATAAAAAGCCTTCTGTTTCGCGTGCCAAACCTTTCAGGGGAGCATTTTCAAGCTTTTGGCACCATTTTTGAGTGAACTGCCAAAAGTCAGATTTTTGCTGAAATTGTGACCCCGGGGCTTAGGGATTTTTTCAAAAAAAAAATTTCTGCCAGTTAAGTTTTTGAGGGCTGATTTCTTGTCCTGTGATAAAAAGCCTTCTGTTTCGAGTGCCAAAGCTTTCAGGTGAGCATTTGCAAGCGGTTGGCACCATTTTTGAGTGAACTGCCAAAAGTCAGATTTTTGCTGAAATTGTGACCCCGGGGCTTAGGGATTTTTTCAAAAAAATATTTTCTGCCGGTTAGGTTTTTGAGGGCTGATTTCTTGCCCTGTGATAAAAAGCCTTCTGTTTCAAGTGCCAAACCTTTCAGTGGAGCATTTGCAAGCTTTTGGCACCATTTTTGAGTGAACTGCCAAAAGTCAGATTTTTTCTGAAATTGTGACCCCGGGGCTTAGGGATTTTTTCAAAAAAATATTTTCTGCCGGTTAAGTTTTTGAGGGCTGATTTCTTGTCCTGTGATAAAAAGCCTTCTGTTTCGAGTGCCAAAGCTTTCAGGTGAGCATTTGCAAGCGGTTGGCACCATTTTTGAGTGAACTGCCAAAAGTCAGATTTTTGCTGAAATTGTGACCCCGGGGCTTAGGGATTTTTTCAAAAAAATATTTTCTGCCGGTTAAGTTTTTGAGGGCTGATTTCTTGTCCTGTGATAAAAAGCCTTCTGTTTCCATCACCAAAGCTTTCAGGTGAGCATTTGCAAGCGGTTGGCACCATTTTTGAGTGAACTGCCAAAAGTCAGATTTTTGCTGAAATTGTGACCCCGGGGCTTAGGGATTTTTTCAAAAAAATATTTTCTGCCGGTTAAGTTTTTGAGGGCTGATTTCTTGTCCTGTGATAAAAAGCCTTCTGTTTCGAGTGCCAAACCTTTCAGTGGAGCATTTTCAAGCTTTTGGCACCATTTTTGAGTGAACTGCCAAAAGTCAGATTTTTGCTGAAATTGTGACCCCGGGGCTTAGGGATTTTTTCAAAAAAATATTTTCTGCCGGTTAAGTTTTTGAGGGCTGATTTCTTGTCCTGTGATAAAAATCCTTCTGTTTCCATCGCCAAAGCTTTCAGGTGAGCATTTGCAAGCGGTTGGCACCATTTTTGAGTGAACTGCCAAAAGTCAGATTTTTGCTGAAATTGTGACCCCGGGGCTTAGGGATTTTTTCAAAAAAATATTTTTTGCCGGTTAAGTTTTTGAGGGCTGATTTCTTGTCCTGTCATAAAAAGCCTTCTGTTTCCATCACCAAAGCTTTCAGGTGAGCATTTGCAAGCGGTTGGCACCATTTTTGAGTGAACTGCCAAAAGTCAGATTTTTGCTGAAATTGTGACCCCGGGACTTAGGGATTTTTTCAAAAAAATATTTTCTGCCGGTTAAGTTTTTGAGGGCTGATTTCTTGTCCTGTGATAAAAAGCCTTCTGTTTCGAGTGCCAAACCTTTCAGGGGAGCATTTTCAAGCTTTTGGCACCATTTTTGAGTGAACTGCCAAAAGTCAGATTTTTTCTGAAATTGTGACCCCGGGGCTTAGGGATTTTTTCAAAAAAATATTTTCTACCGGTTAAGTTTTTGAGGGCTGATTTCTTGTCCTGTGATAAAAAGCCTTCTGTTTCCATCGCCAAAGCTTTCAGGTGAGCATTTGCAACCGGTTGGCACCATTTTTGAGTGAACTGCCAAAAGTCAGATTTTTGCTGAAATTGTGACCCCGGGGCTTAGGGATTTTTTCAAAAAAATATTTTCTGCCGGTTAAGTTTTTGAGGGCTGATTATTTGTCCTGTGATAAAAAACCTTCTGTTTCCATCGCCAAAGCTTTCAGGTGAGCATTTTCAAGCTTTTGGCACCATTTTTGAGTGAACTGCCAAAAGTCAGATTTTTTCTGAAATTGTGACCCCGGGGCTTAGGGATTTTTTCAAAAAAATATTTTCTGCCGGTTAAGTTTTTGAGGGCTGATTTCTTGTCCTGTGATAAAAAGCCTTCTGTTTCGAGTGCCAAAGCTTTCAGGTGAGCATTTGCAAGCGGTTGGCACCATTTTTGAGTGAACTGCCAAAAGTCAGATTTTTTCTGAAATTGTGACCCCGGGGCTTAGGGATTTTTTCAAAAAAATATTTTCTGCCGGTTAAGTTTTTGAGGGCTGATTTCTTGTCCTGTGATAAAAAGCCTTCTGTTTCCATCACCAAAGCTTTCAGGTGAGCATTTGCAAGCGGTTGGCACCATTTTTGAGTGAACTGCCAAAAGTCAGATTTTTGCTGAAATTGTGACCCCGGGGCTTAGGGATTTTTTCAAAAAAATATTTTCTGCCGGTTAAGTTTTTGAGGGCTGATTTCTTGTCCTGTGATAAAAAGCCTTCTGTTTCGAGTGCCAAACCTTTCAGGGGAGCATTTTCAAGCTTTTGGCACCATTTTTGAGTGAACTGCCAAAAGTCAGATTTTTTCTGAAATTGTGACCCCGGGGCTTAGGGATTTTTTCAAAAAAATATTTTCTGCCGGTTAAGTTTTTGAGGGCTGATTTCTTGTCCTGTGATAAAAATCCTTCTGTTTCCATCGCCAAAGCTTTCAGGTGAGCATTTGCAAGCGGTTGGCACCATTTTTGAGTGAACTGCCAAAAGTCAGATTTTTGCTGAAATTGTGACCCCGGGGCTTAGGGATTTTTTCAAAAAAATATTTTCTGCCGGTTAAGTTTTTGAGGGCTGATTTCTTGTCCTGTGATAAAAAGCCTTCTGTTTCCATCACCAAAGCTTTCAGGTGAGCATTTGCAAGTGGTTGGCACCATTTTTGAGTGAACTGCCAAAAGTCAGATTTTTGCTGAAATTGTGACCCCGGGGCTTAGGGATTTTTTCAAAAAAATATTTTCTGCCGGTTAAGTTTTTGAGGGCTGATTTCTTGTCCTGTGATAAAAAGCCTTCTGTTTCGAGTGCCAAACCTTTCAGGGGAGCATTTTCAAGCTTTTGGCACCATTTTTGAGTGAACTGCCAAAAGTCAGATTTTTTCTGAAATTGTGACCCCGGGGCTTAGGGATTTTTTCAAAAAAATATTTTCTACCGGTTAAGTTTTTGAGGGCTGATTTCTTGTCCTGTGATAAAAAGCCTTCTGTTTCCATCGCCAAAGCTTTCAGGTGAGCATTTGCAACCGGTTGGCACCATTTTTGAGTGAACTTCCAAAAGTCAGATTTTTGCTGAAATTGTGACCCCGGGGCTTAGGGATTTTTTCAAAAAAATATTTTCTGCCGGTTAAGTTTTTGAGGGCTGATTATTTGTCCTGTGATAAAAAACCTTCTGTTTCCATCGCCAAAGCTTTCAGGTGAGCATTTTCAAGCTTTTGGCACCATTTTTGAGTGAACTGCCAAAAGTCAGATTTTTGCTGAAATTGTGACCCCGGGGCTTAGGGATTTTTTCAAAAAAATATTTTCTGCTGGTTAAGTTTTTGAGGGCTGATTTCTTGTCCTGTGATAAAAAGCCTTCTGTTTCCATCGCCAAAGCTTTCAGGTGAGCATTTGCAAGCGGTTGGCACCATTTTTGAGTGAACTGCCAAAAGTCAGATTTTTGCTGAAATTGTGACCCCGGGGCTTAGGGATTTTTTCAAAAAAATATTTTCTGCCGGTTAAGTTTTTGAGGGCTGATTATTTGTCCTGTGATAAAAAACCTTCTGTTTCCATCGCCAAAGCTTTCAGGTGAGCATTTTCAAGCTTTTGGCACCATTTTTGAGTGAACTGCCAAAAGTCAGATTTTTGCTGAAATTGTGACCCCGGGGCTTAGGGATTTTTTCAAAAAAATATTTTCTGCCGGTTAAGTTTTTGAGGGCTGATTTCTTGTCCTGTGATAAAAAGCCTTCTGTTTCCATCGCCAAAGCTTTCAGGTGAGCATTTGCAAGCGGTTGGCACCATTTTTGAGTGAACTGCCAAAAGTCAGATTTTTGCTGAAATTGTGACCCCGGGGCTTAGGGATTTTTTCAAAAAAATATTTTCTGCCGGTTAAGTTTTTGAGGGCTGATTTCTTGTCCTGTGATAAAAAGCCTTCTGTTTCGAGTGCCAAACCTTTCAGGGGAGCATTTGCAAGCGGTTGGCACCATTTTTGAGTGAACTGCCAAAAGTCAGATTTTTTCTGAAATTGTGACCCCGGGGCTTAGGGATTTTTTCAAAAAAATATTTTCTGCCGGTTAAGTTTTTGAGGGCTGATTTCTTGTCCTGTGATAAAAAGCCTTCTGTTTCGAGTGCCAAACCTTTCAGGTGAGCATTTGCAAGCTTTTGGCACCATTTTTGAGTGAACTGCCAAAAGTCAGATTTTTTCTGAAATTGTGACCCCGGGGCTTAGGGATTTTTTCAAAAAAATATTTTCTGCCGGTTAAGTTTTTGAGGGCTGATTTCTTGTCCTGTGATAAAAAGCCTTCTGTTTCCATCGCCAAAGCTTTCAGGTGAGCATTTGCAAGCGGTTGGCACCATTTTTGAGTGAACTGCCAAAAGTCAGATTTTTGCTGAAATTGTGACCCCGGGGCTTAGGGATTTTTTCAAAAAAATATTTTCTGCCGGTTAAGTTTTGGAGGGCTCATTTCTTGTCCTGTGATAAAAAGCCTTCTGTTTCCATCGCCAAACTTTCAGGTGAGCATTTTCAAGCTTTTGGCACCATTTTTGAGTGAACTGCCAAAAGTCAGATTTTTGCTGAAATTGTGACCCCGGGGCTTAGGGATTTTTTCAAAAAAATATTTTCTGCCTGTTAAGTTTTTGAGGGCTGATTTCTTGTCCTGTGATAAAAAGCCTTCTGTTTCGCGTGCCAAACCTTTCAGGGGAGCATTTTCAAGCTTTTGGCACCATTTTTGAGTGAACTGCCAAAAGTCAGATTTTTGTTGAAATTGTGACCCCGGGGCTTAGGGATTTTTTCAAAAAAAAAATTTCTGCCAGTTAAGTTTTTGAGGGCTGATTTCTTGTCCTGTGATAAAAAGCCTTCTGTTTCGAGTGCCAAACCTTTCAGTGGAGCATTTGCAAGCTTTTGGCACCATTTTTGAGTGAACTGCCAAAAGTCAGATTTTTTCTGAAATTGTGACCCCGGGGCTTAGGGATTTTTTCAAAAAAATATTTTCTGCCGGTTAAGTTTTTGAGGGCTGATTTCTTGTCCTGTGATAAAAAGCCTTCTGTTTCGAGTGCCAAAGCTTTCAGGTGAGCATTTGCAAGCGGTTGGCACCATTTTTGAGTGAACTGCCAAAAGTCAGATTTTTTCTGAAATTGTGACCCCGGGGCTTAGGGATTTTTTCAAAAAAATATTTTCTGCCGGTTAAGTTTTTGAGGGCTGATTTCTTGTCCTGTGATAAAAAGCCTTCTGTTTCCATCACCAAAGCTTTCAGGTGAGCATTTGCAAGCGGTTGGCACCATTTTTGAGTGAACTGCCAAAAGTCAGATTTTTGCTGAAATTGTGACCCCGGGGCTTAGGGATTTTTTCAAAAAAATATTTTCTGCCGGTTAAGTTTTTGAGGGCTGATTTCTTGTCCTGTGATAAAAAGCCTTCTGTTTCGAGTGCCAAACCTTTCAGTGGAGCATTTTCAAGCTTTTGGCACCATTTTTGAGTGAACTGCCAAAAGTCAGATTTTTGCTGAAATTGTGACCCCGGGGCTTAGGGATTTTTTCAAAAAAATATTTTCTGCCGGTTAAGTTTTTGAGGGCTGATTTCTTGTCCTGTGATAAAAATCCTTCTGTTTCCATCGCCAAAGCTTTCAGGTGAGCATTTGCAAGCGGTTGGCACCATTTTTGAGTGAACTGCCAAAAGTCAGATTTTTGCTGAAATTGTGACCCCGGGGCTTAGGGATTTTTTCAAAAAAATATTTTCTGCCGGTTAAGTTTTTGAGGGCTGATTTCTTGTCCTGTCATAAAAAGCCTTCTGTTTCCATCACCAAAGCTTTCAGATGAGCATTTGCAAGCGGTTGGCACCATTTTTGAGTGAACTGCCAAAAGTCAGATTTTTGCTGAAATTGTGACCCCGGGGCTTAGGGATTTTTTCAAAAAAATATTTTCTGCCGGTTAAGTTTTTGAGGGCTGATTTCTTGTCCTGTGATAAAAAGCCTTCTGTTTCGAGTGCCAAACCTTTCAGGGGAGCATTTTCAAGCTTTTGGCACCATTTTTGAGTGAACTGCCAAAAGTCAGATTTTTTCTGAAATTGTGACCCCGGGGCTTAGGGATTTTTTCAAAAAAATATTTTCTACCGGTTAAGTTTTTGAGGGCTGATTTCTTGTCCTGTGATAAAAAGCCTTCTGTTTCCATCGCCAAAGCTTTCAGGTGAGCATTTGCAACCGGTTGGCACCATTTTTGAGTGAACTGCCAAAAGTCAGATTTTTGCTGAAATTGTGACCCCGGGGCTTAGGGATTTTTTCAAAAAAATATTTTCTGCCGGTTAAGTTTTTGAGGGCTGATTATTTGTCCTGTGATAAAAAACCTTCTGTTTCCATCGCCAAAGCTTTCAGGTGAGCATTTTCAAGCTTTTGGCACCATTTTTGAGTGAACTGCCAAAAGTCAGATTTTTTCTGAAATTGTGACCCCGGGGCTTAGGGATTTTTTCAAAAAAATATTTTCTGCCGGTTAAGTTTTTGAGGGCTGATTTCTTGTCCTGTGATAAAAAGCCTTCTGTTTCGAGTGCCAAAGCTTTCAGGTGAGCATTTGCAAGCGGTTGGCACCATTTTTGAGTGAACTGCCAAAAGTCAGATTTTTTCTGAAATTGTGACCCCGGGGCTTAGGGATTTTTTCAAAAAAATATTTTCTGCCGGTTAAGTTTTTGAGGGCTGATTTCTTGTCCTGTGATAAAAAGCCTTCTGTTTCCATCACCAAAGCTTTCAGGTGAGCATTTGCAAGCGGTTGGCACCATTTTTGAGTGAACTGCCAAAAGTCAGATTTTTGCTGAAATTGTGACCCCGGGGCTTAGGGATTTTTTCAAAAAAATATTTTCTGCCGGTTAAGTTTTTGAGGGCTGATTTCTTGTCCTGTGATAAAAAGCCTTCTGTTTCGAGTGCCAAACCTTTCAGGGGAGCATTTTCAAGCTTTTGGCACCATTTTTGAGTGAACTGCCAAAAGTCAGATTTTTTCTGAAATTGTGACCCCGGGGCTTAGGGATTTTTTCAAAAAAATATTTTCTGCCGGTTAAGTTTTTGAGGGCTGATTTCTTGTCCTGTGATAAAAATCCTTCTGTTTCCATCGCCAAAGCTTTCAGGTGAGCATTTGCAAGCGGTTGGCACCATTTTTGAGTGAACTGCCAAAAGTCAGATTTTTGCTGAAATTGTGACCCCGGGGCTTAGGGATTTTTTCAAAAAAATATTTTCTGCCGGTTAAGTTTTTGAGGGCTGATTTCTTGTCCTGTGATAAAAAGCCTTCTGTTTCCATCACCAAAGCTTTCAGGTGAGCATTTGCAAGTGGTTGGCACCATTTTTGAGTGAACTGCCAAAAGTCAGATTTTTGCTGAAATTGTGACCCCGGGGCTTAGGGATTTTTTCAAAAAAATATTTTCTGCCGGTTAAGTTTTTGAGGGCTGATTTCTTGTCCTGTGATAAAAAGCCTTCTGTTTCGAGTGCCAAAGCTTTCAGGTGAGCATTTGCAAGCGGTTGGCACCATTTTTGAGTGAACTGCCAAAAGTCAGATTTTTTCTGAAATTGTGACCCCGGGGCTTAGGGATTTTTTCAAAAAAATATTTTCTGCCGGTTAAGTTTTTGAGGGCTGATTTCTTGTCCTGTGATAAAAAGCCTTCTGTTTCCATCACCAAAGCTTTCAGGTGAGCATTTGCAAGCGGTTGGCACCATTTTTGAGTGAACTGCCAAAAGTCAGATTTTTGCTGAAATTGTGACCCCGGGGCTTAGGGATTTTTTCAAAAAAATATTTTCTGCCGGTTAAGTTTTTGAGGGCTGATTTCTTGTCCTGTGATAAAAAGCCTTCTGTTTCGAGTGCCAAACCTTTCAGGGGAGCATTTTCAAGCTTTTGGCACCATTTTTGAGTGAACTGCCAAAAGTCAGATTTTTTCTGAAATTGTGACCCCGGGGCTTAGGGATTTTTTCAAAAAAATATTTTCTGCCGGTTAAGTTTTTGAGGGCTGATTTCTTGTCCTGTGATAAAAATCCTTCTGTTTCCATCGCCAAAGCTTTCAGGTGAGCATTTGCAAGCGGTTGGCACCATTTTTGAGTGAACTGCCAAAAGTCAGATTTTTGCTGAAATTGTGACCCCGGGGCTTAGGGATTTTTTCAAAAAAATATTTTCTGCCGGTTAAGTTTTTGAGGGCTGATTTCTTGTCCTGTGATAAAAAGCCTTCTGTTTCCATCACCAAAGCTTTCAGGTGAGCATTTGCAAGTGGTTGGCACCATTTTTGAGTGAACTGCCAAAAGTCAGATTTTTGCTGAAATTGTGACCCCGGGGCTTAGGGATTTTTTCAAAAAAATATTTTCTGCCGGTTAAGTTTTTGAGGGCTGATTTCTTGTCCTGTGATAAAAAGCCTTCTGTTTCGAGTGCCAAACCTTTCAGGGGAGCATTTTCAAGCTTTTGGCACCATTTTTGAGTGAACTGCCAAAAGTCAGATTTTTTCTGAAATTGTGACCCCGGGGCTTAGGGATTTTTTCAAAAAAATATTTTCTACCGGTTAAGTTTTTGAGGGCTGATTTCTTGTCCTGTGATAAAAAGCCTTCTGTTTCCATCGCCAAAGCTTTCAGGTGAGCATTTGCAACCGGTTGGCACCATTTTTGAGTGAACTTCCAAAAGTCAGATTTTTGCTGAAATTGTGACCCCGGGGCTTAGGGATTTTTTCAAAAAAATATTTTCTGCCGGTTAAGTTTTTGAGGGCTGATTATTTGTCCTGTGATAAAAAACCTTCTGTTTCCATCGCCAAAGCTTTCAGGTGAGCATTTTCAAGCTTTTGGCACCATTTTTGAGTGAACTGCCAAAAGTCAGATTTTTGCTGAAATTGTGACCCCGGGGCTTAGGGATTTTTTCAAAAAAATATTTTCTGCTGGTTAAGTTTTTGAGGGCTGATTTCTTGTCCTGTGATAAAAAGCCTTCTGTTTCCATCGCCAAAGCTTTCAGGTGAGCATTTGCAAGCGGTTGGCACCATTTTTGAGTGAACTGCCAAAAGTCAGATTTTTGCTGAAATTGTGACCCCGGGGCTTAGGGATTTTTTCAAAAAAATATTTTCTGCCGGTTAAGTTTTTGAGGGCTGATTATTTGTCCTGTGATAAAAAACCTTCTGTTTCCATCGCCAAAGCTTTCAGGTGAGCATTTTCAAGCTTTTGGCACCATTTTTGAGTGAACTGCCAAAAGTCAGATTTTTGCTGAAATTGTGACCCCGGGGCTTAGGGATTTTTTCAAAAAAATATTTTCTGCCGGTTAAGTTTTTGAGGGCTGATTTCTTGTCCTGTGATAAAAAGCCTTCTGTTTCCATCGCCAAAGCTTTCAGGTGAGCATTTGCAAGCGGTTGGCACCATTTTTGAGTGAACTGCCAAAAGTCAGATTTTTGCTGAAATTGTGACCCCGGGGCTTAGGGATTTTTTCAAAAAAATATTTTCTGCCGGTTAAGTTTTTGAGGGCTGATTTCTTGTCCTGTGATAAAAAGCCTTCTGTTTCCATCACCAAAGCTTTCAGGTGAGCATTTGCAAGCGGTTGGCACCATTTTTGAGTGAACTGCCAAAAGTCAGATTTTTGCTGAAATTGTGACCCCGGGGCTTAGGGATTTTTTCAAAAAAATATTTTCTGCCGGTTAAGTTTTTGAGGGCTGATTTCTTGTCCTGTGATAAAAAGCCTTCTGTTTCGAGTGCCAAACCTTTCAGGGGAGCATTTTCAAGCTTTTGGCACCATTTTTGAGTGAACTGCCAAAAGTCAGATTTTTTCTGAAATTGTGACCCCGGGGCTTAGGGATTTTTTCAAAAAAATATTTTCTGCCGGTTAAGTTTTTGAGGGCTGATTTCTTGTCCTGTGATAAAAATCCTTCTGTTTCCATCGCCAAAGCTTTCAGGTGAGCATTTGCAAGCGGTTGGCACCATTTTTGAGTGAACTGCCAAAAGTCAGATTTTTGCTGAAATTGTGACCCCGGGGCTTAGGGATTTTTTCAAAAAAATATTTTCTGCCGGTTAAGTTTTTGAGGGCTGATTTCTTGTCCTGTGATAAAAAGCCTTCTGTTTCCATCACCAAAGCTTTCAGGTGAGCATTTGCAAGTGGTTGGCACCATTTTTGAGTGAACTGCCAAAAGTCAGATTTTTGCTGAAATTGTGACCCCGGGGCTTAGGGATTTTTTCAAAAAAATATTTTCTGCCGGTTAAGTTTTTGAGGGCTGATTTCTTGTCCTGTGATAAAAAGCCTTCTGTTTCGAGTGCCAAACCTTTCAGGGGAGCATTTTCAAGCTTTTGGCACCATTTTTGAGTGAACTGCCAAAAGTCAGATTTTTTCTGAAATTGTGACCCCGGGGCTTAGGGATTTTTTCAAAAAAATATTTTCTACCGGTTAAGTTTTTGAGGGCTGATTTCTTGTCCTGTGATAAAAAGCCTTCTGTTTCCATCGCCAAAGCTTTCAGGTGAGCATTTGCAACCGGTTGGCACCATTTTTGAGTGAACTTCCAAAAGTCAGATTTTTGCTGAAATTGTGACCCCGGGGCTTAGGGATTTTTTCAAAAAAATATTTTCTGCCGGTTAAGTTTTTGAGGGCTGATTATTTGTCCTGTGATAAAAAACCTTCTGTTTCCATCGCCAAAGCTTTCAGGTGAGCATTTTCAAGCTTTTGGCACCATTTTTGAGTGAACTGCCAAAAGTCAGATTTTTGCTGAAATTGTGACCCCGGGGCTTAGGGATTTTTTCAAAAAAATATTTTCTGCTGGTTAAGTTTTTGAGGGCTGATTTCTTGTCCTGTGATAAAAATCCTTCTGTTTCCATCGCCAAAGCTTTCAGGTGAGCATTTGCAAGCGGTTGGCACCATTTTTGAGTGAACTGCCAAAAGTCAGATTTTTGCTGAAATTGTGACCCCGGGGCTTAGGGATTTTTTCAAAAAAATATTTTCTGCCGGTTAAGTTTTTGAGGGCTGATTATTTGTCCTGTGATAAAAAACCTTCTGTTTCCATCGCCAAAGCTTTCAGGTGAGCATTTTCAAGCTTTTGGCACCATTTTTGAGTGAACTGCCAAAAGTCAGATTTTTGCTGAAATTGTGACCCCGGGGCTTAGGGATTTTTTCAAAAAAATATTTTCTGCCGGTTAAGTTTTTGAGGGCTGATTTCTTGTCCTGTGATAAAAAGCCTTCTGTTTCCATCGCCAAAGCTTTCAGGTGAGCATTTGCAAGCGGTTGGCACCATTTTTGAGTGAACTGCCAAAAGTCAGATTTTTGCTGAAATTGTGACCCCGGGGCTTAGGGATTTTTTCAAAAAAATATTTTCTGCCGGTTAAGTTTTTGAGGGCTGATTTCTTGTCCTGTGATAAAAAGCCTTCTGTTTCGAGTGACAAACCTTTCAGGGGAGCATTTGCAAGCTTTTGGCACCATTTTTGAGTGAACTGCCAAAAGTCAGATTTTTGCTGAAATTGTGACCCCGGGGCTTAGGGATTTTTTCAAAAAAATATTTTCTGCCGGTTAAGTTTTTGAGGGCTGATTTCTTGTCCTGTGATAAAAAGCCTTCTGTTTCGAGTGCCAAACCTTTCAGGTGAGCATTTGCAAGCTTTTGGCACCATTTTTGAGTGAACTGCCAAAAGTCAGATTTTTTCTGAAATTGTGACCCCGGGGCTTAGGGATTTTTTCAAAAAAATATTTTCTGCCGGTTAAGTTTTTGAGGGCTGATTTCTTGTCCTGTGATAAAAAGCCTTCTGTTTCCATCGCCAAAGCTTTCAGGTGAGCATTTGCAAGCGGTTGGCACCATTTTTGAGTGAACTGCCAAAAGTCAGATTTTTGCTGAAATTGTGACCCCGGGGCTTAGGGATTTTTTCAAAAAAATATTTTCTGCCGGTTAAGTTTTTGAGGGCTGATTTCTTGTCCTGTGATAAAAAGCCTTCTGTTTCCATCGCCAAACTTTCAGGTGAGCATTTTCAAGCTTTTGGCACCATTTTTGAGTGAACTGCCAAAAGTCAGATTTTTTCTGAAATTGTGACCCCGGGGCTTAGGGATTTTTTCAAAAAAATATTTTCTGCCGGTTAAGTTTTTGAGGGCTGATTTCTTGTCCTGTGATAAAAAGCCTTCTGTTTCGCGTGCCAAACCTTTCAGGGGAGCATTTTCAAGCTTTTGGCACCATTTTTGAGTGAACTGCCAAAAGTCAGATTTTTGCTGAAATTGTGACCCCGGGGCTTAGGGATTTTTTCAAAAAAAAAAATTCTGCCAGTTAAGTTTTTGAGGGCTGATTTCTTGTCCTGTGATAAAAAGCCTTCTGTTTCCATCGCCAAAGCTTTCAGGTGAGCATTTGCAAGCGGTTGGCACCATTTTTGAGTGAACTGCCAAAAGTCAGATTTTTGCTGAAATTGTGACCCCGGGGCTTAGGGATTTTTTCAAAAAAATATTTTCTGCCGCTTAAGTTTTTGAGGGCTGATTTCTTGTCCTGTGATAAAAAGCCTTCTGTTTCGAGTGCCAAACCTTTCAGGGGAGCATTTGCAAGCTTTTGGCACCATTTTTGAGTGAACTGCCAAAAGTCAGATTTTTGCTGAAATTGTGACCCCGGGGCTTAGGGATTTTTTCAAAAAAATATTTTCTGCCGGTTAAGTTTTTGAGGGCTGATTTCTTGTCCTGTGATAAAAAGCCTTCTGTTTCGAGTGCCAAACCTTTCAGGTGAGCATTTGCAAGCGGTTGGCACCATTTTTGAGTGAACTGCCAAAAGTCAGATTTTTTCTGAAATTGTGACCCCGGGGCTTAGGGATTTTTTCAAAAAAATATTTTCTGCCGGTTAAGTTTTTGAGGGCTGATTTCTTGTCCTGTGATAAAAAGCCTTCTGTTTCGAGTGCCAAACCTTTCAGGTGAGCATTTGCAAGCTTTTGGCACCATTTTTGAGTGAACTGCCAAAAGTCAGATTTTTTCTGAAATTGTGACCCCGGGGCTTAGGGATTTTTTCAAAAAAATATTTTCTGCCGGTTAAGTTTTTGAGGGCTGATTTCTTGTCCTGTGATAAAAAGCCTTCTGTTTCCATCGCCAAAGCTTTCAGGTGAGCATTTGCAAGCGGTTGGCACCATTTTTGAGTGAACTGCCAAAAGTCAGATTTTTGCTGAAATTGTGACCCCGGGGCTTAGGGATTTTTTCAAAAAAATATTTTCTGCCGGTTAAGTTTTTGAGGGCTGATTTCTTGTCCTGTGATAAAAAGCCTTCTGTTTCCATCGCCAAACTTTCAGGTGAGCATTTTCAAGCTTTTGGCACCATTTTTGAGTGAACTGCCAAAAGTCAGATTTTTTCTGAAATTGTGACCCCGGGGCTTAGGGATTTTTTCAAAAAAATATTTTCTGCCGGTTAAGTTTTTGAGGGCTGATTTCTTGTCCTGTGATAAAAAGCCTTCTGTTTCGCGTGCCAAACCTTTCAGGGGAGCATTTTCAAGCTTTTGGCACCATTTTTGAGTGAACTGCCAAAAGTCAGATTTTTGCTGAAATTGTGACCCCGGGGCTTAGGGATTTTTTCAAAAAAAAAATTTCTGCCAGTTAAGTTTTTGAGGGCTGATTTCTTGTCCTGTGATAAAAAGCCTTCTGTTTCCATCGCCAAAGCTTTCAGGTGAGCATTTGCAAGCGGTTGGCACCATTTTTGAGTGAACTGCCAAAAGTCAGATTTTTGCTGAAATTGTGACCCCGGGGCTTAGGGATTTTTTCAAAAAAATATTTTCTGCCGGTTAAGTTTTTGAGGGCTGATTTCTTGTCCTGTGATAAAAAGCCTTCTGTTTCGAGTGCCAAACCTTTCAGGGGAGCATTTGCAAGCGGTTGGCACCATTTTTGAGTGAACTGCCAAAAGTCAGATTTTTTCTGAAATTGTGACCCCGGGGCTTAGGGATTTTTTCAAAAAAATATTTTCTGCCGGTTAAGTTTTTGAGGGCTGATTTCTTGTCCTGTGATAAAAAGCCTTCTGTTTCGAGTGCCAAACCTTTCAGGTGAGCATTTGCAAGCTTTTGGCACCATTTTTGAGTGAACTGCCAAAAGTCAGATTTTTTCTGAAATTGTGACCCCGGGGCTTAGGGATTTTTTCAAAAAAATATTTTCTGCCGGTTAAGTTTTTGAGGGCTGATTTCTTGTCCTGTGATAAAAAGCCTTCTGTTTCCATCGCCAAAGCTTTCAGGTGAGCATTTGCAAGCGGTTGGCACCATTTTTGAGTGAACTGCCAAAAGTCAGATTTTTGCTGAAATTGTGACCCCGGGGCTTAGGGATTTTTTCAAAAAAATATTTTCTGCCGGTTAAGTTTTGGAGGGCTCATTTCTTGTCCTGTGATAAAAAGCCTTCTGTTTCCATCGCCAAACTTTCAGGTGAGCATTTTCAAGCTTTTGGCACCATTTTTGAGTGAACTGCCAAAAGTCAGATTTTTGCTGAAATTGTGACCCCGGGGCTTAGGGATTTTTTCAAAAAAATATTTTCTGCCTGTTAAGTTTTTGAGGGCTGATTTCTTGTCCTGTGATAAAAAGCCTTCTGTTTCGCGTGCCAAACCTTTCAGGGGAGCATTTTCAAGCTTTTGGCACCATTTTTGAGTGAACTGCCAAAAGTCAGATTTTTGCTGAAATTGTGACCCCGGGGCTTAGGGATTTTTTCAAAAAAAAAATTTCTGCCAGTTAAGTTTTTGAGGGCTGATTTCTTGTCCTGTGATAAAAAGCCTTCTGTTTCGAGTGCCAAAGCTTTCAGGTGAGCATTTGCAAGCGGTTGGCACCATTTTTGAGTGAACTGCCAAAAGTCAGATTTTTGCTGAAATTGTGACCCCGGGGCTTAGGGATTTTTTCAAAAAAATATTTTCTGCCGGTTAGGTTTTTGAGGGCTGATTTCTTGCCCTGTGATAAAAAGCCTTCTGTTTCGAGTGCCAAACCTTTCAGTGGAGCATTTGCAAGCTTTTGGCACCATTTTTGAGTGAACTGCCAAAAGTCAGATTTTTTCTGAAATTGTGACCCCGGGGCTTAGGGATTTTTTCAAAAAAATATTTTCTGCCGGTTAAGTTTTTGAGGGCTGATTTCTTGTCCTGTGATAAAAAGCCTTCTGTTTCGAGTGCCAAAGCTTTCAGGTGAGCATTTGCAAGCGGTTGGCACCATTTTTGAGTGAACTGCCAAAAGTCAGATTTTTTCTGAAATTGTGACCCCGGGGCTTAGGGATTTTTTCAAAAAAATATTTTCTGCCGGTTAAGTTTTTGAGGGCTGATTTCTTGTCCTGTGATAAAAAGCCTTCTGTTTCCATCACCAAAGCTTTCAGGTGAGCATTTGCAAGCGGTTGGCACCATTTTTGAGTGAACTGCCAAAAGTCAGATTTTTGCTGAAATTGTGACCCCGGGGCTTAGGGATTTTTTCAAAAAAATATTTTCTGCCGGTTAAGTTTTTGAGGGCTGATTTCTTGTCCTGTGATAAAAAGCCTTCTGTTTCGAGTGCCAAACCTTTCAGTGGAGCATTTTCAAGCTTTTGGCACCATTTTTGAGTGAACTGCCAAAAGTCAGATTTTTGCTGAAATTGTGACCCCGGGGCTTAGGGATTTTTTCAAAAAAATATTTTCTGCCGGTTAAGTTTTTGAGGGCTGATTTCTTGTCCTGTGATAAAAATCCTTCTGTTTCCATCGCCAAAGCTTTCAGGTGAGCATTTGCAAGCGGTTGGCACCATTTTTGAGTGAACTGCCAAAAGTCAGATTTTTGCTGAAATTGTGACCCCGGGGCTTAGGGATTTTTTCAAAAAAATATTTTCTGCCGGTTAAGTTTTTGAGGGCTGATTTCTTGTCCTGTCATAAAAAGCCTTCTGTTTCCATCACCAAAGCTTTCAGGTGAGCATTTGCAAGCGGTTGGCACCATTTTTGAGTGAACTGCCAAAAGTCAGATTTTTGCTGAAATTGTGACCCCGGGGCTTAGGGATTTTTTCAAAAAAATATTTTCTGCCGGTTAAGTTTTTGAGGGCTGATTTCTTGTCCTGTGATAAAAAGCCTTCTGTT
The DNA here is from genome assembly GCF_965112155.1 of Podarcis liolepis. Classification (NCBI taxonomy): domain Eukaryota; kingdom Metazoa; phylum Chordata; class Lepidosauria; order Squamata; family Lacertidae; genus Podarcis; species Podarcis liolepis. The sequence continues at coordinate 645,330 of NW_028148817.1, read as the reverse complement.
TCGAGTGCCAAACCTTTCAGGGGAGCATTTTCAAGCTTTTGGCACCATTTTTGAGTGAACTGCCAAAAGTCAGATTTTTTCTGAAATTGTGACCCCGGGGCTTAGGGATTTTTTCAAAAAAATATTTTCTACCGGTTAAGTTTTTGAGGGCTGATTTCTTGTCCTGTGATAAAAAGCCTTCTGTTTCCATCGCCAAAGCTTTCAGGTGAGCATTTGCAACCGGTTGGCACCATTTTTGAGTGAACTGCCAAAAGTCAGATTTTTGCTGAAATTGTGACCCCGGGGCTTAGGGATTTTTTCAAAAAAATATTTTCTGCCGGTTAAGTTTTTGAGGGCTGATTATTTGTCCTGTGATAAAAAACCTTCTGTTTCCATCGCCAAAGCTTTCAGGTGAGCATTTTCAAGCTTTTGGCACCATTTTTGAGTGAACTGCCAAAAGTCAGATTTTTGCTGAAATTGTGACCCCGGGGCTTAGGGATTTTTTCAAAAAAATATTTTCTGCTGGTTAAGTTTTTGAGGGCTGATTTCTTGTCCTGTGATAAAAAGCCTTCTGTTTCCATCGCCAAAGCTTTCAGGTGAGCATTTGCAAGCGGTTGGCACCATTTTTGAGTGAACTGCCAAAAGTCAGATTTTTTCTGAAATTGTGACCCCGGGGCTTAGGGATTTTTTCAAAAAAATATTTTCTGCCGGTTAAGTTTTTGAGGGCTGATTTCTTGTCCTGTGATAAAAAGCCTTCTGTTTCGAGTACCAAAGCTTTCAGGGGAGCATTTTCAAGCTTTTGACACCATTTTTGAGTGAACTGCCAAAAGTCAGATTTTTTCTGAAATTGTGACCCCGGGGCTTAGGGATTTTTTCAAAAAAATATTTTCTACCGGTTAAGTTTTTGAGGGCTGATTTCTTGTCCTGTGATAAAAAGCCTTCTGTTTCCATCGCCAAAGCTTTCAGGTGAGCATTTGCAACCGGTTGGCACCATTTTTGAGTGAACTGCCAAAAGTCAGATTTTTGCTGAAATTGTGACCCCGGGGCTTAGGGATTTTTTCAAAAAAATATTTTCTGCTGGTTAAGTTTTTGAGGGCTGATTTCTTGTCCTGTGATAAAAAGCCTTCTGTTTCCATCGCCAAAGCTTTCAGGTGAGCATTTGCAACCGGTTGGCACCATTTTTGAGTGAACTGCCAAAAGTCAGATTTTTGCTGAAATTGTGACCCCGGGGCTTAGGGATTTTTTCAAAAAAATATTTTCTGCCGGTTAAGTTTTTGAGGGCTGATTATTTGTCCTGTGATAAAAAACCTTCTGTTTCCATCGCCAAAGCTTTCAGGTGAGCATTTTCAAGCTTTTGGCACCATTTTTGAGTGAACTGCCAAAAGTCAGATTTTTGCTGAAATTGTGACCCCGGGGCTTAGGGATTTTTTCAAAAAAATATTTTCTGCCGGTTAAGTTTTTGAGGGCTGATTTCTTGTCCTGTGATAAAAAGCCTTCTGTTTCCATCGCCAAAGCTTTCAGGTGAGCATTTGCAAGCGGTTGGCACCATTTTTGAGTGAACTGCCAAAAGTCAGATTTTTGCTGAAATTGTGACCCCGGGGCTTAGGGATTTTTTCAAAAAAATATTTTCTGCCGGTTAAGTTTTTGAGGGCTGATTTCTTGTCCTGTGATAAAAAGCCTTCTGTTTCGAGTGCCAAACCTTTCAGGGGAGCATTTGCAAGCTTTTGGCACCATTTTTGAGTGAACTGCCAAAAGTCAGATTTTTGCTGAAATTGTGACCCCGGGGCTTAGGGATTTTTTCAAAAAAATATTTTCTGCCGGTTAAGTTTTTGAGGGCTGATTTCTTGTCCTGTGATAAAAAGCCTTCTGTTTCGAGTGCCAAACCTTTCAGGTGAGCATTTGCAAGCGGTTGGCACCATTTTTGAGTGAACTGCCAAAAGTCAGATTTTTTCTGAAATTGTGACCCCGGGGCTTAGGGATTTTTTCAAAAAAATATTTTCTGCCGGTTAAGTTTTTGAGGGCTGATTTCTTGTCCTGTGATAAAAAGCCTTCTGTTTCGAGTGCCAAACCTTTCAGGTGAGCATTTGCAAGCTTTTGGCACCATTTTTGAGTGAACTGCCAAAAGTCAGATTTTTTCTGAAATTGTGACCCCGGGGCTTAGGGATTTTTTCAAAAAAATATTTTCTGCCGGTTAAGTTTTTGAGGGCTGATTTCTTGTCCTGTGATAAAAAGCCTTCTGTTTCCATCGCCAAAGCTTTCAGGTGAGCATTTGCAAGCGGTTGGCACCATTTTTGAGTGAACTGCCAAAAGTCAGATTTTTGCTGAAATTGTGACCCCGGGGCTTAGGGATTTTTTCAAAAAAATATTTTCTGCCGGTTAAGTTTTTGAGGGCTGATTTCTTGTCCTGTGATAAAAAGCCTTCTGTTTCCATCGCCAAACTTTCAGGTGAGCATTTTCAAGCTTTTGGCACCATTTTTGAGTGAACTGCCAAAAGTCAGATTTTTTCTGAAATTGTGACCCCGGGGCTTAGGGATTTTTTCAAAAAAATATTTTCTGCCGGTTAAGTTTTTGAGGGCTGATTTCTTGTCCTGTGATAAAAAGCCTTCGGTTTCGCGTGCCAAACCTTTCAGGGGAGCATTTTCAAGCTTTTGGCACCATTTTTGAGTGAACTGCCAAAAGTCAGATTTTTGCTGAAATTGTGACCCCGGGGCTTAGGGATTTTTTCAAAAAAAAAAATTCTGCCAGTTAAGTTTTTGAGGGCTGATTTCTTGTCCTGTGATAAAAAGCCTTCTGTTTCCATCGCCAAAGCTTTCAGGTGAGCATTTGCAAGCGGTTGGCACCATTTTTGAGTGAACTGCCAAAAGTCAGATTTTTGCTGAAATTGTGACCCCGGGGCTTAGGGATTTTTTCAAAAAAATATTTTCTGCCGGTTAAGTTTTTGAGGGCTGATTTCTTGTCCTGTGATAAAAAGCCTTCTGTTTCGAGTGCCAAACCTTTCAGGGGAGCATTTTCAAGCTTTTGGCACCATTTTTGAGTGAACTGCCAAAAGTCAGATTTTTGCTGAAATTGTGACCCCGGGGCTTAGGGATTTTTTCAAAAAAATATTTTCTGCCGGTTAAGTTTTTGAGGGCTGATTTCTTGTCCTGTGATAAAAAGCCTTCTGTTTCGAGTGCCAAACCTTTCAGGTGAGCATTTGCAAGCGGTTGGCACCATTTTTGAGTGAACTGCCAAAAGTCAGATTTTTTCTGAAATTGTGACCCCGGGGCTTAGGGAATTTTTCAAAAAAATATTTTCTGCCGGTTAAGTTTTTGAGGGCTGATTTCTTGTCCTGTGATAAAAAGCCTTCTGTTTCGAGTACCAAAGCTTTCAGGGGAGCATTTTCAAGCTTTTGGCACCATTTTTGAGTGAACTGCCAAAAGTCAGATTTTTTCTGAAATTGTGACCCCGGGGCTTAGGGATTTTTTCAAAAAAATATTTTCTACCGGTTAAGTTTTTGAGGGCTGATTTCTTGTCCTGTGATAAAAAGCCTTCTGTTTCCATCGCCAAAGCTTTCAGGTGAGCATTTGCAACCGGTTGGCACCATTTTTGAGTGAACTGCCAAAAGTCAGATTTTTGCTGAAATTGTGACCCCGGGGCTTAGGGATTTTTTCAAAAAAATATTTTCTGCCGGTTAAGTTTTTGAGGGCTGATTATTTGTCCTGTGATAAAAAACCTTCTGTTTCCATCGCCAAAGCTTTCAGGTGAGCATTTTCAAGCTTTTGGCACCATTTTTGAGTGAACTGCCAAAAGTCAGATTTTTGCTGAAATTGTGACCCCGGGGCTTAGGGATTTTTTCAAAAAAATATTTTCTGCCGGTTAAGTTTTTGAGGGCTGATTTCTTGTCCTGTGATAAAAAGCCTTCTGTTTCCATCGCCAAAGCTTTCAGGTGAGCATTTGCAAGCGGTTGGCACCATTTTTGAGTGAACTGCCAAAAGTCAGATTTTTGCTGAAATTGTGACCCCGGGGCTTAGGGATTTTTTCAAAAAAATATTTTCTGCCGGTTAAGTTTTTGAGGGCTGATTTCTTGTCCTGTGATAAAAAGCCTTCTGTTTCGAGTGCCAAACCTTTCAGGGGAGCATTTGCAAGCTTTTGGCACCATTTTTGAGTGAACTGCCAAAAGTCAGATTTTTGCTGAAATTGTGACCCCGGGGCTTAGGGATTTTTTCAAAAAAATATTTTCTGCCGGTTAAGTTTTTGAGGGCTGATTTCTTGTCCTGTGATAAAAAGCCTTCTGTTTCGAGTGCCAAACCTTTCAGGTGAGCATTTGCAAGCGGTTGGCACCATTTTTGAGTGAACTGCCAAAAGTCAGATTTTTTCTGAAATTGTGACCCCGGGGCTTAGGGATTTTTTCAAAAAAATATTTTCTGCCGGTTAAGTTTTTGAGGGCTGATTTCTTGTCCTGTGATAAAAAGCCTTCTGTTTCGAGTGCCAAACCTTTCAGGTGAGCATTTGCAAGCGGTTGGCACCATTTTTGAGTGAACTGCCAAAAGTCAGATTTTTGCTGAAATTGTGACCCCGGGGCTTAGGGATTTTTTCAAAAAAATATTTTCTGCCGGTTAAGTTTTTGAGGGCTGATTTCTTGTCCTGTGATAAAAAGCCTTCTGTTTCGAGTGCCAAACCTTTCAGGGGAGCATTTGCAAGCGGTTGGCACCATTTTTGAGTGAACTGCCAAAAGTCAGATTTTTGCTGAAATTGTGACCCCGGGGCTTAGGGATTTTTTCAAAAAAATATTTTCTGCCGGTTAAGTTTTGGAGGGCTGATTTCTTGTCCTGTGATAAAAAGCCTTCTGTTTCCATCGCCAAACTTTCAGGTGAGCATTTTCAAGCTTTTGGCACCATTTTTGAGTGAACTGCCAAAAGTCAGATTTTTGCTGAAATTGTGACCCCGGGGCTTAGGGATTTTTTCAAAAAAATATTTTCTGCCTGTTAAGTTTTTGAGGGCTGATTTCTTGTCCTGTGATAAAAAGCCTTCTGTTTCGCGTGCCAAACCTTTCAGGGGAGCATTTTCAAGCTTTTGGCACCATTTTTGAGTGAACTGCCAAAAGTCAGATTTTTGCTGAAATTGTGACCCCGGGGCTTAGGGATTTTTTCAAAAAAATATTTTCTGCCGGTTAAGTTTTGGAGGGCTGATTTCTTGTCCTGTGATAAAAAGCCTTCTGTTTCCATCGCCAAACTTTCAGGTGAGCATTTTCAAGCTTTTGGCACCATTTTTGAGTGAACTGCCAAAAGTCAGATTTTTGCTGAAATTGTGACCCCGGGGCTTAGGGATTTTTTCAAAAAAAAATTTTCTGCCAGTTAAGTTTTTGAGGGCTGATTTCTTGTCCTGTGATAAAAAGCCTTCTGTTTCGAGTGCCAAAGCTTTCAGGTGAGCATTTGCAAGCGGTTGGCACCATTTTTGAGTGAACTGCCAAAAGTCAGATTTTTGCTGAAATTGTGACCCCGGGGCTTAGGGATTTTTTCAAAAAAATATTTTCTGCCGGTTAGGTTTTTGAGGGCTGATTTCTTGTCCTGTGATAAAAAGCCTTCTGTTTCCATCACCAAAGCTTTCAGGTGAGCATTTGCAAGCGGTTGGCACCATTTTTGAGTGAACTGCCAAAAGTCAGATTTTTGCTGAAATTGTGACCCCGGGGCTTAGGGATTTTTTTCAAAAAAATATTTTCTGCCGGTTAAGTTTTTGAGGGCTGATTTCTTGCCCTGTGATAAAAAGCCTTCTGTTTCGCGTGCCAAACCTTTCAGGGGAGCATTTGCAACCGGTTGGTACCATTTTTGAGTGAACTGCCAAAAGTCAGATTTTTGCTGAAATTGTGACCCCGGGGCTTAGGGATTTTTTCAAAAAATTATTTTCTGCCGGTTAAGTTTTTGAGGGCTGATTTCTTGTCCTGTGATAAAAAGCCTTCTGTTTCCATCGCCAAAGCTTTCAGGTGAGCATTTGCAAGCGGTTGGCACCATTTTTGAGTGAACTGCCAAAAGTCAGATTTTTGCTGAAATTGTGACCCCGGGGCTTAGGGATTTTTTCAAAAAAATATTTTCTGCCGGTTAAGTTTTTGAGGGCTGATTTCTTGCCCTGTGATAAAAAGCCTTCTGTTTCGAGTGCCAAACCTTTCAGGGGAGCATTTTCAAGCTTTTGGCACCATTTTTGAGTGAACTGCCAAAAGTCAGATTTTTTCTGAAATTGTGACCACGGGGCTTAGGGATTTTTTCAAAAAAAAAAATTTTCTGCCGGTTAAGTTTTTGAGGGCTGATTTCTTGTCCTGTGATAAAAAGCCTTCTGTTTCGAGTGCCAAAGCTTTCAGGTGAGCATTTGCAAGCGGTTGGCACCATTTTTGAGTGAACTGCCAAAAGTCAGATTTTTTCTGAAATTGTGACCCCGGGGCTTAGGGATTTTTTCAAAAAAATATTTTCTGCCGGTTAAGTTTTTGAGGGCTGATTTCTTGTCCTGTGATAAAAAGCCTTCTGTTTCCATCACCAAAGCTTTCAGGTGAGCATTTGCAAGCGGTTGGCACCATTTTTGAGTGAACTGCCAAAAGTCAGATTTTTGCTGAAATTGTGACCACGGGGCTTAGGGATTTTTTCAAAAAAATATTTTCTGCCGGTTAAGTTTTTGAGGGCTGATTTCTTGTCCTGTGATAAAAAGCCTTCTGTTTCGAGTGCCAAACCTTTCAGGGGAGCATTTTCAAGCTTTTGGCACCATTTTTGAGTGAACTGCCAAAAGTCAGATTTTTTCTGAAATTGTGACCCCGGGGCTTAGGGATTTTTTCAAAAAAATATTTTCTGCCGGTTAAGTTTTTGAGGGCTGATTTCTTGTCCTGTGATAAAAATCCTTCTGTTTCCATCGCCAAAGCTTTCAGGTGAGCATTTTCAAGCGGTTGGCACCATTTTTGAGTGAACTGCCAAAAGTCAGATTTTTGCTGAAATTGTGACCCCGGGGCTTAGGGATTTTTTCAAAAAAATATTTTCTGCCGGTTAAGTTTTTGAGGGCTGATTTCTTGTCCTGTCATAAAAAGCCTTCTGTTTCCATCACCAAAGCTTTCAGGTGAGCATTTGCAAGCGGTTGGCACCATTTTTGAGTGAACTGCCAAAAGTCAGATTTTTGCTGAAATTGTGACCCCGGGGCTTAGGGATTTTTTCAAAAAAATATTTTCTGCCGGTTAAGTTTTTGAGGGCTGATTTCTTGTCCTGTGATAAAAAGCCTTCTGTTTCGAGTGCCAAACCTTTCAGGTGAGCATTTTCAAGCTTTTGGCACCATTTTTGAGTGAACTGCCAAAAGTCAGATTTTTTCTGAAATTGTGACCCCGGGGCTTAGGGATTTTTTCAAAAAAATATTTTCTACCGGTTAAGTTTTTGAGGGCTGATTTCTTGTCCTGTGATAAAAAGCCTTCTGTTTCCATCGCCAAAGCTTTCAGGTGAGCATTTGCAACCGGTTGGCACCATTTTTGAGTGAACTGCCAAAAGTCAGATTTTTGCTGAAATTGTGACCCCGGGGCTTAGGGATTTTTTCAAAAAAATATTTTCTGCCGGTTAAGTTTTTGAGGGCTGATTATTTGTCCTGTGATAAAAAACCTTCTGTTTCCATCGCCAAAGCTTTCAGGTGAGCATTTTCAAGCTTTTGGCACCATTTTTGAGTGAACTGCCAAAAGTCAGATTTTTGCTGAAATTGTGACCCCGGGGCTTAGGGATTTTTTCAAAAAAATATTTTCTGCTGGTTAAGTTTTTGAGGGCTGATTTCTTGTCCTGTGATAAAAAGCCTTCTGTTTCCATCGCCAAAGCTTTCAGGTGAGCATTTGCAAGCGGTTGGCACCATTTTTGAGTGAACTGCCAAAAGTCAGATTTTTTCTGAAATTGTGACCCCGGGGCTTAGGGATTTTTTCAAAAAAATATTTTCTGCCGGTTAAGTTTTTGAGGGCTGATTTCTTGTCCTGTGATAAAAAGCCTTCTGTTTCGAGTACCAAAGCTTTCAGGGGAGCATTTTCAAGCTTTTGGCACCATTTTTGAGTGAACTGCCAAAAGTCAGATTTTTTCTGAAATTGTGACCCCGGGGCTTAGGGATTTTTTCAAAAAAATATTTTCTACCGGTTAAGTTTTTGAGGGCTGATTTCTTGTCCTGTGATAAAAAGCCTTCTGTTTCCATCGCCAAAGCTTTCAGGTGAGCATTTGCAACCGGTTGGCACCATTTTTGAGTGAACTGCCAAAAGTCAGATTTTTGCTGAAATTGTGACCCCGGGGCTTAGGGATTTTTTCAAAAAAATATTTTCTGCCGGTTAAGTTTTTGAGGGCTGATTATTTGTCCTGTGATAAAAAACCTTCTGCTTCCATCGCCAAAGCTTTCAGGTGAGCATTTTCAAGCTTTTGGCACCATTTTTCAGTGAACTGCCAAAAGTCAGATTTTTGCTGAAATTGTGACCCCGGGGCTTAGGGATTTTTTCAAAAAAATATTTTCTGCCGGTTAAGTTTTTGAGGGCTGATTTCTTGTCCTGTGATAAAAAGCCTTCTGTTTCCATCGCCAAAGCTTTCAGGTGAGCATTTGCAAGCGGTTGGAACCATTTTTGAGTGAACTGCCAAAAGTCAGATTTTTGCTGAAATTGTGACCCCGGGGCTTAGGGATTTTTTCAAAAAAATATTTTCTGCCGCTTAAGTTTTTGAGGGCTGATTTCTTGTCCTGTGATAAAAAGCCTTCTGTTTCGAGTGCCAAACCTTTCAGGGGAGCATTTGCAAGCTTTTGGCACCATTTTTGAGTGAACTGCCAAAAGTCAGATTTTTGCTGAAATTGTGACCCCGGGGCTTAGGGATTTTTTCAAAAAAATATTTTCTGCCGGTTAAGTTTTTGAGGGCTGATTTCTTGTCCTGTGATAAAAAGCCTTCTGTTTCGAGTGCCAAACCTTTCAGGTGAGCATTTGCAAGCGGTTGGCACCATTTTTGAGTGAACTGCCAAAAGTCAGATTTTTTCTGAAATTGTGACCCCGGGGCTTAGGGATTTTTTCAAAAAAATATTTTCTGCCGGTTAAGTTTTTGAGGGCTGATTTCTTGTCCTGTGATAAAAAGCCTTCTGTTTCGAGTGCCAAACCTTTCAGGTGAGCATTTGCAAGCTTTTGGCACCATTTTTGAGTGAACTGCCAAAAGTCAGATTTTTTCTGAAATTGTGACCCCGGGGCTTAGGGATTTTTTCAAAAAAATATTTTCTGCCGGTTAAGTTTTTGAGGGCTGATTTCTTGTCCTGTGATAAAAAGCCTTCTGTTTCCATCGCCAAAGCTTTCAGGTGAGCATTTGCAAGCGGTTGGCACCATTTTTGAGTGAACTGCCAAAAGTCAGATTTTTGCTGAAATTGTGACCCCGGGGCTTAGGGATTTTTTCAAAAAAATATTTTCTGCCGGTTAAGTTTTTGAGGGCTGATTTCTTGTCCTGTGATAAAAAGCCTTCTGTTTCCATCGCCAAACTTTCAGGTGAGCATTTTCAAGCTTTTGGCACCATTTTTGAGTGAACTGCCAAAAGTCAGATTTTTTCTGAAATTGTGACCCCGGGGCTTAGGGATTTTTTCAAAAAAATATTTTCTGCCGGTTAAGTTTTTGAGGGCTGATTTCTTGTCCTGTGATAAAAAGCCTTCTGTTTCGCGTGCCAAACCTTTCAGGGGAGCATTTTCAAGCTTTTGGCACCATTTTTGAGTGAACTGCCAAAAGTCAGATTTTTGCTGAAATTGTGACCCCGGGGCTTAGGGATTTTTTCAAAAAAAAAAAATTCTGCCAGTTAAGTTTTTGAGGGCTGATTTCTTGTCCTGTGATAAAAAGCCTTCTGTTTCCATCGCCAAAGCTTTCAGGTGAGCATTTGCAAGCGGTTGGCACCATTTTTGAGTGAACTGCCAAAAGTCAGATTTTTTCTGAAATTGTGACCCCGGGGCTTAGGGATTTTTTCAAAAAAATATTTTCTGCCGGTTAAGTTTTTGAGGGCTGATTTCTTGTCCTGTGATAAAAAGCCTTCTGTTTCGAGTGCCAAACCTTTCAGGTGAGCATTTGCAAGCTTTTGGCACCATTTTTGAGTGAACTGCCAAAAGTCAGATTTTTTCTGAAATTGTGACCCCGGGGCTTAGGGATTTTTTCAAAAAAATATTTTCTGCCGGTTAAGTTTTTGAGGGCTGATTTCTTGTCCTGTGATAAAAAGCCTTCTGTTTCCATCGCCAAAGCTTTCAGGTGAGCATTTTCAAGCTTTTGGCACCATTTTTGAGTGAACTGCCAAAAGTCAGATTTTTGCTGAAATTGTGACCCCGGGGCTTAGGGATTTTTTCAAAAAAATATTTTCTGCTGGTTAAGTTTTTGAGGGCTGATTTCTTGTCCTGTGATAAAAAGCCTTCTGTTTCCATCGCCAAAGCTTTCAGGTGAGCATTTGCAAGCGGTTGGCACCATTTTTGAGTGAACTGCCAAAAGTCAGATTTTTTCTGAAATTGTGACCCCGGGGCTTAGGGATTTTTTCAAAAAAATATTTTCTGCCGGTTAAGTTTTTGAGGGCTGATTTCTTGTCCTGTGATAAAAAGCCTTCTGTTTCGAGTACCAAAGCTTTCAGGGGAGCATTTTCAAGCTTTTGGCACCATTTTTGAGTGAACTGCCAAAAGTCAGATTTTTGCTGAAATTGTGACCCCGGGGCTTAGGGATTTTTTCAAAAAAATATTTTCTACCGGTTAAGTTTTTGAGGGCTGATTTCTTGTCCTGTGATAAAAAGCCTTCTGTTTCCATCGCCAAAGCTTTCAGGTGAGCATTTGCAACCGGTTGGCACCATTTTTGAGTGAACTGCCAAAAGTCAGATTTTTGCTGAAATTGTGACCCCGGGGCTTAGGGATTTTTTCAAAAAAATATTTTCTGCCGGTTAAGTTTTTGAGGGCTGATTATTTGTCCTGTGATAAAAAGCCTTCTGTTTCCATCGCCAAAGCTTTCAGGTGAGCATTTGCAAGCGGTTGGCACCATTTTTGAGTGAACTGCCAAAAGTCAGATTTTTGCTGAAATTGTGACCCCGGGGCTTAGGGATTTTTTCAAAAAAATATTTTCTGCCGGTTAAGTTTTTGAGGGCTGATTTCTTGTCCTGTGATAAAAAGCCTTCTGTTTCGAGTGCCAAACCTTTCAGGGGAGCATTTTCAAGCGGTTGGCACCATTTTTGAGTGAACTGCCAAAAGTCAGATTTTTTCTGAAATTGTGACCCCGGGGCTTAGGGATTTTTTCAAAAAAATATTTTCTGCCGGTTAAGTTTTTGAGGGCTGATTTCTTGTCCTGTGATAAAAAGCCTTCTGTTTCGAGTGCCAAACCTTTCAGGTGAGCATTTGCAAGCTTTTGGCACCATTTTTGAGTGAACTGCCAAAAGTCAGATTTTTTCTGAAATTGTGACCCCGGGGCTTAGGGATTTTTTCAAAAAAATATTTTCTGCCGGTTAAGTTTTTGAGGGCTGATTTCTTGTCCTGTGATAAAAAGCCTTCTGTTTCCATCGCCAAAGCTTTCAGGTGAGCATTTGCAAGCGGTTGGCACCATTTTTGAGTGAACTGCCAAAAGTCAGATTTTTGCTGAAATTGTGACCCCGGGGCTTAGGGATTTTTTCAAAAAAATATTTTCTGCCGGTTAAGTTTTTGAGGGCTGATTTCTTCTCCTGTGATAAAAAGCCTTCTGTTTCCATCGCCAAACTTTCAGGTGAGCATTTTCAAGCTTTTGGCACCATTTTTGAGTGAACTGCCAAAAGTCAGATTTTTTCTGAAATTGTGACCCCGGGGCTTAGGGATTTTTTCAAAAAATTATTTTCTGCCGGTTAAGTTTTTGAGGGCTGATTTCTTGTCCTGTGATAAAAAGCCTTCTGTTTCCATCGCCAAAGCTTTCAGGTGAGCATTTTCAAGCTTTTGGCACCATTTTTGAGTGAACTGCCAAAAGTCAGATTTTTGCTGAAATTGTGACACCGGGGCTTAGGGATTTTTTCAAAAAAATATTTTCTGCCGGTTAAGTTTTTGAGGGCTGATTTCTTGTCCTGTGATAAAAAGCCTTCTGTTTCGAGTGCCAAACCTTTCAGGGGAGCATTTTCAAGCTTTTGGCACCATTTTTGAGTGAACTGCCAAAAGTCAGATTTTTTCTGAAATTGTGACCCCGGGGCTTAGGGATTTTTTCAAAAAAATATTTTCTGCCGGTTAAGTTTTTGAGGGCTGATTTCTTGTCCTGTGATAAAAATCCTTCTGTTTCCATCGCCAAAGCTTTCAGGTGAGCATTTTCAAGCGGTTGGCACCATTTTTGAGTGAACTGCCAAAAGTCAGATTTTTGCTGAAATTGTGACCCCGGGGCTTAGGGATTTTTTCAAAAAAATATTTTCTGCCGGTTAAGTTTTTGAGGGCTGATTTCTTGTCCTGTCATAAAAAGCCTTCTGTTTCCATCACCAAAGCTTTCAGGTGAGCATTTGCAAGCGGTTGGCACCATTTTTGAGTGAACTGCCAAAAGTCAGATTTTTGCTGAAATTGTGACCCCGGGGCTTAGGGATTTTTTCAAAAAAATATTTTCTGCCGGTTAAGTTTTTGAGGGCTGATTTCTTGTCCTGTGATAAAAAGCCTTCTGTTTCGAGTGCCAAACCTTTCAGGGGAGCATTTTCAAGCTTTTGGCACCATTTTTGAGTGAACTGCCAAAAGTCAGATTTTTTCTGAAATTGTGACCCCGGGGCTTAGGGATTTTTTCAAAAAAATATTTTCTACCGGTTAAGTTTTTGAGGGCTGATTTCTTGTCCTGTGATAAAAAGCCTTCTGTTTCCATCGCCAAAGCTTTCAGGTGAGCATTTGCAAGCGGTTGGCACCATTTTTGAGTGAACTGCCAAAAGTCAGATTTTTGCTGAAATTGTGACCCCGGGGCTTAGGGATTTTTTCAAAAAATTATTTTCTGCCGGTTAAGTTTTTGAGGGCTGATTTCTTGTCCTGTGATAAAAAGCCTTCTGTTTCCATCGCCAAACTTTCAGGTGAGCATTTTCAAGCTTTTGGCACCATTTTTGAGTGAACTGCCAAAAGTCAGATTTTTTCTGAAATTGTGACCCCGGGGCTTAGGGATTTTTTCAAAAAATTATTTTCTGCCGGTTAAGTTTTTGAGGGCTGATTTCTTGTCCTGTGATAAAAAGCCTTCTGTTTCCATCGCCAAAGCTTTCAGGTGAGCATTTGCAAGCGGTTGGCACCATTTTTGAGTGAACTGCCAAAAGTCAGATTTTTGCTGAAATTGTGACCCCGGGGCTTAGGGATTTTTTCAAAAAAATATTTTCTGCCGGTTAAGTTTTTGAGGGCTGATTTCTTGCCCTGTGATAAAAAGCCTTCTGTTTCGAGTGCCAAAGCTTTCAGGGGAGCATTTTCAAGCTTTTGGCACCATTTTTGAGTGAACTGCCAAAAGTCAGATTTTTTCTGAAATTGTGACCACGGGGCTTAGGGATTTTTTCAAAAAAATATTTTCTGCCGGTTAAGTTTTTGAGGGCTGATTTCTTGTCCTGTGATAAAAAGCCTTCTGTTTCGAGTGCCAAAGCTTTCAGGTGAGCATTTTCAAGCTTTTGGCACCATTTTTGAGTGAACTGCCAAAAGTCAGATTTTTGCTGAAATTGTGACCCCGGGGCTTAGGGATTTTTTCAAAAAAATATTTTCTGCCGGTTAAGTTTTTGAGGGCTGATTTCTTGTCCTGTGATAAAAAGCCTTCTGTTTCGAGTGCCAAACCTTTCAGGGGAGCATTTTCAAGCTTTTGGCACCATTTTTGAGTGAACTGCCAAAAGTCAGATTTTTTCTGAAATTGTGACCCCGGGGCTTAGGGATTTTTTCAAAAAAATATTTTCTGCCGGTTAAGTTTTTGAGGGCTGATTTCTTGTCCTGTGATAAAAATCCTTCTGTTTCCATCGCCAAAGCTTTCAGGTGAGCATTTTCAAGCGGTTGGCACCATTTTTGAGTGAACTGCCAAAAGTCAGATTTTTGCTGAAATTGTGACCCCGGGGCTTAGGGATTTTTTCAAAAAAATATTTTCTGCCGGTTAAGTTTTTGAGGGCTGATTTCTTGTCCTGTGATAAAAAGCCTTCTGTTTCGAGTGCCAAACCTTTCAGGGGAGCATTTTCAAGCTTTTGGCACCATTTTTGAGTGAACTGCCAAAAGTCAGATTTTTTCTGAAATTGTGACCCCGGGGCTTAGGGATTTTTTCAAAAAAATATTTTCTACCGGTTAAGTTTTTGAGGGCTGATTTCTTGTCCTGTGATAAAAAGCCTTCTGTTTCGAGTGCCAAACCTTTCAGGTGAGCATTTGCAAGCGGTTGGCACCATTTTTGAGTGAACTGCCAAAAGTCAGATTTTTTCTGAAATTGTGACCCCGGGGCTTAGGGATTTTTTCAAAAAAATATTTTCTGCCGGTTAAGTTTTTGAGGGCTGATTTCTTGTCCTGTGATAAAAAGCCTTCTGTTTCCATCGCCAAACTTTCAGGTGAGCATTTTCAATCTTTTGGCACCATTTTTGAGTGAACTGCCAAAAGTCAGATTTTTTCTGAAATTGTGACCCCGGGGCTTAGGGATTTTTTCAAAAAATTATTTTCTGCCGGTTAAGTTTTTGAGGGCTGATTTCTTGTCCTGTGATAAAAAGCCTTCTGTTTCCATCGCCAAAGCTTTCAGGTGAGCATTTGCAAGCGGTTGGCACCATTTTTGAGTGAACTGCCAAAAGTCAGATTTTTGCTGAAATTGTGACCCCGGGGCTTAGGGATTTTTTCAAAAAAATATTTTCTGCCGGTTAAGTTTTTGAGGGCTGATTTCTTGTCCTGTGATAAAAAGCCTTCTGTTTCCATCGCCAAAGCTTTCAGGTGAGCATTTTCAAGCGGTTGGCACCATTTTTGAGTGAACTGCCAAAAGTCAGATTTTTGCTGAAATTGTGACCCCGGGGCTTAGGGATTTTTTCAAAAAAATATTTTCTGCCGGTTAAGTTTTTGAGGGCTGATTTCTTGTCCTGTCATAAAAAGCCTTCTGTTTCCATCACCAAAGCTTTCAGGTGAGCATTTGCAAGCGGTTGGCACCATTTTTGAGTGAACTGCCAAAAGTCAGATTTTTGCTGAAATTGTGACCCCGGGGCTTAGGGATTTTTTCAAAAAAATATTTTCTGCCGGTTAAGTTTTTGAGGGCTGATTTCTTGTCCTGTGATAAAAAGCCTTCTGTTTCGAGTGCCAAACCTTTCAGGTGAGCATTTTCAAGCTTTTGGCACCATTTTTGAGTGAACTGCCAAAAGTCAGATTTTTTCTGAAATTGTGACCCCGGGGCTTAGGGATTTTTTCAAAAAAATATTTTCTACCGGTTAAGTTTTTGAGGGCTGATTTCTTGTCCTGTGATAAAAAGCCTTCTGTTTCCATCGCCAAAGCTTTCAGGTGAGCATTTGCAACCGGTTGGCACCATTTTTGAGTGAACTGCCAAAAGTCAGATTTTTGCTGAAATTGTGACCCCGGGGCTTAGGGATTTTTTCAAAAAAATATTTTCTGCCGGTTAAGTTTTTGAGGGCTGATTATTTGTCCTGTGATAAAAAACCTTCTGTTTCCATCGCCAAAGCTTTCAGGTGAGCATTTTCAAGCTTTTGGCACCATTTTTGAGTGAACTGCCAAAAGTCAGATTTTTGCTGAAATTGTGACCCCGGGGCTTAGGGATTTTTTCAAAAAAATATTTTCTGCTGGTTAAGTTTTTGAGGGCTGATTTCTTGTCCTGTGATAAAAAGCCTTCTGTTTCCATCGCCAAAGCTTTCAGGTGAGCATTTGCAAGCGGTTGGCACCATTTTTGAGTGAACTGCCAAAAGTCAGATTTTTTCTGAAATTGTGACCCCGGGGCTTAGGGATTTTTTCAAAAAAATATTTTCTGCCGGTTAAGTTTTTGAGGGCTGATTTCTTGTCCTGTGATAAAAAGCCTTCTGTTTCGAGTACCAAAGCTTTCAGGGGAGCATTTTCAAGCTTTTGGCACCATTTTTGAGTGAACTGCCAAAAGTCAGATTTTTTCTGAAATTGTGACCCCGGGGCTTAGGGATTTTTTCAAAAAAATATTTTCTACCGGTTAAGTTTTTGAGGGCTGATTTCTTGTCCTGTGATAAAAAGCCTTCTGTTTCCATCGCCAAAGCTTTCAGGTGAGCATTTGAAACCGGTTGGCACCATTTTTGAGTGAACTGCCAAAAGTCAGATTTTTGCTGAAATTGTGACCCCGGGGCTTAGGGATTTTTTCAAAAAAATATTTTCTGCCGGTTAAGTTTTTGAGGGCTGATTATTTGTCCTGTGATAAAAAACCTTCTGCTTCCATCGCCAAAGCTTTCAGGTGAGCATTTTCAAGCTTTTGGCACCATTTTTCAGTGAACTGCCAAAAGTCAGATTTTTGCTGAAATTGTGACCCCGGGGCTTAGGGATTTTTTCAAAAAAATATTTTCTGCCGGTTAAGTTTTTGAGGGCTGATTTCTTGTCCTGTGATAAAAAGCCTTCTGTTTCCATCGCCAAAGCTTTCAGGTGAGCATTTGCAAGCGGTTGGAACCATTTTTGAGTGAACTGCCAAAAGTCAGATTTTTGCTGAAATTGTGACCCCGGGGCTTAGGGATTTTTTCAAAAAAATATTTTCTGCCGCTTAAGTTTTTGAGGGCTGATTTCTTGTCCTGTGATAAAAAGCCTTCTGTTTCGAGTGCCAAACCTTTCAGGGGAGCATTTGCAAGCTTTTGGCACCATTTTTGAGTGAACTGCCAAAAGTCAGATTTTTGCTGAAATTGTGACCCCGGGGCTTAGGGATTTTTTCAAAAAAATATTTTCTGCCGGTTAAGTTTTTGAGGGCTGATTTCTTGTCCTGTGATAAAAAGCCTTCTGTTTCGAGTGCCAAACCTTTCAGGTGAGCATTTGCAAGCGGTTGGCACCATTTTTGAGTGAACTGCCAAAAGTCAGATTTTTTCTGAAATTGTGACCCCGGGGCTTAGGGATTTTTTCAAAAAAATATTTTCTGCCGGTTAAGTTTTTGAGGGCTGATTTCTTGTCCTGTGATAAAAAGCCTTCTGTTTCGAGTGCCAAACCTTTCAGGGGAGCATTTTCAAGCTTTTGGCACCATTTTTGAGTGAACTGCCAAAAGTCAGATTTTTTCTGAAATTGTGACCCCGGGGCTTAGGGATTTTTTCAAAAAAATATTTTCTGCCGGTTAAGTTTTTGAGGGCTGATTTCTTGTCCTGTGATAAAAAGCCTTCTGTTTCGAGTACCAAAGCTTTCAGGGGAGCATTTTCAAGCTTTTGGCACCATTTTTGAGTGAACTGCCAAAAGTCAGATTTTTGCTGAAATTGTGACCCCGGGGCTTAGGGATTTTTTCAAAAAAATATTTTCTACCGGTTAAGTTTTTGAGGGCTGATTTCTTGTCCTGTGATAAAAAGCCTTCTGTTTCCATCGCCAAAGCTTTCAGGTGAGCATTTTCAAGCTTTTGGCACCATTTTTGAGTGAACTGCCAAAAGTCAGATTTTTTCTGAAATTGTGACCCCGGGGCTTAGGGATTTTTTCAAAAAAATATTTTCTGCCGGTTAAGTTTTTGAGGGCTGATTTCTTGTCCTGTGATAAAAAGCCTTCTGTTTCCATCGCCAAAGCTTTCAGGTGAGCATTTTCAAGCTTTTGGCACCATTTTTGAGTGAACTGCCAAAAGTCAGATTTTTGCTGAAATTGTGACCCCGGGGCTTAGGGATTTTTTCAAAAAAATATTTTCTGCTGGTTAAGTTTTTGAGGGCTGATTTCTTGTCCTGTGATAAAAAGCCTTCTGTTTCCATCGCCAAAGCTTTCAGGTGAGCATTTGCAAGCGGTTGGCACCATTTTTGAGTGAACTGCCAAAAGTCAGATTTTTTCTGAAATTGTGACCCCGGGGCTTAGGGATTTTTTCAAAAAAATATTTTCTGCCGGTTAAGTTTTTGAGGGCTGATTTCTTGTCCTGTGATAAAAAGCCTTCTGTTTCGAGTACCAAAGCTTTCAGGGGAGCATTTTCAAGCTTTTGGCACCATTTTTGAGTGAACTGCCAAAAGTCAGATTTTTGCTGAAATTGTGACCCCGGGGCTTAGGGATTTTTTCAAAAAAATATTTTCTA
Organism: Podarcis liolepis; assembly: GCF_965112155.1. Lineage (NCBI taxonomy): Eukaryota > Metazoa > Chordata > Lepidosauria > Squamata > Lacertidae > Podarcis > Podarcis liolepis. The sequence continues at coordinate 627,257 of NW_028148817.1, read as the reverse complement.
CCGGTTAAGTTTTTGAGGGCTGATTTCTTGTCCTGTGATAAAAAGCCTTCTGTTTCCATCGCCAAAGCTTTCAGGTGAGCATTTGCAACCGGTTGGCACCATTTTTGAGTGAACTGCCAAAAGTCAGATTTTTGCTGAAATTGTGACCCCGGGGCTTAGGGATTTTTTCAAAAAAATATTTTCTGCCGGTTAAGTTTTTGAGGGCTGATTATTTGTCCTGTGATAAAAAGCCTTCTGTTTCCATCGCCAAAGCTTTCAGGTGAGCATTTGCAAGCGGTTGGCACCATTTTTGAGTGAACTGCCAAAAGTCAGATTTTTGCTGAAATTGTGACCCCGGGGCTTAGGGATTTTTTCAAAAAAATATTTTCTGCCGGTTAAGTTTTTGAGGGCTGATTTCTTGTCCTGTGATAAAAAGCCTTCTGTTTCGAGTGCCAAACCTTTCAGGGGAGCATTTTCAAGCGGTTGGCACCATTTTTGAGTGAACTGCCAAAAGTCAGATTTTTTCTGAAATTGTGACCCCGGGGCTTAGGGATTTTTTCAAAAAAATATTTTCTGCCGGTTAAGTTTTTGAGGGCTGATTTCTTGTCCTGTGATAAAAAGCCTTCTGTTTCGAGTGCCAAACCTTTCAGGTGAGCATTTGCAAGCTTTTGGCACCATTTTTGAGTGAACTGCCAAAAGTCAGATTTTTTCTGAAATTGTGACCCCGGGGCTTAGGGATTTTTTCAAAAAAATATTTTCTGCCGGTTAAGTTTTTGAGGGCTGATTTCTTGTCCTGTGATAAAAAGCCTTCTGTTTCCATCGCCAAAGCTTTCAGGTGAGCATTTGCAAGCGGTTGGCACCATTTTTGAGTGAACTGCCAAAAGTCAGATTTTTGCTGAAATTGTGACCCCGGGGCTTAGGGATTTTTTCAAAAAAATATTTTCTGCCGGTTAAGTTTTTGAGGGCTGATTTCTTCTCCTGTGATAAAAAGCCTTCTGTTTCCATCGCCAAACTTTCAGGTGAGCATTTTCAAGCTTTTGGCACCATTTTTGAGTGAACTGCCAAAAGTCAGATTTTTTCTGAAATTGTGACCCCGGGGCTTAGGGATTTTTTCAAAAAATTATTTTCTGCCGGTTAAGTTTTTGAGGGCTGATTTCTTGTCCTGTGATAAAAAGCCTTCTGTTTCCATCGCCAAAGCTTTCAGGTGAGCATTTTCAAGCTTTTGGCACCATTTTTGAGTGAACTGCCAAAAGTCAGATTTTTGCTGAAATTGTGACACCGGGGCTTAGGGATTTTTTCAAAAAAATATTTTCTGCCGGTTAAGTTTTTGAGGGCTGATTTCTTGTCCTGTGATAAAAAGCCTTCTGTTTCGAGTGCCAAACCTTTCAGGGGAGCATTTTCAAGCTTTTGGCACCATTTTTGAGTGAACTGCCAAAAGTCAGATTTTTTCTGAAATTGTGACCCCGGGGCTTAGGGATTTTTTCAAAAAAATATTTTCTGCCGGTTAAGTTTTTGAGGGCTGATTTCTTGTCCTGTGATAAAAATCCTTCTGTTTCCATCGCCAAAGCTTTCAGGTGAGCATTTTCAAGCGGTTGGCACCATTTTTGAGTGAACTGCCAAAAGTCAGATTTTTGCTGAAATTGTGACCCCGGGGCTTAGGGATTTTTTCAAAAAAATATTTTCTGCCGGTTAAGTTTTTGAGGGCTGATTTCTTGTCCTGTCATAAAAAGCCTTCTGTTTCCATCACCAAAGCTTTCAGGTGAGCATTTGCAAGCGGTTGGCACCATTTTTGAGTGAACTGCCAAAAGTCAGATTTTTGCTGAAATTGTGACCCCGGGGCTTAGGGATTTTTTCAAAAAAATATTTTCTGCCGGTTAAGTTTTTGAGGGCTGATTTCTTGTCCTGTGATAAAAAGCCTTCTGTTTCGAGTGCCAAACCTTTCAGGGGAGCATTTTCAAGCTTTTGGCACCATTTTTGAGTGAACTGCCAAAAGTCAGATTTTTTCTGAAATTGTGACCCCGGGGCTTAGGGATTTTTTCAAAAAAATATTTTCTACCGGTTAAGTTTTTGAGGGCTGATTTCTTGTCCTGTGATAAAAAGCCTTCTGTTTCCATCGCCAAAGCTTTCAGGTGAGCATTTGCAAGCGGTTGGCACCATTTTTGAGTGAACTGCCAAAAGTCAGATTTTTGCTGAAATTGTGACCCCGGGGCTTAGGGATTTTTTCAAAAAATTATTTTCTGCCGGTTAAGTTTTTGAGGGCTGATTTCTTGTCCTGTGATAAAAAGCCTTCTGTTTCCATCGCCAAACTTTCAGGTGAGCATTTTCAAGCTTTTGGCACCATTTTTGAGTGAACTGCCAAAAGTCAGATTTTTTCTGAAATTGTGACCCCGGGGCTTAGGGATTTTTTCAAAAAATTATTTTCTGCCGGTTAAGTTTTTGAGGGCTGATTTCTTGTCCTGTGATAAAAAGCCTTCTGTTTCCATCGCCAAAGCTTTCAGGTGAGCATTTGCAAGCGGTTGGCACCATTTTTGAGTGAACTGCCAAAAGTCAGATTTTTGCTGAAATTGTGACCCCGGGGCTTAGGGATTTTTTCAAAAAAATATTTTCTGCCGGTTAAGTTTTTGAGGGCTGATTTCTTGCCCTGTGATAAAAAGCCTTCTGTTTCGAGTGCCAAAGCTTTCAGGGGAGCATTTTCAAGCTTTTGGCACCATTTTTGAGTGAACTGCCAAAAGTCAGATTTTTTCTGAAATTGTGACCACGGGGCTTAGGGATTTTTTCAAAAAAATATTTTCTGCCGGTTAAGTTTTTGAGGGCTGATTTCTTGTCCTGTGATAAAAAGCCTTCTGTTTCGAGTGCCAAAGCTTTCAGGTGAGCATTTTCAAGCTTTTGGCACCATTTTTGAGTGAACTGCCAAAAGTCAGATTTTTGCTGAAATTGTGACCCCGGGGCTTAGGGATTTTTTCAAAAAAATATTTTCTGCCGGTTAAGTTTTTGAGGGCTGATTTCTTGTCCTGTGATAAAAAGCCTTCTGTTTCGAGTGCCAAACCTTTCAGGGGAGCATTTTCAAGCTTTTGGCACCATTTTTGAGTGAACTGCCAAAAGTCAGATTTTTTCTGAAATTGTGACCCCGGGGCTTAGGGATTTTTTCAAAAAAATATTTTCTGCCGGTTAAGTTTTTGAGGGCTGATTTCTTGTCCTGTGATAAAAATCCTTCTGTTTCCATCGCCAAAGCTTTCAGGTGAGCATTTTCAAGCGGTTGGCACCATTTTTGAGTGAACTGCCAAAAGTCAGATTTTTGCTGAAATTGTGACCCCGGGGCTTAGGGATTTTTTCAAAAAAATATTTTCTGCCGGTTAAGTTTTTGAGGGCTGATTTCTTGTCCTGTGATAAAAAGCCTTCTGTTTCGAGTGCCAAACCTTTCAGGGGAGCATTTTCAAGCTTTTGGCACCATTTTTGAGTGAACTGCCAAAAGTCAGATTTTTTCTGAAATTGTGACCCCGGGGCTTAGGGATTTTTTCAAAAAAATATTTTCTACCGGTTAAGTTTTTGAGGGCTGATTTCTTGTCCTGTGATAAAAAGCCTTCTGTTTCGAGTGCCAAACCTTTCAGGTGAGCATTTGCAAGCGGTTGGCACCATTTTTGAGTGAACTGCCAAAAGTCAGATTTTTTCTGAAATTGTGACCCCGGGGCTTAGGGATTTTTTCAAAAAAATATTTTCTGCCGGTTAAGTTTTTGAGGGCTGATTTCTTGTCCTGTGATAAAAAGCCTTCTGTTTCCATCGCCAAACTTTCAGGTGAGCATTTTCAATCTTTTGGCACCATTTTTGAGTGAACTGCCAAAAGTCAGATTTTTTCTGAAATTGTGACCCCGGGGCTTAGGGATTTTTTCAAAAAATTATTTTCTGCCGGTTAAGTTTTTGAGGGCTGATTTCTTGTCCTGTGATAAAAAGCCTTCTGTTTCCATCGCCAAAGCTTTCAGGTGAGCATTTGCAAGCGGTTGGCACCATTTTTGAGTGAACTGCCAAAAGTCAGATTTTTGCTGAAATTGTGACCCCGGGGCTTAGGGATTTTTTCAAAAAAATATTTTCTGCCGGTTAAGTTTTTGAGGGCTGATTTCTTGTCCTGTGATAAAAAGCCTTCTGTTTCCATCGCCAAACTTTCAGGTGAGCATTTTCAAGCTTTTGGCACCATTTTTGAGTGAACTGCCAAAAGTCAGATTTTTTCTGAAATTGTGACCCCGGGGCTTAGGGATTTTTTCAAAAAAATATTTTCTGCCGGTTAAGTTTTTGAGGGCTGATTTCTTGTCCTGTGATAAAAAGCCTTCTGTTTCGCGTGCCAAACCTTTCAGGGGAGCATTTTCAAGCTTTTGGCACCATTTTTGAGTGAACTGCCAAAAGTCAGATTTTTGCTGAAATTGTGACCCCGGGGCTTAGGGATTTTTTCAAAAAAAAAAAATTCTGCCAGTTAAGTTTTTGAGGGCTGATTTCTTGTCCTGTGATAAAAAGCCTTCTGTTTCCATCGCCAAAGCTTTCAGGTGAGCATTTGCAAGCGGTTGGCACCATTTTTGAGTGAACTGCCAAAAGTCAGATTTTTTCTGAAATTGTGACCCCGGGGCTTAGGGATTTTTTCAAAAAAATATTTTCTGCCGGTTAAGTTTTTGAGGGCTGATTTCTTGTCCTGTGATAAAAAGCCTTCTGTTTCGAGTGCCAAACCTTTCAGGTGAGCATTTGCAAGCTTTTGGCACCATTTTTGAGTGAACTGCCAAAAGTCAGATTTTTTCTGAAATTGTGACCCCGGGGCTTAGGGATTTTTTCAAAAAAATATTTTCTGCCGGTTAAGTTTTTGAGGGCTGATTTCTTGTCCTGTGATAAAAAGCCTTCTGTTTCCATCGCCAAAGCTTTCAGGTGAGCATTTTCAAGCTTTTGGCACCATTTTTGAGTGAACTGCCAAAAGTCAGATTTTTGCTGAAATTGTGACCCCGGGGCTTAGGGATTTTTTCAAAAAAATATTTTCTGCTGGTTAAGTTTTTGAGGGCTGATTTCTTGTCCTGTGATAAAAAGCCTTCTGTTTCCATCGCCAAAGCTTTCAGGTGAGCATTTGCAAGCGGTTGGCACCATTTTTGAGTGAACTGCCAAAAGTCAGATTTTTTCTGAAATTGTGACCCCGGGGCTTAGGGATTTTTTCAAAAAAATATTTTCTGCCGGTTAAGTTTTTGAGGGCTGATTTCTTGTCCTGTGATAAAAAGCCTTCTGTTTCGAGTACCAAAGCTTTCAGGGGAGCATTTTCAAGCTTTTGGCACCATTTTTGAGTGAACTGCCAAAAGTCAGATTTTTTCTGAAATTGTGACCCCGGGGCTTAGGGATTTTTTCAAAAAAATATTTTCTACCGGTTAAGTTTTTGAGGGCTGATTTCTTGTCCTGTGATAAAAAACCTTCTGTTTCCATCGCCAAAGCTTTCAGGTGAGCATTTTCAAGCTTTTGGCACCATTTTTGAGTGAACTGCCAAAAGTCAGATTTTTGCTGAAATTGTGACCCCGGGGCTTAGGGATTTTTTCAAAAAAATATTTTCTGCCGGTTAAGTTTTTGAGGGCTGATTTCTTGTCCTGTGATAAAAAGCCTTCTGTTTCCATCGCCAAAGCTTTCAGGTGAGCATTTGCAAGCGGTTGGCACCATTTTTGAGTGAACTGCCAAAAGTCAGATTTTTGCTGAAATTGTGACCCCGGGGCTTAGGGATTTTTTCAAAAAAATATTTTCTGCCGGTTAAGTTTTTGAGGGCTGATTTCTTGTCCTGTGATAAAAAGCCTTCTGTTTCGAGTGCCAAACCTTTCAGGGGAGCATTTGCAAGCTTTTGGCACCATTTTTGAGTGAACTGCCAAAAGTCAGATTTTTGCTGAAATTGTGACCCCGGGGCTTAGGGATTTTTTCAAAAAAATATTTTCTGCCGGTTAAGTTTTTGAGGGCTGATTTCTTGTCCTGTGATAAAAAGCCTTCTGTTTCGAGTGCCAAACCTTTCAGGTGAGCATTTGCAAGCTTTTGGCACCATTTTTGAGTGAACTGCCAAAAGTCAGATTTTTTCTGAAATTGTGACCCCGGGGCTTAGGGATTTTTTCAAAAAAATATTTTCTGCCGGTTAAGTTTTTGAGGGCTGATTTCTTGTCCTGTGATAAAAAGCCTTCTGTTTCCATCGCCAAAGCTTTCAGGTGAGCATTTGCAAGCGGTTGGCACCATTTTTGAGTGAACTGCCAAAAGTCAGATTTTTGCTGAAATTGTGACCCCGGGGCTTAGGGATTTTTTCAAAAAAATATTTTCTGCCGGTTAAGTTTTTGAGGGCTGATTTCTTGTCCTGTGATAAAAAGCCTTCTGTTTCCATCGCCAAACTTTCAGGTGAGCATTTTCAAGCTTTTGGCACCATTTTTGAGTGAACTGCCAAAAGTCAGATTTTTTCTGAAATTGTGACCCCGGGGCTTAGGGATTTTTTCAAAAAAATATTTTCTGCCGGTTAAGTTTTTGAGGGCTGATTTCTTGTCCTGTGATAAAAAGCCTTCTGTTTCGCGTGCCAAACCTTTCAGGGGAGCATTTTCAAGCTTTTGGCACCATTTTTGAGTGAACTGCCAAAAGTCAGATTTTTGCTGAAATTGTGACCCCGGGGCTTAGGGATTTTTTCAAAAAAAAAAAATTCTGCCAGTTAAGTTTTTGAGGGCTGATTTCTTGTCCTGTGATAAAAAGCCTTCTGTTTCCATCGCCAAAGCTTTCAGGTGAGCATTTGCAAGCGGTTGGCACCATTTTTGAGTGAACTGCCAAAAGTCGGATTTTTTCTGAAATTGTGACCCCGGGGCTTAGGGATTTTTTCAAAAAAATATTTTCTGCCGGTTAAGTTTTTGAGGGCTGATTTCTTGTCCTGTGATAAAAAGCCTTCTGTTTCGAGTGCCAAACCTTTCAGGTGAGCATTTGCAAGCTTTTGGCACCATTTTTGAGTGAACTGCCAAAAGTCAGATTTTTTCTGAAATTGTGACCCCGGGGCTTAGGGATTTTTTCAAAAAAATATTTTCTGCCGGTTAAGTTTTTGAGGGCTGATTTCTTGTCCTGTGATAAAAAGCCTTCTGTTTCCATCGCCAAAGCTTTCAGGTGAGCATTTGCAAGCGGTTGGCACCATTTTTGAGTGAACTGCCAAAAGTCAGATTTTTGCTGAAATTGTGACCCCGGGGCTTAGGGATTTTTTCAAAAAAATATTTTCTGCCGGTTAAGTTTTTGAGGGCTGATTTCTTGTCCTGTGATAAAAAGCCTTCTGTTTCCATCGCCAAACTTTCAGGTGAGCATTTTCAAGCTTTTGGCACCATTTTTCAGTGAACTGCCAAAAGTCAGATTTTTTCTGAAATTGTGACCCCGGGGCTTAGGGATTTTTTCAAAAAAATATTTTCTGCCGGTTAAGTTTTTGAGGGCTGATTTCTTGTCCTGTGATAAAAAGCCTTCTGTTTCGCGTGCCAAACCTTTCAGGGGAGCATTTTCAAGCTTTTGGCACCATTTTTGAGTGAACTGCCAAAAGTCAGATTTTTGCTGAAATTGTGAACCCGGGGCTTAGGGATTTTTTCAAAAAAAAAAATTCTGCCAGTTAAGTTTTTGAGGGCTGATTTCGTGTCCTGTGATAAAAAGCCTTCTGTTTCCATCGCCAAAGCTTTCAGGTGAGCATTTGCAAGCGGTTGGCACCATTTTTGAGTGAACTGCCAAAAGTCAGATTTTTGCTGAAATTGTGACCCCGGGGCTTAGGGATTTTTTCAAAAAAATATTTTCTGCCGGTTAAGTTTTTGAGGGCTGATTTCTTGTCCTGTGATAAAAAGCCTTCTGTTTCGCGTGCCAAACCTTTCAGGGGAGCATTTTCAAGCTTTTGGCACCATTTTTGAGTGAACTGCCAAAAGTCAGATTTTTGCTGAAATTGTGACCCCGGGGCTTAGGGATTTTTTCAAAAAAAAAAAATTCTGCCAGTTAAGTTTTTGAGGGCTGATTTCTTGTCCTGTGATAAAAAGCCTTCTGTTTCGAGTGCCAAAGCTTTCAGGTGAGCATTTGCAAGCGGTTGGCACCATTTTTGAGTGAACTGCCAAAAGTCAGATTTTTTCTGAAATTGTGACCCCGGGGCTTAGGGATTTTTTCAAAAAAATATTTTCTGCCGGTTAAGTTTTTGAGGGCTGATTTCTTGTCCTGTGATAAAAAGCCTTCTGTTTCGAGTGCCAAACCTTTCAGGTGAGCATTTGCAAGCTTTTGGCACCATTTTTGAGTGAACTGCCAAAAGTCAGATTTTTTCTGAAATTGTGACCCCGGGGCTTAGGGATTTTTTCAAAAAAATATTTTCTGCCGGTTAAGTTTTTGAGGGCTGATTTCTTGTCCTGTGATAAAAAGCCTTCTGTTTCCATCGCCAAAGCTTTCAGGTGAGCATTTGCAAGCGGTTGGCACCATTTTTGAGTGAACTGCCAAAAGTCAGATTTTTGCTGAAATTGTGACCCCGGGGCTTAGGGATTTTTTCAAAAAAATATTTTCTGCCGGTTAAGTTTTTGAGGGCTGATTTCTTGTCCTGTGATAAAAAGCCTTCTGTTTCCATCGCCAAACTTTCAGGTGAGCATTTTCAAGCTTTTGGCACCATTTTTGAGTGAACTGCCAAAAGTCAGATTTTTTCTGAAATTGTGACCCCGGGGCTTAGGGATTTTTTCAAAAAAATATTTTCTACCGGTTAAGTTTTTGAGGGCTGATTTCTTGTCCTGTGATAAAAAGCCTTCTGTTTCGCGTGCCAAACCTTTCAGGGGAGCATTTTCAAGCTTTTGGCACCATTTTTGAGTGAACTGCCAAAAGTCAGATTTTTGCTGAAATTGTGACCCCGGGGCTTAGGGATTTTTTCAAAAAAAAAAATTCTGCTAGTTAAGTTTTTGAGGGCTGATTTCTTGTCCTGTGATAAAAAGCCTTCTGTTTCCATCGCCAAAGCTTTCAGGTGAGCATTTGCAAGCGGTTGGCACCATTTTTGAGTGAACTGCCAAAAGTCAGATTTTTTCTGAAATTGTGACCCCGGGGCTTAGGGATTTTTTCAAAAAAATATTTTCTGCCGGTTAAGTTTTTGAGGGCTGATTTCTTGTCCTGTGATAAAAAGCCTTCTGTTTCGAGTGCCAAACCTTTCAGGTGAGCATTTGCAAGCTTTTGGCACCATTTTTGAGTGAACTGCCAAAAGTCAGATTTTTTCTGAAATTGTGACCCTGGGGCTTAGGGATTTTTTCAAAAAAATATTTTCTGCCGGTTAAGTTTTTGAGGGCTGATTTCTTGTCCTGTGATAAAAAGCCTTCTGTTTCCATCGCCAAACCTTTCAGGTGAGCATTTGCAAGCTTTTGGCACCATTTTTGAGTGAACTGCCAAAAGTCAGATTTTTGCTGAAATTGTGACCCCGGGGCTTAGGGATTTTTTCAAAAAAATATTTTCTGCCGGTTAAGTTTTTGAGGGCTGATTTCTTGTCCTGTGATAAAAAGCCTTCTGTTTCCATCGCCAAACTTTCAGGTGAGCATTTTCAAGCTTTTGGCACCATTTTTGAGTGAACTGCCAAAAGTCAGATTTTTTCTGAAATTGTGACCCCGGGGCTTAGGGATTTTTTCAAAAAAATATTTTCTGCCGGTTAAGTTTTTGAGGGCTGATTTCTTGTCCTGTGATAAAAAGCCTTCTGTTTCCATCGCCAAACTTTCAGGTGAGCATTTTCAAGCTTTTGGCACCATTTTTGAGTGAACTGCCAAAAGTCAGATTTTTGCTGAAATTGTGACCCCGGGGCTTAGGGATTTTTTCAAAAAAATATTTTCTGCCGGTTAAGTTTTTGAGGGCTGATTTCTTGTCCTGTGATAAAAAGCCTTCTGTTTCCATCGCCAAAGCTTTCAGGTGAGCATTTGCAAGCGGTTGGCACCATTTTTGAGTGAACTGCCAAAAGTCAGATTTTTGCTGAAATTGTGACCCCGGGGCTTAGGGATTTTTTCAAAAAAATATTTTCTGCCGGTTAAGTTTTTGAGGGCTGATTTCTTGTCCTGTGATAAAAAGCCTTCTGTTTCGAGTGCCAAACCTTTCAGGTGAGCATTTGCAAGCTTTTGGCACCATTTTTGAGTGAACTGCCAAAAGTCAGATTTTTTCTGAAATTGTGACCCCGGGGCTTAGGGATTTTTTCAAAAAAATATTTTCTGCCGGTTAAGTTTTTGAGGGCTGATTTCTTGTCCTGTGATAAAAAGCCTTCTGTTTCCATCGCCAAAGCTTTCAGGTGAGCATTTGCAAGCGGTTGGCACCATTTTTGAGTGAACTGCCAAAAGTCAGATTTTTGCTGAAATTGTGACCCCGGGGCTTAGGGATTTTTTCAAAAAAATATTTTCTGCCGGTTAAGTTTTTGAGGGCTGATTTCTTGTCCTGTGATAAAAAGCCTTCTGTTTCCATCGCCAAACCTTTCAGGGGAGCATTTGCAAGCGGTTGGCACCATTTTTGAGTGAACTGCCAAAAGTCAGATTTTTGCTGAAATTGTGACCCCGGGGCTTAGGGATTTTTTCAAAAAAATATTTTCTACCGGTTAAGTTTTTGAGGGCTGATTTCTTGTCCTGTGATAAAAAGCCTTCTGTTTCGCGTGCCAAACCTTTCAGGGGAGCATTTTCAAGCTTTTGGCACCATTTTTGAGTGAACTGCCAAAAGTCAGATTTTTTCTGAAATTGTGACCCCGGGGCTTAGGGATTTTTTCAAAAAAATATTTTCTGCCAGTTAAGTTTTTGAGGGCTGATTTCTTGTCCTGTGATAAAAAGCCTTCTGTTTCCATCGCCAAAGCTTTCAGGTGAGCATTTGCAAGCGGTTGGCACCATTTTTGAGTGAACTGCCAAAAGTCAGATTTTTTCTGAAATTGTGACCCCGGGGCTTAGGGATTTTTTCAAAAAAAAAATTTCTGCCAGTTAAGTTTTTGAGGGCTGATTTCTTGTCCTGTGATAAAAAGCCTTCTGTTTCCATCGCCAAAGCTTTCAGGTGAGCATTTGCAAGCGGTTGGCACCATTTTTGAGTGAACTGCCAAAAGTCAGATTTTTGCTGAAATTGTGACCCCGGGGCTTAGGGATTTTTTCAAAAAAATATTTTCTGCCGGTTAAGTTTTTGAGGGCTGATTTCTTGTCCTGTGATAAAAAGCCTTCTGTTTCGAGTGCCAAACCTTTCAGGTGAGCATTTGCAAGCTTTTGGCACCATTTTTGAGTGAACTGCCAAAAGTCAGATTTTTGCTGAAATTGTGACCCCGGGGCTTAGGGATTTTTTCAAAAAAATATTTTCTGCCGGTTAAGTTTTTGAGGGCTGATTTCTTGTCCTGTGATAAAAAGCCTTCTGTTTCCATCGCCAAACTTTCAGGTGAGCATTTTCAAGCTTTTGGCACCATTTTTGAGTGAACTGCCAAAAGTCAGATTTTTTCTGAAATTGTGACCCCGGGGCTTAGGGATTTTTTCAAAAAAATATTTTCTACCGGTTAAGTTTTTGAGGGCTGATTTCTTGTCCTGTGATAAAAAGCCTTCTGTTTCGCGTGCCAAACCTTTCAGGGGAGCATTTTCAAGCGGTTGGCACCATTTTTGAGTGAACTGCCAAAAGTCAGATTTTTGCTGAAATTGTGACCCCGGGGCTTAGGGATTTTTTCAAAAAAATATTTTCTGCCGGTTAAGTTTTTGAGGGCTGATTTCTTGTCCTGTGATAAAAAGCCTTCTGTTTCCATCGCCAAAGCTTTCAGGTGAGCATTTGCAAGCGGTTGGCACCATTTTTGAGTGAACTGCCAAAAGTCAGATTTTTTCTGAAATTGTGACCCCGGGGCTTAGGGATTTTTTCAAAAAAATATTTTCTGCCGGTTAAGTTTTTGAGGGCTGATTTCTTGTCCTGTGATAAAAAGCCTTCTGTTTCGAGTGCCAAACCTTTCAGGTGAGCATTTGCAAGCTTTTGGCACCATTTTTGAGTGAACTGCCAAAAGTCAGATTTTTTCTGAAATTGTGACCCCGGGGCTTAGGGATTTTTTCAAAAAAATATTTTCTGCCGGTTAAGTTTTTGAGGGCTGATTTCTTGTCCTGTGATAAAAAGCCTTCTGTTTCCATCGCCAAACCTTTCAGGGGAGCATTTGCAAGCGGTTGGCACCATTTTTGAGTGAACTGCCAAAAGTCAGATTTTTGCTGAAATTGTGACCCCGGGGCTTAGGGATTTTTTCAAAAAAATATTTTCTGCCGGTTAAGTTTTTGAGGGCTGATTTCTTGTCCTGTGATAAAAAGCCTTCTGTTTCCATCGCCAAACTTTCAGGTGAGCATTTTCAAGCTTTTGGCACCATTTTTGAGTGAACTGCCAAAAGTCAGATTTTTTCTGAAATTGTGACCCCGGGGCTTAGGGATTTTTTCAAAAAAATATTTTCTACCGGTTAAGTTTTTGAGGGCTGATTTCTTGTCCTGTGATAAAAAGCCTTCTGTTTCGCGTGCCAAACCTTTCAGGGGAGCATTTTCAAGCTTTTGGCACCATTTTTGAGTGAACTGCCAAAAGTCAGATTTTTGCTGAAATTGTGACCCCGGGGCTTAGGGATTTTTTCAAAAAAAAAATTTCTGCCAGTTAAGTTTTTGAGGGCTGATTTCTTGTCCTGTGATAAAAAGCCTTCTGTTTCCATCGCCAAAGCTTTCAGGTGAGCATTTGCAAGCGGTTGGCACCATTTTTGAGTGAACTGCCAAAAGTCAGATTTTTGCTGAAATTGTGACCCCGGGGCTTAGGGATTTTTTCAAAAAAATATTTTCTGCCGGTTAAGTTTTTGAGGGCTGATTTCTTGTCCTGTGATAAAAAGCCTTCTGTTTCGAGTGCCAAACCTTTCAGGGGAGCATTTGCAAGCGGTTGGCACCATTTTTGAGTGAACTGCCAAAAGTCAGATTTTTTCTGAAATTGTGACCCCGGGGCTTAGGGATTTTTTCAAAAAAATATTTTCTGCCGGTTAAGTTTTTGAGGGCTGATTTCTTGTCCTGTGATAAAAAGCCTTCTGTTTCGAGTGCCAAACCTTTCAGGTGAGCATTTGCAAGCTTTTGGCACCATTTTTGAGTGAACTGCCAAAAGTCAGATTTTTTCTGAAATTGTGACCCCGGGGCTTAGGGATTTTTTCAAAAAAATATTTTCTGCCGGTTAAGTTTTTGAGGGCTGATTTCTTGTCCTGTGATAAAAAGCCTTCTGTTTCCATCGCCAAAGCTTTCAGGTGAGCATTTGCAAGCGGTTGGCACCATTTTTGAGTGAACTGCCAAAAGTCAGATTTTTGCTGAAATTGTGACCCCGGGGCTTAGGGATTTTTTCAAAAAAATATTTTCTGCCGGTTAAGTTTTTGAGGGCTGATTTCTTGTCCTGTGATAAAAAGCCTTCTGTTTCCATCGCCAAAGCTTTCAGGTGAGCATTTGCAAGCGGTTGGCACCATTTTTGAGTGAACTGCCAAAAGTCAGATTTTTGCTGAAATTGTGACCCCGGGGCTTAGGGATTTTTTCAAAAAAATATTTTCTGCCGGTTAAGTTTTTGAGGGCTGATTTCTTGTCCTGTGATAAAAAGCCTTCTGTTTCGAGTGCCAAACCTTTCAGGGGAGCATTTTCAAGCTTTTGGCACCATTTTTGAGTGAACTGCCAAAAGTCAGATTTTTGCTGAAATTGTGACCCCGGGGCTTAGGGATTTTTTCAAAAAAATATTTTCTACCGGTTAAGTTTTTGAGGGCTGATTTCTTGTCCTGTGATAAAAAGCCTTCTGTTTCCATCGCCAAAGCTTTCAGGTGAGCATTTGCAACCGGTTGGCACCATTTTTGAGTGAACTGCCAAAAGTCAGATTTTTGCTGAAATTGTGACCCCGGGGCTTAGGGATTTTTTCAAAAAAATATTTTCTGCCGGTTAAGTTTTTGAGGGCTGATTTCTTGTCCTGTCATAAAAAGCCTTCTGTTTCGCGTGCCAAACCTTTCAGGGGAGCATTTGCAAGCGGTTGGCACCATTTTTGAGTGAACTGCCAAAAGTCAGATTTTTGCTGAAATTGTGACCCCGGGGCTTAGGGATTTTTTCAAAAAAATATTTTCTGCCGGTTAAGTTTTTGAGGGCTGATTTCTTGTCCTGTGATAAAAAGCCTTCTGTTTCGAGTGCCAAAGCTTTCAGGTGAGCATTTGCAAGCGGTTGGCACCATTTTTGAGTGAACTGCCAAAAGTCAGATTTTTGCTGAAATTGTGACCCCGGGGCTTAGGGATTTTTTCAAAAAAATATTTTCTGCCGGTTAAGTTTTTGAGGGCTGATTTCTTGTCCTGTGATAAAAAGCCTTCTGTTTCCATCGCCAAAGCTTTCAGGTGAGCATTTGCAAGCGGTTGGCACCATTTTTGAGTGAACTGCCAAAAGTCAGATTTTTGCTGAAATTGTGACCCCGGGGCTTAGGGATTTTTTCAAAAAAATATTTTCTGCCGGTTAAATTTTTGAGGGCTGATTTCTTGTCCTGTGATAAAAAGCCTTCTGTTTCCATCGCCAAAGCTTTCAGGTGAGCATTTGCAAGCGGTTGGCACCATTTTTGAGTGAACTGCCAAAAGTCAGATTTTTTCTGAAATTCTGACCCCGGGGCTTAGGGATTTTTTCAAAAAAATATTTTCTGCCGGTTAAGTTTTTGAGGGCTGATTTCTTGTCCTGTGATAAAAAGCCTTCTGTTTCGCGTGCCAAACCTTTCAGGGGAGCATTTGCAAGCGGTTGGCACCATTTTTGAGTGAACTGCCAAAAGTCAGATTTTTGCTGAAATTGTGACCCCGGGGCTTAGGGATTTTTTCAAAAAAATATTTTCTGCCGGTTAAGTTTTTGAGGGCTGATTTCTTGTCCTGTGATAAAAAGCCTTCTGTTTCGAGTGCCAAAGCTTTCAGGTGAGCATTTGCAAGCGGTTGGCACCATTTTTGAGTGAACTGCCAAAAGTCAGATTTTTGCTGAAATTGTGACCCCGGGGCTTAGGGATTTTTTCAAAAAAATATTTTCTGCCGGTTAAGTTTTTGAGGGCTGATTTCTTGTCCTGTGATAAAAAGCCTTCTGTTTCCATCGCCAAAGCTTTCAGGTGAGCATTTGCAAGCGGTTGGCACCATTTTTGAGTGAACTGCCAAAAGTCAGATTTTTGCTGAAATTGTGACCCCGGGGCTTAGGGATTTTTTCAAAAAAATATTTTCTGCCGGTTAAATTTTTGAGGGCTGATTTCTTGTCCTGTGATAAAAAGCCTTCTGTTTCCATCGCCAAAGCTTTCAGGTGAGCATTTGCAAGCGGTTGGCACCATTTTTGAGTGAACTGCCAAAAGTCAGATTTTTTCTGAAATTCTGACCCCGGGGCTTAGGGATTTTTTCAAAAAAATATTTTCTGCCGGTTAAGTTTTTGAGGGCTGATTTCTTGTCCTGTGATAAAAAGCCTTCTGTTTTGAGTGCCAAACCTTTCAGGTGAGCATTTTCAAGCTTTTGGCACCATTTTTGAGTGAACTGCCAAAAGTCAGATTTTTTCTGAAATTGTGACCCCGGGGCTTAGGGATTTTTTCAAAAAAATATTTTCTACCGGTTAAGTTTTTGAGGGCTGATTTCTTGTCCTGTGATAAAAAGCCTTCTGTTTCGCGTGCCAAACCTTTCAGGGGAGCATTTTCAAGCTTTTGGCACCATTTTTGAGTGAACTGCCAAAAGTCAGATTTTTGCTGAAATTGTGACCCCGGGGCTTAGGGATTTTTTCAAAAAAAAAAATTCTGCCAGTTAAGTTTTTGAGGGCTGATTTCTTGTCCTGTGATAAAAAGCCTTCTGTTTCCATCGCCAAAGCTTTCAGGTGAGCATTTGCAAGCGGTTGGCACCATTTTTGAGTGAACTGCCAAAAGTCAGATTTTTTCTGAAATTGTGACCCCGGGGCTTAGGGATTTTTTCAAAAAAATATTTTCTGCCGGTTAAGTTTTTGAGGGCTGATTTCTTGTCCTGTGATAAAAAGCCTTCTGTTTCGAGTGCCAAACCTTTCAGGTGAGCATTTGCAAGCTTTTGGCACCATTTTTGAGTGAACTGCCAAAAGTCAGATTTTTTCTGAAATTGTGACCCCGGGGCTTAGGGATTTTTTCAAAAAAATATTTTCTGCCGGTTAAGTTTTTGAGGGCTGATTTCTTGTCCTGTGATAAAAAGCCTTCTGTTTCCATCGCCAAACCTTTCAGGGGAGCATTTGCAAGCGGTTGGCACCATTTTTGAGTGAACTGCCAAAAGTCAGATTTTTGCTGAAATTGTGACCCCGGGGCTTAGGGATTTTTTCAAAAAAATATTTTCTGCCGGTTAAGTTTTTGAGGGCTGATTTCTTGTCCTGTGATAAAAAGCCTTCTGTTTCCATCGCCAAACTTTCAGGTGAGCATTTTCAAGCTTTTGGCACCATTTTTGAGTGAACTGCCAAAAGTCAGATTTTTTCTGAAATTGTGACCCCGGGGCTTAGGGATTTTTTCAAAAAAATATTTTCTGCCGGTTAAGTTTTTGAGGGCTGATTTCTTGTCCTGTGATAAAAAGCCTTCTGTTTCGCGTGCCAAACCTTTCAGGGGAGCATTTTCAAGCTTTTGGCACCATTTTTGAGTGAACTGCCAAAAGTCAGATTTTTGCTGAAATTGTGACCCCGGGGCTTAGGGATTTTTTCAAAAAAAAAATTTCTGCCAGTTAAGTTTTTGAGGGCTGATTTCTTGTCCTGTGATAAAAAGCCTTCTGTTTCCATCGCCAAAGCTTTCAGGTGAGCATTTGCAAGCGGTTGGCACCATTTTTGAGTGAACTGCCAAAAGTCAGATTTTTTCTGAAATTGTGACCCCGGGGCTTAGGGATTTTTTCAAAAAAATATTTTCTGCCGGTTAAGTTTTTGAGGGCTGATTTCTTGTCCTGTGATAAAAAGCCTTCTGTTTCGAGTGCCAAACCTTTCAGGGGAGCATTTGCAAGCTTTTGGCACCATTTTTGAGTGAACTGCCAAAAGTCAGATTTTTTCTGAAATTGTGACCCCGGGGCTTAGGGATTTTTTCAAAAAAATATTTTCTGCCGGTTAAGTTTTTGAGGGCTGATTTCTTGTCCTGTGATAAAAAGCCTTCTGTTTCCATCGCCAAAGCTTTCAGGTGAGCATTTGCAAGCGGTTGGCACCATTTTTGAGTGAACTGCCAAAAGTCAGATTTTTGCTGAAATTGTGACCCCGGGGCTTAGGGATTTTTTCAAAAAAATATTTTCTGCCGGTTAAGTTTTTGAGGGCTGATTTCTTGTCCTGTGATAAAAAGCCTTCTGTTTCCATCGCCAAACTTTCAGGTGAGCATTTTCAAGCTTTTGGCACCATTTTTGAGTGAACTGCCAAAAGTCAGATTTTTGCTGAAATTGTGACCCCGGGGCTTAGGGATTTTTTCAAAAAAATATTTTCTGCCTGTTAAGTTTTTGAGGGCTGATTTCTTGTCCTGTGATAAAAAGCCTTCTGTTTCGCGTGCCAAACCTTTCAGGGGAGCATTTTCAAGCTTTTGGCACCATTTTTGAGTGAACTGCCAAAAGTCAGATTTTTGCTGAAATTGTGACCCCGGGGCTTAGGGATTTTTTTTTTTAAAAAAATTTCTGCCAGTTAAGTTTTTGAGGGCTGATTTCTTGTCCTGTGATAAAAAGCCTTCTGTTTCCATCGCCAAAGCTTTCAGGTGAGCATTTGCAAGCGGTTGGCACCATTTTTGAGTGAACTGCCAAAAGTCAGATTTTTGCTGAAATTGTGACCCCGGGGCTTAGGGATTTTTTCAAAAAAATATTTTCTGCCGGTTAAGTTTTTGAGGGCTGATTTCTTGTCCTGTGATAAAAAGCCTTCTGTTTCGAGTGCCAAACCTTTCAGGGGAGCATTTTCAAGCTTTTGGCACCATTTTTGAGTGAACTGCCAAAAGTCAGATTTTTTCTGAAATTGTGACCCCGGGGCTTAGGGATTTTTTCAAAAAAATATTTTCTGCCGGTTAAGTTTTTGAGGGCTGATTTCTTGTCCTGTGATAAAAAGCCTTCTGTTTCCATCGCCAAAGCTTTCAGGGGAGCATTTGCAAGCTTTTGGCACCATTTTTGAGTGAACTGCCAAAAGTCAGATTTTTGCTAAAATTGTGACCCCGGGGCTTAGGGATTTTTTCAAAAAAATATTTTCTGCCGGTTAAGTTTTTGAGGGCTGATTTCTTGTCCTGTCATAAAAAGCCTTCTGTTTCCATCACCAAAGCTTTCAGGTGAGCATTTGCAAGCGGTTGGCACCATTTTTGAGTGAACTGCCAAAAGTCAGATTTTTGCTGAAATTGTGACCCCGGGGCTTAGGGATCTTTTCAAAAAAATATTTTCTGCCGGTTAAGTTTTTGAGGGCTGATTTCTTGTCCTGTGATAAAAAGCCTTCTGTTTCCATCGCCAAAGCTTTCAGGTGAGCATTTGCAAGCGGTTGGCACCATTTTTGAGTGAACTGCCAAAAGTCAGATTTTTGCTGAAATTGTGACCCCGGGGCTTAGGGATTTTTTCAAAAAAATATTTTCTGCCGGTTAAGTTTTTGAGGGCTGATTTCTTGTCCTGTGATAAAAAGCCTTCTGTTTCGAGTGCCAAACCTTTCAGGGGAGCATTTTCAAGCTTTTGGCACCATTTTTGAGTGAACTGCCAAAAGTCAGATTTTTTCTGAAATTGTGACCCCGGGGCTTAGGGATTTTTTCAAAAAAATATTTTCTGCCGGTTAAGTTTTTGAGGGCTGATTTCTTGTCCTGTGATAAAAAGCCTTCTGTTTCGAGTGCCAAACCTTTCAGGGGAGCATTTTCAAGCTTTTGGCACCATTTTTGAGTGAACTGCCAAAAGTCAGTTTTTTTCTGAAATTGTGACCCCGGGGCTTAGGGATTTTTTCAAAAAAATATTTTCTGCCGGTTAAGTTTTTGAGGGCTGATTTCTTGTCCTGTCATAAAAAGCCTTCTGTTTCGCGTGCCAAACCTTTCAGGGGAGCATTTGCAAGCGGTTGGCACCATTTTTGAGTGAACTGCCAAAAGTCAGATTTTTGCTGAAATTGTGACCCCGGGGCTTAGGGATTTTTTCAAAAAAATATTTTCTGCCGGTTAAGTTTTTGAGGGCTGATTTCTTGTCCTGTGATAAAAAGCCTTCTGTTTCGAGTGCCAAAGCTTTCAGGTGAGCATTTGCAAGCGGTTGGCACCATTTTTGAGTGAACTGCCAAAAGTCAGATTTTTGCTGAAATTGTGACCCCGGGGCTTAGGGATTTTTTCAAAAAAATATTTTCTGCCGGTTAAATTTTTGAGGGCTGATTTCTTGTCCTGTGATAAAAAGCCTTCTGTTTCCATCGCCAAAGCTTTCAGGTGAGCATTTGCAAGCGGTTGGCACCATTTTTGAGTGAACTGCCAAAAGTCAGATTTTTGCTGAAATTGTGACCCCGGGGCTTAGGGATTTTTTCAAAAAAATATTTTCTGCCGGTTAAGTTTTTGAGGGCTGATTTCTTGTCCTGTGATAAAAAGCCTTCTGTTTCGAGTGCCAAACCTTTCAGGGGAGCATTGTCAAGCTTTTGGCACCATTTTTGAGTGAATTGCCAAAAGTCAGATTTTTTCTGAAATTGTGACCCCGGGGCTTAGGGATTTTTTCAAAAAAATATTTTCTGCCGGTTAAGTTTTTGAGGGCTGATTTCTTGTCCTGTGATAAAAAGCCTTCTGTTTCCATCGCCAAAGCTTTCAGGTGAGCATTTGCAAGCGGTTGGCACCATTTTTGAGTGAACTGCCAAAAGTCAGATTTTTGCTGAAATTGTGACCCCGGGGCTTAGGGATTTTTTCAAAAAAATATTTTCTGCCGGTTAAGTTTTTGAGGGCTGATTTCTTGTCCTGTCATAAAAAGCCTTCTGTTTCGCGTGCCAAACCTTTCAGGGGAGCATTTGCAAGCGGTTGGCACCATTTTTGAGTGAACTGCCAAAAGTCAGATTTTTGCTGAAATTGTGACCCCGGGGCTTAGGGATTTTTTCAAAAAAATATTTTCTGCCGGTTAAGTTTTTGAGGGCTGATTTCTTGTCCTGTGATAAAAAGCCTTCTGTTTCGAGTGCCAAAGCTTTCAGGTGAGCATTTGCAAGCGGTTGGCACCATTTTTGAGTGAACTGCCAAAAGTCAGATTTTTGCTGAAATTGTGACCCCGGGGCTTAGGGATTTTTTCAAAAAAATATTTTCTACCGGTTAAATTTTTGAGGGCTGATTTCTTGTCCTGTGATAAAAAGCCTTCTGTTTCCATCGCCAAAGCTTTCAGGTGAGCATTTGCAAGCTTTTGGCACCATTTTTGAGTGAACTGCCAAAAGTCAGATTTTTTCTGAAATTCTGACCCCGGGGCTTAGGGATTTTTTCAAAAAAATATTTTCTGCCGGTTAAGTTTTTGAGGGCTGATTTCTTGTCCTGTGATAAAAAGCCTTCTGTTTTGAGTGCCAAACCTTTCAGGGGAGCATTTTCAAGCTTTTGGCACCATTTTTGAGTGAACTGCCAAAAGTCAGATTTTTGCTGAAATTGTGACCCCGGGGCTTAGGGATTTTTTCAAAAAAATATTTTCTGCCGGTTAAGTTTTTGAGGGCTGATTTCTTGTCCTGTGATAAAAAGCCTTCTGTTTCGCGTGCCAAACCTTTCAGGGGAGCATTTGCAAGCGGTTGGCACCATTTTTGAGTGAACTGCCAAAAGTCAGATTTTTTCTGAAATTGTGACCCCGGGGCTTAGGGATTTTTTCAAAAAAATATTTTCTGCCGGTTAAGTTTTTGAGGGCTGATTTCTTGTCCTGTGATAAAAAGCCTTCTGTTTCCATCGCCAAACCTTTCAGGTGAGCATTTGCAAGCGGTTGGCACCATTTTTGAGTGAACTGCCAAAAGTCAGATTTTTGCTGAAATTGTGACCCCGGGGCTTAGGGATTTTTTCAAAAAAATATTTTCTGCCGGTTAAGTTTTTGAGGGCTGATTTCTTGTCCTGTGATAAAAAGCCTTCTGTTTCCATCGCCAAAGCTTTCAGGTGAGCATTTGCAAGCGGTTGGCACCATTTTTGAGTGAACTGCCAAAAGTCAGATTTTTTCTGAAATTGTGACCCCGGGGCTTAGGGATTTTTTCAAAAAAATATTTTCTGCCGGTTAAGTTTTTGAGGGCTGATTTCTTGTCCTGTGATAAAAAGCCTTCTGTTTCGAGTGCCAAACCTTTCAGGGGAGCATTTTCAAGCTTTTGGCACCATTTTTGAGTGAACTGCCAAAAGTCAGATTTTTGCTGAAATTGTGACCCCGGGGCTTAGGGATTTTTTCAAAAAAATATTTTCTACCGGTTAAGTTTTTGAGGGCTGATTTCTTGTCCTGTGATAAAAAGCCTTCTGTTTCGAGTGCCAAACCTTTCAGGGGAGCATTTGCAAGCGGTTGGCACCATTTTTGAGTGAACTGCCAAAAGTCAGATTTTTGCTGAAATTGTGACCCCGGGGCTTAGGGATTTTTTCAAAAAAATATTTTCTACCGGTTAAGTTTTTGAGGGCTGATTTCTTGTCCTGTGATAAAAAGCCTTCTGTTTCGCGTGCCAAACCTTTCAGGGGAGCATTTGCAAGCGGTTGGCACCATTTTTGAGTGAACTGCCAAAAGTCAGATTTTTTCTGAAATTGTGACCCCGGGACTTAGGGATTTTTTCAAAAAAATATTTTCTGCCGGTTAAGTTTTTGAGGGCTGATTTCTTGTCCTGTGATAAAAAGCCTTCTGTTTCGAGTGCCAAAGCTTTCAGGTGAGCATTTGCAAGCGGTTGGCACCATTTTTGAGTGAACTGCCAAAAGTCAGATTTTTTCTGAAATTGTGACCCCGGGGCTTAGGGA
Organism: Podarcis liolepis; assembly: GCF_965112155.1. Classification (NCBI taxonomy): domain Eukaryota; kingdom Metazoa; phylum Chordata; class Lepidosauria; order Squamata; family Lacertidae; genus Podarcis; species Podarcis liolepis. Next base: position 605,459 of record NW_028148817.1, on the reverse strand, counting down.
TTTTTCAAAAAAATATTTTCTACCGGTTAATTTTTTGAGGGCTGATTTCTTGTCCTGTGATAAAAAGCCTTCTGTTTCGCGTGCCAAACCTTTCAGGGGAGCATTTGCAACCGGTTGGCACCATTTTTGAGTGAACTGCCAAAAGTCAGATTTTTTCTGAAATTGTGACCCCGGGGCTTAGGGATTTTTTCAAAAAAATATTTTCTGCCGGTTAAGTTTTTGAGGGCTGATTTCTTGTCCTGTGATAAAAAGCCTTCTGTTTCGCGTGCCAAACCTTTCAGGGGAGCATTTGCAACCGGTTGGCACCATTTTTGAGTGAACTGCCAAAAGTCAGATTTTTTCTGAAATTGTGACCCCGGGGCTTAGGGATTTTTTCAAAAAAATATTTTCTGCCGGTTAAGTTTTTGAGGGCTGATTTCTTGTCCTGTGATAAAAAGCCTTCTGTTTCCATCGCCAAAGCTTTCAGGTGAGCATTTGCAAGCGGTTGGCACCATTTTTGAGTGAACTGCCAAAAGTCAGATTTTTGCTGAAATTGTGACCCCGGGGCTTAGGGATTTTTTCAAAAAAATATTTTCTGCCGCTTAAGTTTTTGAGGGCTGATTTCTTGTCCTGTGATAAAAAGCCTTCTGTTTCGAGTGCCAAACCTTTCAGGGGAGCATTTGCAAGCGGTTGGCACCATTTTTGAGTGAACTGCCAAAAGTCAGATTTTTGCTGAAATTGTGACCCTGGGGCTTAGGGATTTTTTCAAAAAAATATTTTCTGCCGGTTAAGTTTTTGAGGGCTGATTTCTTGTCCTGTGATAAAAAGCCTTCTGTTTCCATCGCCAAAGCTTTCAGGTGAGCATTTGCAAGCGGTTGGCACCATTTTTGAGTGAACTGCCAAAAGTCAGATTTTTGCTGAAATTGTGACCCCGGGGCTTAGGGATTTTTTCAAAAAAATATTTTCTGCCGGTTAAGTTTTTGAGGGCTGATTTCTTGTCCTGTGATAAAAAGCCTTCTGTTTCGAGTGCCAAACCTTTCAGGGGAGCATTTTCAAGCTTTTGGCACCATTTTTGAGTGAACTGCCAAAAGTCAGATTTTTGCTGAAATTGTGACCCCGGGGCTTAGGGATTTTTTCAAAAAAATATTTTCTACCGGTTAAGTTTTTGAGGGCTGATTTCTTGTCCTGTGATAAAAAGCCTTCTGTTTCGAGTGCCAAACCTTTCAGGGGAGCATTTTCAAGCTTTTGGCACCATTTTTGAGTGAACTGCCAAAAGTCAGATTTTTGCTGAAATTGTGACCCCGGGGCTTAGGGATTTTTTCAAAAAAATATTTTCTACCGGTTAAGTTTTTGAGGGCTGATTTCTTGTCCTGTGATAAAAAGCCTTCTGTTTCGCGTGCCAAACCTTTCAGGGGAGCATTTGCAACCGGTTGGCACCATTTTTGAGTGAACTGCCAAAAGTCAGATTTTTTCTGAAATTGTGACCCCGGGACTTAGGGATTTTTTCAAAAAAATATTTTCTGCCGGTTAAGTTTTTGAGGGCTGATTTCTTGTCCTGTGATAAAAAGCCTTCTGTTTCGAGTGCCAAAGCTTTCAGGTGAGCATTTGCAAGCGCTTGGCACCATTTTTGAGTGAACTGCCAAAAGTCAGATTTTTGCTGAAATTGTGACCCCGGGGCTTAGGGATTTTTCAAAAAAATATTTTCTACCGGTTAATTTTTTGAGGGCTGATTTCTTGTCCTGTGATAAAAAGCCTTCTGTTTCGCGTGCCAAACCTTTCAGGGGAGCATTTGCAACCGGTTGGCACCATTTTTGAGTGAACTGCCAAAAGTCAGATTTTTTCTGAAATTGTGACCCCGGGGCTTAGGGATTTTTTCAAAAAAATATTTTCTGCCGGTTAAGTTTTTGAGGGCTGATTTCTTGTCCTGTGATAAAAAGCCTTCTGTTTCGCGTGCCAAACCTTTCAGGGGAGCATTTGCAACCGGTTGGCACCATTTTTGAGTGAACTGCCAAAAGTCAGATTTTTTCTGAAATTGTGACCCCGGGGCTTAGGGATTTTTTCAAAAAAATATTTTCTGCCGGTTAAGTTTTTGAGGGCTGATTTCTTGTCCTGTGATAAAAAGCCTTCTGTTTCCATCGCCAAAGCTTTCAGGTGAGCATTTGCAAGCGGTTGGCACCATTTTTGAGTGAACTGCCAAAAGTCAGATTTTTTCTGAAATTGTGACCCCGGGGCTTAGGGATTTTTTCAAAAAAATATTTTCTGCCGGTTAAGTTTTTGAGGGCTGATTTATTGTCCTGTGATAAAAAGCCTTCTGTTTCGCGTGCCAAACCTTTCAGGGGAGCATTTGCAACCGGTTGGCACCATTTTTGAGTGAACTGCCAAAAGTCAGATTTTTGAAGAAATTGTGACCCCGGGGCTTAGGGATTTTTTCAAAAAAATATTTTCTACCGGTTAAGTTTTTGAGGGCTGATTTCTTGTCCTGTGATAAAAAGCCTTCTGTTTCGCGTGCCAAACCTTTCAGGGGAGCATTTGCAACCGGTTGGCACCATTTTTGAGTGAACTGCCAAAAGTCAGATTTTTGCTGAAATTGTGACCCCGGGGCTTAGGGATTTTTCAAAAAAATATTTTCTACCGGTTAAGTTTTTGAGGGCTGATTTCTTGTCCTGTGATAAAAAGCCTTCTGTTTCGCGTGCCAAACCTTTCAGGGGAGCATTTGCAACCGGTTGGCACCATTTTTGAGTGAACTGCCAAAAGTCAGATTTTTTCTGAAATTGTGACCCCGGGGCTTAGGGATTTTTTCAAAAAAATATTTTCTGCCGGTTAAGTTTTTGAGGGCTGATTTCTTGTCCTGTGATAAAAAGCCTTCTGTTTCCATCACCAAAGCTTTCAGGTGAGCATTTGCAAGCGGTTGGCACCATTTTTGAGTGAACTGCCAAAAGTCAGATTTTTGCTGAAATTGTGACCCCGGGGCTTAGGGATTTTTTCAAAAAAATATTTTCTGCCGGTTAAGTTTTTGAGGGCTGATTTCTTGTCCTGTGATAAAAAGCCTTTTGTTTCCATCGCCAAAGCTTTCAGGTGAGCATTTGCAAGCGGTTGGCACCATTTTTGAGTGAACTGCCAAAAGTCAGATTTTTGCTGAAATTGTGACCCCGGGGCTTAGGGATTTTTTCAAAAAAATATTTTCTACCTGTTAAGTTTTTGAGGGCTGATTTATTGTCCTGTGATAAAAAGCCTTCTGTTTCGCGTGCCAAACCTTTCAGGGGAGCATTTGCAACCGGTTGGCACCATTTTTGAGTGAACTGCCAAAAGTCAGATTTTTTCTGAAATTGTGACCCCGGGGCTTAGGGATTTTTTCAAAAAAAATTTTTTTGCCGGTTAAGTTTTTGAGGGCTGATTTCTTGTCCTGTGATAAAAAGCCTTCTGTTTCGAGTGCCAAAGCTTTCAGGGGAGCATTTTCAAGCTTTTGGCACCATTTTTGAGTGAACTGCCAAAAGTCAGATTTTTGCTGAAATTGTAACCCCGGGGCTTAGGGATTTTTTCAAAAAAATATTTTCTGCCGGTTAGGTTTTTGAGGGCTGATTTCTTGTCCTGTGATAAAAAGCCTTCTGTTTCCATCGCCAAAGCTTTCAGGTGAGCATTTGCAAGCGGTTGGCACCATTTTTGAGTGAACTGACAAAAGTCAGATTTTTTCTGAAATTGTGACCCCGGGGCTTAGGGATTTTTTCAAAAAAATATTTTCTGCCGGTTAAGTTTTTGAGGGCTGATTTCTTGTCCTGTGATAAAAAGCCTTCTGTTTCGCGTGCCAAAGCTTTCAGGTGAGCATTTGCAAGCGGTTGGCACCATTTTTGAGTGAACTGCCAAAAGTCAGATTTTTTCTGAAATTGTGACCCCGGGGCTTAGGGATTTTTTCAAAAAAATATTTTCTGCCGGTTAAGTTTTTGAGGGCTGATTTCTTGTCCTGTGATAAAAAGCCTTCTGTTTCGCGTGCCAAACCTTTCAGGGGAGCATTTGCAACCGGTTGGCACCATTTTTGAGTGAACTGCCAAAAGTCAGATTTTTTCTGAAATTGTGACCCCGGGGCTTAGGGATTTTTTCAAAAAAATATTTTCTGCCGGTTAAGTTTTTGAGGGCTGATTTCTTGTCCTGTGATAAAAAGCCTTCTGTTTCCATCGCCAAAGCTTTCAGGTGAGCATTTGCAAGCGGTTGGCACCATTTTTGAGTGAACTGCCAAAAGTCAGATTTTTGCTGAAATTGTGACCCCGGGGCTTAGGGATTTTTTCAAAAAAATATTTTCTACCGGTTAAGTTTTTGAGGGCTGATTTCTTGTCCTGTGATAAAAAGCCTTCTGTTTCGCGTGCCAAACCTTTCAGGGGAGCATTTGCAACCGGTTGGCACCATTTTTGAGTGAACTGCCAAAAGTCAGATTTTTTCTGAAATTGTGACCCCGGGGCTTAGGGATTTTTTCAAAAAAATATTTTCTGCCGGTTAAGTTTTTGAGGGCTGATTTCTTGTCCTGTGATAAAAAGCCTTCTGTTTCGCGTGCCAAACCTTTCAGGGGAGCATTTGCAACCGGTTGGCACCATTTTTGAGTGAACTGCCAAAAGTCAGATTTTTTCTGAAATTGTGACCCCGGGGCTTAGGGATTTTTTCAAAAAAATATTTTCTGCCGGTTAAGTTTTTGAGGGCTGATTTATTGTCCTGTGATAAAAAGCCTTCTGTTTCGCGTGCCAAACCTTTCAGGGGAGCATTTGCAACCGGTTGGCACCATTTTTGAGTGAACTGCCAAAAGTCAGATTTTTGAAGAAATTGTGACCCCGGGGCTTAGGGATTTTTTCAAAAAAATATTTTCTACCGGTTAAGTTTTTGAGGGCTGATTTCTTGTCCTGTGATAAAAAGCCTTCTGTTTCGCGTGCCAAACCTTTCAGGGGAGCATTTGCAACCGGTTGGCACCATTTTTGAGTGAACTGCCAAAAGTCAGATTTTTGCTGAAATTGTGACCCCGGGGCTTAGGGATTTTTCAAAAAAATATTTTCTACCGGTTAAGTTTTTGAGGGCTGATTTCTTGTCCTGTGATAAAAAGCCTTCTGTTTCGCGTGCCAAACCTTTCAGGGGAGCATTTGCAACCGGTTGGCACCATTTTTGAGTGAACTGCCAAAAGTCAGATTTTTTCTGAAATTGTGACCCCGGGGCTTAGGGATTTTTTCAAAAAAATATTTTCTGCCGGTTAAGTTTTTGAGGGCTGATTTCTTGTCCTGTGATAAAAAGCCTTCTATTTCCATCACCAAAGCTTTCAGGTGAGCATTTGCAAGCGGTTGGCACCATTTTTGAGTGAACTGCCAAAAGTCAGATTTTTGCTGAAATTGTGACCCCGGGGCTTAGGGATTTTTTCAAAAAAATATTTTCTGCCGGTTAAGTTTTTGAGGGCTGATTTCTTGTCCTGTGATAAAAAGCCTTTTGTTTCCATCGCCAAAGCTTTCAGG